>NC_140778.1:159344329-159944329 GCF_044657685.1 Stegodyphus dumicola
ATCGAATTGCGGCTCACACCTCTATGCGAGACCACTTTTCTAGACGTCGTGCCATTATTGTCACTCTTAAGTGTCTGCGTACTGACGCTACTTACTCGTAGAACTGCTGTAGGACAACTAGCGCCATCTGTCAACCACCCTGGGTGAAAATATTTGCTCCACAATTATTACGTTTCGATTGCTTCTGCTTGTAAACTTTTTTTTGGATAAACCTACGTATCAAGAGTAATGTAATGCAAGTCACTCATCATTAGAATCAGTATGCCTTTAGAATCAATTTAAGTGGAAGTTATTGTACTATGTACAAATATCTTATTTCTCTATTTCAAATTATCTTTATATGAGATCGGATATAGCAAGTTTTTGAAAAAATCATCATTTTTTGTACACCTACTGTTTTGTTTTGTTGCTGCAGTAATGGCTAGTTTTCATTTCAGTAATAGTGGCGTGATGATACTTTCACTAATAGGGTGTACTGAAGCCATAACTTTTGATTCATCATTTTTAATTATATTTGGTCTGTGTTGAATGAACATAAAATTTTAGTTTTTAATTTTAATCGTATTTATTATTTAAGTGGCTTATTGTAACTAATATTAATTATTTCTGTATATAAATACATTCTGTTAAAATCATCAATATCAGAATATGATTCTTTGTAGCTGCCGATGACATCCGCATCATTGAAAGACTTTTCTCATCTAGTCTGGTTGCCATGGTCACAATATCTGCTCCTCGTAAACTGAAAGTGTGCCATTTCAAGAAAGGATCTGAAATCTGTAATTACAGCTATTCCAACACAATTCTAGCGGTGAAGCTCAATAGAGCGGTATGTCCTTTTTTTAAAATTATTATGTATGTAAGAATTATTAATGTCATAATTACTGTTTCTCCTGCTGTGTCTTATTCAAATTTCTATTAATGTGTAAAAGTAAATATCAATAGATCTCAAAATTTTATCTGTAGTTGCAGTTAAGTTAGATTAATATATTTTAGCCATGTTCATGATTGAAGGGAAGAAAAACTTGTAAAAGGAGCTACAAGTATAAGAAACTTTCAAAAAGTCTATAAAAATGAAACAGTCACAGGAAGCCACAATTTTTTCTGTAGTTACCATAGTGTCAGTCTGATCTGAAACTTAAATGCTTAATTACGAAGAAGTAAGTAGTGATGTGATGTTTTCTGAAGGAAGCAGAGGATATTTAAAAATTTTATGTATCAATGGTATTCAAAAAATTATTGTATTTATCAGTAATAAGAATTGTTTAATGTAAGTGCACTTTTTTAATTGGCTGTAATATAACTTTGATATTGTTATTGTAAGAATTATGTCCTAATTTTTACAACAATAAAAAATTCAATAGATTTGTACTTTTTTTTTGTTTGGTATAGAGTGCATCCTAATTGTGTATTATGCTAAAAAGTCAATGCAATAAACCAATGTTAACTATTACTATATCTTTCTTGATAATAGATTATATATCTGAAGTTGAATTTTGTTGAAATTTAAATCGACACAATTTTTTTCTCATAAATGAGTGTTTTCACTCCAAGGAGCGAGGGAGGTAGTAACTGTTAATTTATTTTTAAATTTTTACAAAGATCTAAAAACAGCCTGGTGCAGATTTTCAATATCTGATTTTTTGTCATTAGTAAAATATGATCTAATGATTGTTAAAGTAATTTTCACTGAACATTTGTTTTCTGAAGTTTTACTTTTTAGTTAATTTAATGTTTCTATAGAGTCATTTTTTAAAAAAGGATAAAAATTACCGACCAGATTTGGCATATTGTGTGTAAAACTGACAGTATTTGCTTTGAAAATAACAACCTTCTAAGATATAACTCATAAACGAAGGTTTATGCCAAGGAAGGGCAAACTTTTTCGGTCGTGGGCCAAAAATCGAAAACAAAAAGTTTGGCGGGCCAAGATAATTTTTTCTAAAATTTTAAAAACAGTATACAAATATTACAATTTGAATAATGTTAATGAGATGAATGAAATTGTGATTTAATTTTTAAAAGTTCCTTATATTGAGTTTCGAAGTGAGATGTAGTGATTCTAAGGAATAAGGCTAAATGCTCATCTGTCAGTCTATTTCTGAAATAACTATTTCTAAGTTTCATAGTTGAAGACACTTGTTGACATATATAAGATGAAGCAAACATAGCACTGATTTTCTGGGCGTGAGATATTAATTTTGGGAAACTTACTTTCGGTAATGATTTATAAAACTCTAACTTTGGCATATTTAGAAAAAACTGCTTGAGATCATTGTTAGATTGCCAATGCAATAAACCAGCTCAATTAATTCAAGCTGCAAATCTGACCTCACTGCTTCACAATTTACGTTGAAAAAGGCATGGTAAAATTATTCAATTCTGTTTGAATGGCACTGAAATCTTGAAATTTTCATTCGAACTCAAAATGAAGTTTTTTCAAGCCATCTTCATAATTCTTAAGCTTAAGAAAAGCTTAAGAATTATGAGGGTTTTGAATTTAACCTCGGGAAATGAGACAAGTCGTTCTTAGCTAGCTGCCCAGCAAACAGATTAAGTTTTCTTATTAAGTTTTAAGTTAAGATAAAGTTTTTTCTAAGAGGTTTAATTCACCTGTATTGGATTCCCATGCATGTGCTTCCCGAGAAAGAGATAACACTTGTTGGCTCCAATCTACAGCTATAACTAACAAAGAACTTCCACTTTTTACACTTGAATTGAAACCAACTGAAATTTAACCAATTGAGAGTTGCCTGTGCTATTTCCGTCAATTTATGTGTTTAGTACAAAAATAGAGAAAGTAAAAAGATCATCAGCCCTTTGAGAAAAAGGAAGAAAAAAATAATATTTAAGCAAAGTATAAAAAGAGATGGTATATAATATATAAATACATATTTTTTTTTAATTTGCCTTGGACCGGCAAATTAAAATTCTGTTCACGGGCTGGATAAAACATTCTTGTGGGCCGGACTTGGCCAGCGTGCCATTGTTTGCTCATCCCTGGTTTATGCGATGTCCAGATCATTCAGGAAAATGAAGTCTTGGATCAACATTTAAGGCTTTACTACAAAGCAGCAGTATTATAAGAAATCTTAAAGAAAACTAGTAATATTATGACAGAAATTTCCAAGCATGATTGTTGGAAAATTGAGTTTTTCAGTTTCCCGGTGCCAAAACTGTTTTAAACCTACAGTTAATCATCCATATATTATGCAGATTTATCTACAGTCTTTTAAGAAACCTCTTCCTTCAGTTGTTTTTCATTCAGTTTTCAATGCAAACTTTTAAACACTCTTGGTTTAGGTGCGAGACTTCAACTCCAGCCAACCCACTTTACTACATATTTCTCCTGATTTTCATTTATTCATAAAATTTAATTTTTTATTAGTATTAATATTTTATTATTTTCAACCCAAAATGCAATTTCTTGCCAGCATCTTAAATTGAGACTCGGATATTCGGATATCCAGGACTCGAATCCTGGACCTCTTGGATATGCATCGAATGTGCTAACCATTACATGATGAAGAAGGCATGCAGAAAGGAGGGAGAAAATACCTTATATACTTACTACCTGTTTTAAATGGGTAGTATACTCTTTGTGTTCATTAGGGGACCCAATCGTCAAATCCTGGTGGTGAAGAATCATCATTCAGAACCTTTTAGTTCTGGGGCCACTGTAGAGTTATTAGGTTATTTTGAACAGGAGATATGAAAAATGAGCTATGCACCGGGACTCGAACCCTGGACCTCTCGGATATGTGCTGAGTGTGCTAATCATTACACCATGAAGGCAAACAGAAAGGAGGGAAAAAATACCTTATAAATTAATTATAAAAATAAAGTTTTTCAAATGCTGCTTACAATCCACAAAAATTTTACGATATACTCAGATTTATGTTATAGCATAAAGAAGAATTAAGGATATATTATAAGGTTTCTGAAAAGAAGAATGTTATTAAGTTCAAGGAAAATTAAATGCTAATCATTTGCCAAAGTGCTAAAACTGAAAAACACTTGCTTGGTATTTAGCTAGTATTCCTGACTGTCGAACATGCTGGCTGCACGAGGCTTTTTTCATTTAGGTCATACACGTTATTACAAGTTAAATCTAGATGCAATTTATTTTCCCTTTGAAATTCCTTTCCCTTACACAGCTGAAGTCGTGTATGCTTTGGCATGATGGAATAAAAAACTGGTGTAAGAAAGAAATATTGGAGTAAAGGAAGGATAAATTGTTAAACCTGCGAGTGTGTGCACTGGGTTCTATGTACCCGCACGATTAAACAAATCTTTTTCAAAACACGCCTGTGTCACGCAAGTTGTTCAGGTCCAGTGTAGTCATATCTGAGCTTGACCTCTTTATGTTTCCGAAGTTTTTTGCTGGGGCTTTAATTCAGAGCCTTGATTTTCATTGGATTGTGTCTTTTAGACCCAGCATGCCTATTCATATTACTGTCACATTGTTAATTTGTTTTAGTGTAGATAGCAAAAAACATGTCATGTAATTTATCTTACAAGGAAGAAATGTTGCAAAAGTTATGAGATGTATCAACTGGCGAAGAATGTATTGAAGAAAATCAGGATGGAAGTGATCATGAATTATTAGTTCACATGATACTGATTCAAAAACTGATATAGATTCTGAAAATGAGAGTGAGAATGACATAAATTGCTTTATTGGAAAGAAAAAATTATCGGAAAAGGGGGGGTGCAGCGTTTGTCGAGCGAAAAAGTACAGAAAAACGAGAACTCGCTACGCTGAATGTGAAAAATATTTGTGTTTGTAACTCGACAACACTTTGTTGAGTTGTGCTGCTAACGTTTGTTGTTGCATTTTTTCTCTATAATGCTAATAAAGAAAATAAAGAATCAGTACACAGTAAAGGTATACTATTTTTTCTCCCTATGCTTATGTATAAGATTTTCTATTTCTTAAAAACATTTGGAGAAATAAAAAAAAAAAATTAATGTGAATATTTTTAAAGTTTAATGATACAATTTATTATTGGCATAAATGTAACACTTTTTCTGAAGATTTATAGTTTTTTCTTCAAAAAACGCAGCTCATACTCGTGTAACTCAAATGAGCACGCATGCTCCCAGGTTGAAGTTGAGCACTGCAGCGCTGTTTAGCACTTTAGTTTAACCTTTTGGGCACATACTGGCCTTCATACAAATTAAAAATGATGTGACTGAAAAATGTGATTGAGTATTGTTTGTGTTATTTGATTTAATTTATTGATGTTAATCTGTAATGTTATGATAGTAATGTATAATGTAATTTATGTATAATACATGAGTATTAAATTTTAATACCTTTTTATCTGCAGAGGTTAGTGGTTTGCTTGGAGGAGAGTCTTTACATTCACAACATTCGAGATATGAAGGTGCTGCACACAATACGAGATACTCCACCAAATCCTTCAGGGCTTTGTGTCCTGTCAGTAAGCAATGAAAACAACTACCTCGCATATCCTGGAAGCAGCTCAATTGGAGAAGTACAAATTTTTGATGCTTTTAATTTGGTGAGTAATTATTATGTGATTATATTGGTAATAATAATCACTGAAAGTATGTAAAAAATTTCCTGGAATGCAGTATAAATTTTTAGAAGTGAGAATGTTTAAATTTGATGTCAAATACTTGAATTTCTATAGAAATATTTTGGCATTTAAAATCGCATATTGATTACAAAGACCTTAGAAATTATATGCGACTTTCAACTTTGTGGAAATATTTGCATACATAGGAACTCAAATTATCCAATTTTAAAGGGTTATTTCTATACCAAATCTTTCTTATACTGTAAATTTGGTGTCTAACATTTGAATTTCTTTTTATCCTCTGAGCATTTAAAAAATCATATATCAATATAAAAGCTTGACTGATTACTTTTTAACTTCAAGAGGGGGGGGGGAATCTAATTTTCTAGGCCAAGTAGAATTAAGTTTGCTGTTAATTTATTTGTAAGTTTTTAACATTTTTGTTCATAGTATGAATAATATTAAAAGATAACAGAAAGGTGTATATTTTTTAAAAGCAAAATTTATTAGCAAATATTATAGGTAGCATTTATAACTAAGCAGTAATATGTTGTATTTAGGTTTGCTCTTCTTTGCTTATTCTGAATTTAGTTTCTTATATATGGCATTTATTTTTTATTTATTTGTTTATGCCATTTAACTATAGCCAAGTGCTATGTTTTCAAAAATAGATTGAACAAATGTGGCAACATTATGTCAGTTTGCTTTCCAAGGAAGGAATTTATTTTAAGTCTTAATATATATATTATTTATATATTTCTTTTTAACCCTACAGTCTATGTTGAAATAGACAACCTAATAATTTAGATTTTGAAAAAGTCTAGATGGGTTGTGATTTCTCTACTGTGCTGACTGTTTTGTACATACAAAGCATGAAAATTATTGAAAATAGCATTAATGCAATCCTCTTATGCTATAGAAGCTGGTTGCCATATTGAAGAGTGCTGTAATTTTATACAGAGTGAATCTGAACAAAGAGATGATAGAAGGCACCTATATGAGCAGCAATCATCATAGAATCTATAGTCAGAATGCAAGCGGTGAGAAGTTAAAGGTTAATTTTCCATGGTCACAGTTAAAGAATTAATACAATAATGAGACGAGATACTTCAGAAAACATTTTGTTAAAAGGATTTTAGCTAATGTACATGCTCAAAGAAATTGCTCAAAAGACCTTCCACCAGCTGTAATGCAGGCTTCACACCTGCGGGACAGGGATTGATGCATATTGGCTAAGACACCAAGCATTATATCTCTGGCAAGAATGGGGATCCTGGCAACTAGATCCATATCAATTTCAACGAGGCACTCATAGATTAGGCTTTTCATAAGGCCCCACAGGAAGAAGTCCATACATGACAAATCTGGTGATCTTCGTGGCCAAGCTTTGGGACCACCTCCACCAATCCATCGCCCTGGAAATTTCGTAGTGTGTATAACCAGCCATCCTCTTGGCAATCCATGGTAGGAAATGCCATTAGGTTCCTTGGCGAGGATCGACCGTTTTATACCATTTATAGTGCCACTTAGCAGCTTGCTGTTTGTGTTCTTACCATACATTCTATGACAATTATTGTTTGTATAACTGCCTTCTATCACCCCCCTAAAGTTTTGTCCACTTATTCAGACTCACCCTGTAGATGTGGTAAATATGAATCAAGATATCTGCATTTGTGTAGATGATTTAACTACTGTTATGGGGAATTTAAACTAAACTTCCCGTTAAAATTTAACTCTGTTTACAGTTTTGAAAAATAACTTAATATTGTGATTTATTGCATGACATATATTGTAATGTACACTGGTTATCATTAATTAAGGAAAAAATACAAAAATGACGATTATGTATAAAATAACATGTAAAGAAATTACCAGACAATTATATGTTATAGAAATTAGCATGTGTATAAAATGAACAAATCACATGTGTCAGTTTGGTATGGGACATATATCCACCTTCAATGTGGAGTATGATCTCCCCTAGAAGCAATAAAACACATACAGCAATGTGCAATGCTGTCAATTATTCAGTCTATAAGTTCTGTAGGAATTGAGAGCCAGTGCTCTTGCAAAACAGTTGCTTGCATGGCAAGGCTCCCGAGAGGAGGATTGAGAGCAGCTATGCATTTTCCTAAAGCATTCCAAACACGCTTGATAGGATTCAGGTCCAGTGATTGAGCTGGATTTGCTGAATTGTTTGCTGCTGAAGAGTGTGGTCTGTTGTTGTCATCCTGTAACAGGAAATTATCACCTATTGCCCTGGCATAAGGGTGCACATAAGCATGAAGGATGTCATCTCTGTAGGTCTGAGCATTCATGGTACCACGTGGAAAGACATGGAGGCCTGTGTGTCTACCCAAAGAGATACCACTCCAAATACAGACATTGCCTTCTCTGTATGCATCTCTTTCACAGATATGTGATGGCTGTTAATAGTTCTCTTCAAATCAAATAATGCCTATTATTACTTTGGAGGTAAAATCTAGACTCGTCCATAATAAGAACAGCCCTCCGTTGATCAGCTGTCCAGTTGATGTGCCCACCTCAAACGTTCCCTTATATGACGCGATGTGAGCAACATGCAGATCTGTGCATTGTTGATGTTGACATCATTCTTCCAGTGGCTGCAGTAGGGAAGGATCTGATGTTTTATTCCTTCATGCGCGTAAAAAAAAAAAAATATTGATCATCAGCATCATCGTAGTGGTTGGCCATGCGTGGTTGAAACTTCTGGATGCCAAATCTGTGGTTAGAAATTGTTGCCAAAGTCTACGAACTGCAGAAGGACTTATATTTAGCCACTTCTGTCTGACTTTTCTCCATCACACTTCTTTGGGCAAATGATGGCTGGAGGCATTGTTACAGATTGGCTATCTCAGATTTCTTATCTCAGTAATCACGGCGAAATTTGCGGGCTTGCTCTGAAACATGCAATTTTATGCTCCTCGCAGATGACACATTGTGATTGCAGTGGCCCTGATTTGTATACTGCAGTTTTACTCAGCAATTCTCATTTAACAACATATTCAAATTTTATATAGATTGGAATACTGCAGTTTGTATACTGCAGTTGTATACTGCAATTTTACTCAGCAATTCTTATTTGACAACATATACAAATTTTGTATTATTTTTGTATGTGTTGTTGCTATTTTTGTGTTTTTTCCTTAATTTTTGAAAGCAGTGTAATTCTCAATAGCATTTTAATTTGCTGTTTAATGTTCTGAATGAGATTTCTCAAATTTATAGAAGTGAAATTTTCTGAAAAGTTTCTTGAAAAACTTGAAAAATTGTTGAAAGATCCGATAAGTTAGATATTTTATGTGCACTTTGTAATTTTCTGAAGTTTAACAAATTATAAATTTCATATTTTATGGCTAAATAATGGAAAGGCTAGTAATATCTCCTTGGTAAGTGATTAAACATTCCAGATTCTCCTCATGTTACAGCTGGAGTATCATCTTGTCATTTGACTGGACGCAACAGGCACTGCTCATGGCCATGTTTGGCCAACACTATTTTGATAATATTAACAAAATAAATGATTAAAAAAAAAAAAAAAGATTTGCTTAAGAAACAGTTGCTTCAGGGAAACAAGATACATTATAGTTGTGGTGTTGGCAGCATTCGGATGATAAAAAATATCTTTCAACATATCAGCTTAATGTGACTAATTTAGTATTACTCTAAATTTCTAAATATTTTTATATAATTTAATTTAGATCCATAATATTTTTAATAGATTAACAGCTTAATGTGACTAATTTAGTATAACTCTAAATTTCTAAATATTTTTATATAATTTAATTTAGATCCATAATATTTTTAATAGATTAACAGTGGATTGTCTGCAGTTGTTAAGAAAAAGTGAATTTATGAACAGTTTATACTCGTAATATTTCTGGAAATGATTGAACTAATACTATATCCCCTACTCTTAATTCTCAGAGGACATCCCTCCTCTCAACATTTGTGGGAAATTCACTGATTGCTCCATCTTCTTTATGATGTTTATCCCATGATTTGTTTGGCTTTGTTTTAAAAATTGACTAGTAGTTATTTTTTTCTATCATTAATGCTGCAACTTGAAATTTTTCTTCAATATCCACTCACATCTTAACCCATTAGCCTCTGGTGTTGCGTTGATGCAACAATCAAAATAAATGCTTATATAAATATAACTACCTAAGATATTTTATAACAGCAGATAATTTTGTGTAGGGAATATTATGAAGATTATTTCTGTAAAAAAAAATATTTTCCTTCAACAATCATTTTGTTTATAATAATAAACTCATACTTTAAGCAAAATTTTCGACCGGGTATTTTTGCTGAAAATATTTAACGAAAGAATCAGAATCGCCGTCTTTATGAGTGATCTATATTTAGTCCAGGAAACGGGTAGTCAATCTCCTTTTTCACTCATTCCTTTCGATGTTCTGGTTCATGTTATGGTTGTTTAAAAATGCCTAGAACGAGGTATCTTACATTAGAAGAAGCCCTTTAAAGGTTTTTTGATGAAGAAACAGATGATGATAATGTTAATAATGACCAGAATGAAACTGATATTGTTGTTGTTCCCCCAGAAATTGCAGAAACTAGTGAGGAAGAAGAAAGGAATGGCAATGTTTTAAATAATGATAATGATATTTTACTAAATGATACTGCTGGGGAAATTGAAATTCACGTAAGAAGTAAGCCTTCTAAAAGCAGTTATAGTCATACTAAAAAGTTTAAAAAGCAGAAGATTGAAATCTTGAAGTGGATAAAAAAGGAACTGTTATTTATGTCTCAGGAAGAACATAAAGAAAGAGATAGAAGAGAAATTATAAAAGACCAAATACAAGGTAAAACTAGTGCACAAATTTTCGATTTTCGTTTTTGTTTAAACATTTACTCTCTTCTCGTTGAACAGACAAATGTATACGCTCAGGAAAAAAAAAAAAAAAAAACCAGAAATTATTGCATCTGAAGACTATATGAGAAGATTTAATTGAATATTATTGCTTACAGGATACCATTCTTTACCTCAAGAAAAAATTTATTGGTCTTTTGATAAGAACATTTCTGTTCCTGTTGTACGAGAATTGATATCACGTTTGCAGTACAGGAATATGAAACAGAATTTGCATTTGACAATGGTCAAATTGAGAATACTGATAAATTATATGAGGTGAGACCGTATCTAAACTTACTCAATATCAACACTTTTTACTACTGGAAATATAAATTCTCTTTTAGATTTCAGATGCAAGAATACATTATTTCTTTTGCAAACTCCTATTGAGAGCGTAGAATTAGCCAAAAATAGATCAGCAACAGGAAGACCTTGTAAATTCAGCATTCAAAACCATTGCATGGAGATGGTAGACATTTTATCGTAAAGTCCGTTGATAACAAAAGAGTTTGTTGTAAAGAGTACCATAGCCAGACTGTTTATAGATGCAATGTATGCAATGTAGCTTTACATCATGATCGTAATCAAGCTTTTCATGCTTGAATCTTTCGAATGAAATAATCTGTATTTGTAAACGAAATACAATGTATATTTTAATATTAAATTAATTGTAAGTAAAGTGATTTGTAGATTTATAAAACGTTATACAGCTAAAAAGTAATCCTGCGCTCCACTCGAAAGAAACATCACGCAAGTACAATCCTACTCACTAAACATCCGTAGTCTTATTCTGCTGACGTTGCGTGAACGCAACACTCGCGTTTTCCACAGGTAAGAGCATTTTTTTTATTTTCAATGTAAATTTATGTTATAAATGCTTAATTAAATATTTGTTATTATTTTCATGAGAAAAGAAACATTCCTTGTAGTTTTGGCGGTTAATGGGTTAAATTCTACACAATTGATATAAGTTATGCTTTTTTCCCCCCGTCATCTGTTTCATTATTTACTAAAAAGTTGGCATGCTTTAAAGAATTCTCTGTTGTCTTTTCTGACAAGAAGAAATATGCAGCAAATGCTGCACATTGGAAAAGTTAGTTCTCCCATATGTTCAGTCTGTAATACTTTGGCCATATTGATCGACTTGTTGATCACTATAAGTGTTATTATATTTTCCATATTTTAGCATATGAATGAACAGGATATCCATAATTCAATAACATTTCCAAATGATAACATCAACCACGATCGCACTATTGTAATTACCTTAATTCTTATCTCTTTTATATAGATTCAGGAATTCTCCAGTTTCTTTGTGACTTTGAGCAATCCATGGGCGAAGAGCATTTACGCATGCTCTGCATTTAATAGTGTTAATTCTTTAACTCAGAAGAACTGTGAAGGAAGAGAGCTATTGGTTTTAGTGCCAAAAGCCAGGCATTTCTAAATAATAAACCTTTTTTATAGTTTCATATGTTGAGAGTTCAAGTCAGAATAACAGGATTTTTTGCTCTTCACCAGTCCATAAGGACCGAGAAGTTTTAAGACTGGATGTATTATTCTCTCTTGATGTTAAATACAGCAACTATGCTTTACATTTTGTGAATGTCATGTATCAGAATATCTGAACGTACATTGGGACAGCTATGCCTCAATATTTGGTGCAGAATTTTTTACCCCCTCCAATGGCTGGCTCTAGCCATTAATAGGTGTTGGCCACTGCTAAGGTCTAAAGTGGTGGTCACTTTATTATGGAGGCACCTAATAGTGGGCTATCATTACCTCCTATAAAGAGATGGACAAATTACATCCATACTTTCTCCAAGATTCAAACCCAGGCCCTTCATTAATGCAGTCAAAGTCATTAACCAATTTCTTGTCTGGATTGGTCCAGAAAGTAAAACATGTTATTCATTTTGTTGTGGCAGATGAGAACATTTCTATGAAAATATGACAGAGGTGTTGTTGACTTTTGTGTTGAAATGGGAAGAGTTGGAATGAAGTACTAAAGGTGTTATATTGTGTGCATAATGGTGAAACATTTAGCTGTGTTTCAGCAGAGGGATTTCAAAGACAATAGGCATTCTGATAAGCCATTCGACATGGCTGACAAGTTAACATAGGTAAACAATGAATATCGACTACTTAGCTTAGACTTCCTGAAAATATATTTGTTTGAAGCCATGAAAAATTAAAAAAAAAAAAAAAGAAAAGAAAAGAAAAGAAAAAGAAAAAAAGGATTTGCTTAAGAAATGGTAGTTTTTGCTTCATGGAAACAAGATACATTGTTGTGGTGGTGTTAACAGCATTGAGATACTTTCCATTGAATTGTACTCGGTGTTATGCAATTTCTGGGTATTCTGAACGTGCAGAAGATAATTGCAGGTAAAGAAATTTTGCTTTTAGTGGAGAAAAGGAAAAGCATCATTGATCTAATGCTTAAAGAGAAATCACTATGAAATGCAAAATACATTACTTTGGAAAAGAAAAAGTACTGGGCTCATAGAATAATTTGGTTTTAAATAAAAAATTAGTGTTAAAATTTTTCAGTCAGTTTTCATATTTTATATTTCATATAACTAAGGACAGTGAAATTAAAATGCATGATTTGTTGATGTTTCTCTAAAATCGTCAAATCATGCAATTTTGTGATAAAATTAAAGTTTATGAAATGTGTAAAATTATTAATTATTAATATTTCAGTTACATAACTTTTGAACTTTTCTTGATTTTTTGTGTTATTTATATATGTATAGACATAATCTTTTCTTATTCAAATAAATATTCTTTCGGTTGACTTGCTAGCATTAAACATGTCTTTCATTTTAGCAAGCTAAGTCCATGATTCCAGCCCATGATAATCCTTTAGCAGCAATGGCCTTTGACCCTACTGGAACAAAGCTAGCTACTGCATCTGAGAAGGTATGTTTGTCTTAATTATCATGATTCTTTAACAGCAGTATTTATTGTCTCCTCCAAAGATAAATGTTTTCTGGATTCTCGATCTGTCGGATCATTTTGATCACAGATTATAGCTTTGTGAAGGAATATGCATGTAAATTTTCATGGAAAGCATGTTAAAAGTTAATATAATGCATTTCCAAAAATAATGTGATAAACTTCTTCTTGAAATTAAAATTGATTATAAACAACTTATTGCTATATATTAATGCAACTACTTTGATGCAATTTACTTACCAAGTTACTTTGCAAGTGGTTGGTCTTCACATTTTTTTTTTTAAAAAGATTCCCAGACTATCAATATTTATCCCAAGTTGGCAAATGTTATCAACAGAATAAATGAAGGCATATTTTAGCGATTTAAAATAAAAATTTTAAATATTAATTAAAGCTTATGTGGTACCAAAAAATAAAACATGCTGTACTCCAAAACTCTTTACAATTTTTTGCACTGTTCTTCTCTCCAAATACACAGCAATCTGTTTTTCCTTAAAAAAAAAAAAAAATAATGAATAAAATAATTGGAGAATTGCAGAGACTCGCTATCATGCTAACCCCGGCAACATCAGCTAACTACCAAATGCATTTTTTCGTTGTTTCCTCTAGAGCAGCAGTTCTCAACCTTTTGACTAACGTGTATCATCTAAACAAAAATTGAAAACCACCACTACATTTTACAATGATTATTTTTCACTTTTTAAATAGAATAGTTGAAAAAAAAATATTTTGCCATTTGCACAACCTGTTGTGTATTTGCATTAGATATGCACACAGAAAAAGTATTAGAATAAAAATCGGTTACCATTTTAATGATCAAAATTACTACTATAACTTTTATCATATAATACTTTAATTCTAAAATTTAGTGTGAAATTTAGGCCTGTGTAAGAGTGACCAATTTCTTTGTCTGGTCTTATTTTACTTAGTTTTAACCATAAATTAGGATCCACTTTTAATTTTGTTCTGTATTTGTTTTTCAAATATAACGTGGAAAAAAATCCTTATTCACACAAATAGGTTTTGCAAAAAAAAAAAATAAAAATAAAAATTTCATAGCTTTATTTGAAATGCCTTTAATTTTTTTTTTTTTTTTTTTCCATTACAGCCAAAAGTTAACAAGCGTATTATTTTTGGAATTTTCAGTTAGAGTTTGAGTACAGGAAATTTCTATCAACTGTTCTTTTTCTTCATGAGATTTTTGAATTTAATAGTTAAAAATACTTTGTTTCTTCATACCAACTATTTTTACCTTGTGTACCACCGGTTGAGAGTCGCTGCTTCAAGAATCTGTAATCAGTTCGCATCAAGATTCTGTAATCCTGCAGAAATTTTACAGCAGTTTCTTCCAGTGCTGGTAAATTTCACAAACTCATATTTTAAAATTGCAGCCAAAAGTATCATGATTGGTTTATAAAAGCTGTTGCAATTTTTGAATGCAACGTAAAACATGCATGCAAAATGGCAACATTGCTTAACTAAAAAGATTGTTATGAGCATAGTTGTCAGAGTTTGGCACATTTAAAAAATTTAGCAACTTTTACTAAAGGGGTTGCGATTGCACACAAGTACTGAATTAAGTGGCTTATGTAAAAATGATATTAAACTATCAAAAATAAGTTATTATAATTAATCATTAGTTTTTTATGTTAGAATAGGCACATTTATTATATTATAACTTGCAAAAATATAGAAATCATGTATAGCAAGTACTACACTACAGAGTCTGAGATCCAGACTCTTCAGGACTTTGGCAGTTCTGGAGTTAGTATTTTTCTGGATATTAGATCATCAGTTTAAATCTAGTAAGGCTATAAGGTATTTCTCCCACTGCCCTAGCGTGCCTTCGTGGTGTAACGGTAGCACGCTGGTCCGGTATTCCAGAGGTCCGTGGCTCGATTCCCGGTGAAGGCGGTTGCATATTTTTCATCTTTTCTGCTTCCAATTAACCTAATGACTACAAGTGGCACCCGAACTAAAAGGGTTGTGGATGATGATTCTCCGCACCCAGGATTTGGCGACTAGGTCCCCTAAAACCCTAGTCGCCCTTTGGAAAGGGGAGTATATAAGGTATTTCTCCCACTTCCCTAGCGTGCCTTCGTGGTGTAACGGTAGCAAGCTGGGCCGGTATTCCAGAGGTCAGTGGTTCGATTCCCGCCGAAGGCGGTTGTATATTTTTCATCTTTTCTGCTTCCAGTTAACCTAATGACTCTACAAGGTGGCATGTAGAAATTATAAAATAGTGATTTTGAAATTACGAAGAATTTATGACTTTAAGGAAATCAGAATTTACAAGAAAGAAAAAACAAAAATGCTTAATATATTTATTTGGTTGCATTGTTGTTTCTTTCAATGTAAGTTGTTTAATTTGCAATGTTAGTTGTTTAATTCTAATACTTTCTTTTTAATTCTATAGATAGGCATAATTTCTTGTTCAATTATGAAATTCCATTGTTCAAGTCCTGTAACTGCTGCGGTGAACATTCCCACTAATTGGGCAATCGAAATTTTTTTCCCTCAAAAACCTCTCTGTGCCTTTCTTCATTATTGGTAGCAGCATTACATCAATTGCATTTATTACCAGTTCTCTGTATTTCTTTAAAAATTCCATTAATTGGAACATTTAACATTTTATTTGTGATATCTGAATACTTTCAAATTTGCAGCTGTCATCATAAATCTTAGGTAGCTTCTGCTATACACTATTGGTGATATATCTTGAGATTGACAACTAAAGACATGTCATTCCACTAAATTTTATCTTGCTTCTATCTCATGCTGATGGAATGAAACTTGAATTATATTAGTTATTTATTATACTTATGCCTATTTCCAATGCATGCTTAAGGCTTATCTGAGTCCCGAATAAATTAATTCCCACATATACTGGCTACAGGGCCAGCACTAGGCATTTTCAATCTGGTGCAGTCTCTGCCCATCTGAAATCCTGCTGCCAAATGCCTTTCTAAATTCTAAAAATTTTGCATCTCAATGCTTTTGCTAAATGCTACAGATTTTGCTATCCCTTAATTTTGTTGCTCAATGCTTTCAAAGTTCTAAAAATTTTGCCTCCGCTAAATTCTGCCGCCCAGAGTACCACACCAGCCCAGGCACCAGTCTAGGGTATATCTGAGTAACAAATGTGTAATTCTTAATTCAAATAGTGCTAAATGTATCTTTTGGCCTCTGAGTATCATTTACAAAATTTATTTCTTGCATATGGAAAGACATTTTTGTTAAATTTCTTCTTGTCAAAACATTCAGTACTTTGCAGCGAAGTTAGGTGAAGTCAGTAATCATTACAAACCTCTATGTCAACATAAAAGGTTGTCATGCTCTTTCCTTTGGTATTCAGTTACGAATATTTTTTAAAAAAAGTTATGTACACATCACTGCGAGAATCATTTCTGCAGTTGCACTGTGTTGATAGTCATGTGGTGACGAAAGAAAAAAATAATCAATATAATGATTTACCAGATTGTTGTCAGTGCAGAATAAAAATGAGAGGGGGGGAAAAAAAGGTTGCTGGTGATTCAGACATCCGGATTTTAGATCAATCATTCTGAGTATTAAGTATCTGAATTTGGGACTTTGTACTGTAATGCTGTTGATTGGATTGGTTTCATTTTAGGGGGGGCATTTGAGTGCCAATGATCAAGTGGTTTACTGCTGAATGCTGGGAATCTGACCTGAGTTTGATTCCAGGTGTACGGGCTGCTTTTCCCTACATATAACATAACTATGAGCCAGTTTCCCATAGGAAGTGCTCTGTGAAAGCATCCCTCAGCCTAAGGCAGATAGTTCTCATGTTCTGTGCCATATTCCAATAATCACTTAGCTTCACTGGAGGTAACAGTGCTTGACTAGATATAGATCATTACATGTGAAGATAACATAAAACTGTATATTTGATTTTTTTTTATAATTATTGTTTAATATTAAATCAAAATTAATGTGGCAAATGTTACTATGCATTAATTCTAGTTGAAGACTCAGGTGTTTGAAACACTTGTTGACAGCGCCATCCTGTGTAGAGCACGTTGGAAAAATGCATTACTTTCCTACCATAATGTGGAAAAATGTCCATAGATGAGATGAAATCTCATGAAAAATGCTACGAATGAGTCTTCATATATGTATGAGTTAGTTACTCCTCCAAAGTCGATGCCTCAGTGCAAGGGGTGGAGCTACTGGTGAACATGTCCAATGGAAATCCTGTAAAGGAAGTGCATCTACTTGCAAATCAGGCATTGGTGGGTGGGCGGGAAAGAATTGCAATAAGCATGAGTAAATGTAAAGTTAATTAAAGTGTAATTTAAGTAAAAAAAAACATGGGATGGAACAATGAGTTGCCTAAACGTATAATAAGTGAGGATAAAAACAATAAATGGGGAGATATTTATAATTCACAATAATATTGGCAAAATACAGATTTTAACTGAAGGTGAATAATTACAATTTACTTTAACAATTTTCATGCTGCGATTGAGAAGGGCATGCTTTGCTTACATAGTTAAATTATTGATTTCATTAATTATTTCAAAAAATAGAAACATTATATCACAAGGATCAGTTAATTCTTTCATTTTGGCCATGTAATCTTTGAAGACATTATTCATTATTCTAATTTTGTTGATTCCAAAAATATTGTTGAAATCAGTGATATTCTTAATAAAACTTATAAATTCAGAATAGTGATTTTTCTCCTGTGGAGAGCTAGAGGCGTTATTTGCACTCGTGCTTTGCTTAGGATTATTTACATATGAAACTTTCAGATTTTTGACTGCATTGCTAATATCAGATACATTAAATTGCATATTTGCCTGTACTGACTGATTTTGTGCAGCAGTAGCCGAACTAGGGAGTTTATTACTAGAGTGTTAAGCCTGATTTTTCACCATATCTGTGAAGGAGATTCTGCTTTTTACAGTACTGTCTTTAATCTGCTGGCTAGTTCTATTTTTAGGGAACTTTTCGCACCCACGATATGACGCGACGTGATTTTTTAGGCAGTTACAGCATTGGGTTCTTCTATTCTTCCTTTGATGAGACAATCCATCGTCTTGTGGTCTAAAGAACATTTTACACACCTTGGTTTAAAGAAGCAGTTCTCCGAAGAAGGGTGCCACTTTTGGCAATTATAGCACTGTGGCACCTGATTCTTGGATATGTACTTTTCTACCTTCATGGCAAACAGTAATAGATCAGACACATAAAATATTTGATCAGAGATATCATTTTTCGTTATTTGTACGAGAAATAAAGGCATAGCGGCTTTCGTTCTGCGTCTAGTTATTTGAGTCACTTTACTTATGGCAAAACCTTTATTGGCTAATGCGCTGGGTATGTCATTCGTCTTAGTAGTGGAGGATAAACCTCTAAAAACTAATTTTAGTGGTCTGACGTAATTTACATTTATGACATTGTGATCTTTTTTTTTTTTTTTTTCCCTGAAACAGAGCACTCAGTATTTGGTGGTCATCAGAAGTCTGTGGTAATATTTTCAACAATTCCCCATTCACTTTAATGAGAATTTGGCTTCAGTCTTAGTGCTAAATCTTTTAATAATTCCTCATGCTTAAGTTTTCCCAGATTCACCATTATTGGGGGATAGCCTTTTCTTGGCTGATCGTCGGCTCCTGCTTGGCTAGGTGTAGTATTACTAGCACTTACAATATTAGCATCATTATTTTAATTTAATAAATTAAATTTATTATTAGACTCAATATTTTGGGGTACTTTTTCAACTCTTTGTTTGTTTTGCAGATATAGTAGAAAGCTTAAATCTCTCTTCATCAACTTTTTAGTTGAACTGCATAAGTGCTTTTACTTTCTGCAAACATGTACTAGCTCCAGGATTTTAACATGAAAATTATTCTAGATGATCTAAAAGATGTAATGTACATATCGTATCGTATGTTGAATTATAATAGACTTTCTTGGCAAGCTTCTTTTATTAGCTTGGATTAGCATTGCTGGTATTTCAAATTCATTGCATCAGTATAATATTTTCTTTTTCTTTTTCTTTTTTTTTTTTTTTTTTTTAGGGGACTGTTATACGAGTGTTCAATGTTTTAGATGGCACAAAGTTGTATGAATTTCGAAGGGGAGTTAAAAGGTATATTTTTGTATTGCTTTTTTTTTTTTTTTTTTAATCTCTTATATTTTGCTGTAATTCCTTGTTTAATACAAATAATGTTTCAGATGTGTAAGGATCTACTCATTGTCATTTAGTGAAGATTCCTCTTTCCTGAGTGCGTCAAGTAACACAGAAACTGTACATATTTTTAAACTGGATGACTTAAAAGATATGTGAGTGAAGAAATTTCTGCATTTGTTACACATTCTCTTTAATTGTATATTGAATTTTCAGTAAGTTTTTGTTAAAAGACAAAAAGCAAAATATTAAACAGTTATAGTGTACAATTTCATGTCATGATTTAAAAAAAAATATTTTTCAGTGGATGTAAATTTTGTGTTTCCGGGTGCATTGATATGGTCAAAATAATTTTTTTAAAAAAAAAAATCTTCTGATAAATTCTTGTCAGATTAAGATTATTTCTATTTCAGATATAAGTTAAAAAATTCTTATAAATATGGATTGTGATTAGAAGAAACTGTAAATTAAAAGACATGAAGTTTTAAACATAAAAATACTTGTTACTATGTATGATATATTTTATTGTAGATTATGATGATATATTTTATTGTAGGTTATGATATGCATTAATTATGAGCACGTATTTGAATATAGGTCCGAATTTTGTAGTGAATGAGAATAATGCACCCTTTGAATAATGAACAATCAGTTTTTCATTTGAATACATGCTGACAGGAGAAATTAATGGTTCAATTATAAAAACTTATGCAACTTTAATTTATTTGATTAATTAAACTAGCATACCTGCCAACTTTTACGAATTTTTCGTAATTTTTCCGAAAATGCGTTTGTCTTTATGATCCTACGATCGTAATCCATTTTTTACGATTTTTTTTCCTTTTTCAAGTGTTTTTAATGATTTTTGTCGAAATTTTAGAATTTTTCGCCAATTCAGCGATTTTCGTCAATTGCATCGTGTTTTACCGCCAACTACTGACTACTTCGAATCCAGTAAACTGCGGTTTCTCCCAACTCACCGCTTAACCAGCCAATCCAATGCGCTGAACTTGTTTCTCCCACTCTTTTCTTTGTGGGCGCCAGATTATTTTTTTCGCGCTCGCTTCAGCAGGAAGGGAATTACTCAGCGAGCGTGGATTGTAGCATTCTGGGTTTTTTTTTCACGTGCTACGAATTTTCTTAATACGTCGTTGTTACGAAATGTTACTCATTTCAAATGAGTTCAAAAAAACCGTATTCTCAATATTTTCGGCCTGCCTACAAAGCCGAATTTCCAACAATTAAAGAATACTTCAAAGGAAATAACTGCATTTTGCAACGTGTGCGTGTGTGACTTCATAATAAGTCACGGTGGAAGAAGCGACATTGTGAAGCATGTTAAGTCTAAAAAGCATGAAGTTAATGCTTCGGCTTCGACAATGTCAAAGAAAGTAGATGATTTTTTTTTTTTTTCAAATTCGGCTACGAATTCGGATGCCGATGTCATTTTGGCAGAGTATTTGTTTACTGCATTCCTCATCGAACACAACGTGCCGCTAAGCGCTGCTGATTACGCCGGTCAAAACTATGTTTCGTTCTTCAATTTCACCAAAAGCTCTAGAAAGCATTTTAATTGCTAAATGTTATGAGGAAACTCATTGTTATGACAGGAAATTTTCCAAAGAATTTTTGGCTAAAGCCAAAAAATGCATTCTAAATTCATTGCAATAATTTTTTTGTGTAACATTAAGTTCTTGTTTTATGTTTCCTAATAAATTTTTTAGTTACTACTTAATTGAGATTTACTAATGTAAGTACAATTTTTTTTTTCTATTTGTATAAATTGTTATTTTTTTAATATCAAAGCATGATATTAATTCTTCGTGTTCTTCTGAATTTGGGAGAAATCTTCTGAATTTAGGGGAGAAATCTTCTGAATTTTTATCTTTAGAGGTTGGCAGGTATGAACTAGTGATAAAAGCAAACCCCCCAGTGAATGTTTAGAATACACTCGCAAATCAGCATCTTCGAAAGAAGTAACATTTTATCATTTAAAATATCTCTCCTGATAAGAGGGTCTTATTGTTGTGTAGGGCCATTTACAATAAACATATTTGTGCAAACAAATTGTTATGATTTTGTTAATTTTCAGTAAAACCTCAGCTTTTCTCAAGGTCACAGTAGATACATGATTTACATTTCCAATTCCAAATAATTGTTTTCTTTCTAATTGTATTGCCAATTGCAAGTTTGAAGCTACTAAAGACTTTATGAGACTAATATTGCTTCCTGTATTTATCAAACATTCAGTTGGTTCTCTATAAAAAATCATTGCTTTCTTCAAATATGCTGAAATATCAGAAAATTCACTGTGATTCACTGGAAGACTACTTTGATTATCCCATCAATTATACGCCGCTCTCAGTCTGATGCTGGAGGCATTTAGCATTAGAAATCAAGTTAGAATGTTTATGCTTGTATGTCAAGCACTGCTTTTTTATTTACTGACTGAACCATATTATTTTTTTGCAGACATTATAAAATATCTGCCTTTTCATTTTAAACTTTTGACTTTCTCACCATGTTATCATAACTTTCAGAACTGGCTTAAAGTTATTGCAAAATATTCAAATTTTCTGAAATATGTTCAGTGCAGTTGCAGTAGTTATTGAATCTTTTCCCCGTTTCTGAAAATTTGTTAAATGACTATGTTATTTGCTTTTAACTGAATCTTTATTATCCCCTGTTTTTTGAAACAAAAATGTTCATTCTCATGTTTCTGTTTCCCTCCTGAGAAATTTAAATATTTCTGTTATGTTCCAAGAATCATCTTTTTCATACTGTCTGTAAATCTCTAACACAATAGAATCTGAAATAAGTTTGGTACATAACAGGAACAAGTTTCCATATGAATTCAGTGCAACACAATGAGTTTGCGAACCCCGTATATGAATTTCTGTTGTATTTTGTAACTCCCATAACTGTTTCAAATAGGAGGCTGATTTTACTGCATTTAAATTTAACAAATGGTTCATATGGGAAATTACAATAATTTCTTTTTTTCCCTTACCTTTCTTTAAGATTTTCTGATACCAATAACCCTTGAATGCTAATTAAGGTGAATGCTAATCAATACTGTGCCCAAAATTCGTGAAACCTCTCAAAATCACCATGAGAAGGCTCTCTGTAAAGTTTTGGCAAATTTGTTTTGGGTTTCCCTGGTTCATTATTCAAAATAGGTGAAGAATTACTCTTCAGCGACAAATCTGCCTTATACTTATGCAAAGTCTGAAGATAATTCGTAACTTTTGTTTTTCACAAATAATGTGTTCTGTATATTCCTGCTTATTCTTGACTTATATTTCAAAATCCAACACTTCAGGTATAAATCCTCAATTTCTAGATCTAACTTAAGTACTTGTTCTGCTTTTTCTTATAGATCCATCTTATATTTTTCTAATGATTTTATATCTGCAGTAACGTTTTGCAGTAATTTGGATATTCTGTTAATTACCGTGTTGTTAATCTTAGCATTTTGCATTTCGCTTTGTCTAAAACTTCTTTAGTATTCTCATCCATGATAATAACTAACAATATGATTTTGTACTTCTAAATTCTGTATGCTGTTACTATCATAAATATTCAATACTTGTTTATTAAGGAACTAAATATATGCATATGTACATCCAGCTGTTTACAGGGGAATTATAATTCAAACACAAAACACAATACATCACCATTACATTTTTTTTTTTTTTTTTTTTTTTTTTTTTTTTTTTTTTTTGTGCTCTCCTGTAACTGTCTGACACTTCTGTATTTTGTGCTGTCTATTGGCAGTTCTTACAACACCATCTGTTGGCAGATTATCCCAACTGCATATCATTTCTTACAATCAGTATATGAAATCCTCCTCATCAACACGTTCTACCTTCCAGATGTGAAAATGTTATTTAACTAATTATGTAATTTTTGAAATCAGAACTTTAAGCCTTCTCTTGAATTCCTTTCTACTCATGTTGAAAGAGTGGATTCAGTGTGAAGGTGACTTCCATTGGACTATGTAATAGCACTGACCTTGAGCTTTCAAGCCCTTATCTTTCATTGAACTTCTGAATAGAATTAACGTGAAACATCTTTGCATAAGTTTTCCCTTTAATTTTACCTGACAGTATGTAATTAAATATTTTTAAAATATATAAATTACATTTTTTAGACGTTGATAGTATTCCAGGTTTGTGACACAAATGTTAAAAATAAGTGTTTGTATGAAACTTCATTGAAAATGTAAAATTTCATATTAATTTTAATTCATATTCATAAATCCCCTACCTCTAT
Organism: Stegodyphus dumicola; assembly: GCF_044657685.1. Lineage (NCBI taxonomy): Eukaryota > Metazoa > Arthropoda > Arachnida > Araneae > Eresidae > Stegodyphus > Stegodyphus dumicola. The sequence continues at coordinate 159,368,163 of NC_140778.1, forward strand.
TCATTCATATTATTTTTATTTTTATTTTTACTTATTTATTTTTTTTTAAAGCTATAATTTCTGTTTGCTCTTCGAAAAGCCATCTCGATAGGAAAAAAATAAAATAAAAAAGAGTAATCCTATTCTCAGCTAAAGCTTGAGATTTGTGATATGTGAATTGCTTAATTTTATAAAATAAATAGACTTGTGATGAATTTGTTACTTAATTTATACAAAAGAGATATTTTCATGTTACTATATTTAAAAAAATGCAGTGTTAAAAACCTCAGATATAGCATAACACCTCAAAGAAGAGCTTCCTGTTAACAACTAAAAAGACAAAAAGGAAAAGGTATCATGTAAATATTGTGCTCTTCCTAAAATAAAATTAGTATCTGGTGTTGCTAAGCCGTGAAACCAAGTCTGTTGTGTTCAATGACATTAAAATTTAACTAAAATTTGTTTTCATATTTAACAGTTCTTGCATTAATTTCTACATTTTTAAAAAATTTAATAGTATCGAGTAGAAAACAGCGGTATAAAAAGTAAAATATAAAATTATTTAGAAAGTATATTGTTTAAACAAAATTATATGTGTGTGTGCTAAAAAAAATTATAAAGTGCTGTAAGGTCAAGCTAAACCTTGAATTAAACAAAGCACTAAAATCTGCGATAGATTTAGTAGTAGTATTAATATTAGGAATAAAATTTTTATAATCTTTTTGGAACGCATAGAATTTAATACTTTAGTTTAAAAAGTTGGAAAAAGAGCAGTAGATTAAACTTTAAGAGAAAAGAATAATTTAAAAAAATGAAGTGTTCACCTCTTTTTGTCTTTTTAAACTTTTTTTTCCCTTTTATTCTTCTTTTGTGTAATTCTTTCAGCAACTTTTTAAATATTTTATAAGAATAGGGATAAAATTACTTACAATACTTACTTTCATTGAACAAAGTTACAGAACTAGAACTATTTTTCTGCATTGCATTAATTATTTGATTTATAGTAAGCCATCAGAAGAACCACAGAGTTGGATTGGTTATTTTGGAAAAGCAATCATTCAGTCTGCAAGTTACTTACCTACGCAAGTAGCTGACATGTTTTGTCAAGGAAGATCGTTTGCCACAGTCCACCTGCCTTTTTCAGGACTGCGAAACATCTGTGCTTTAGCCAGGTAAGCAGCTTTCTATATTGTATTCCAATTTTTCCGAAGTTGAGCTGGGATATGTTTATCAGTTTCGGATATGCTTTTTATCTGATTGCATCAAATTATCATTTCCTCAATTTATTCAAAACTTTATTGCAAAGTTTGAAGCTTTTTTTAATGTGTAATTTAATTACTGATTGATGAAGGTTTTTGTTGCGACTATACTTTTAAAGTGATTAAATATTTTGAAAATAGAATTTTTGTCTTTTGGATATAAAATCATTCTTTTCATGTCATTTCTTATTTAAAATAATTTAACTTTTACTGTGTATATGTAATCATGATGTTAAAAAAATTGACAGCCAGCTTAATGTCTTTAAATGTTGACCTTAGACATATATACAGTCAAAAGTCATTAATTCGGACACCCATGATCCGGACCTCAAAGCTACAAACTTTCTGCGCATGCGTCGCATTGAAGCATGCGCGTAAGACCTTTATGGCTGCGAATAAGCGTGTGTGCGTGATGAAAATACGTTTACGAATGTGCGTTTAATAGTATAACGGCCGGTATAAGCTAAGCTAAAATTATCTAATTCAGTTAATGTTGAAGATTGCGTTGTTCCTTAATCTTCGAATTGGATTCGGCTTATTATTTTTTGCAGACTGTTAGAGCAATTTTATAAAAGTAAGCTTGAACTTTTGATTATGTCAAATAGAATTTCTGATATATATTTACCAATATGTAAAGGATCTACAAAGCGAAAATATGTTTCAAAGTCCATTAAGCAAAAAGTGGAATTGCTGCAAAAAATGGATAAAGGCATATCCTTTGTTTATCTAAACTTTAACATTTGTTTATCTAAACTTTGTTTATCTTTAACGCAGCAGTGCGCAATGAATTGGAAGTTGATCTGTCAGCACTATCCTTATCTTCAGGGCAGATGTTTTTATTTTATTTGGCTTATAATTCCTTACTAAATGTAGTATTTCATCTCGAATGTACTCTGATATGATTTAAATCAAATTCCTCATCATTATAATTCACTTCCGATAGCGAAGAAAGTGACATAGGTTATTGAAAACGAAAAAATTTCGATTGACAAATTAGTCGGTATTCTCGACACAGTAATTATAGTACTTGAACAGCGGAACTTTGTAACTGAATAAGAAATTATATCTGTTTATAGAATTAAAGAGAATGTATTATCACATAAAAAACGAAGCAACTTAAACAACTTACATTGAAAGAAATGTTTAATAAAGTAAACAAATAAATATTAAGCTTTTTTTTTTTTTTTTTTTTTTTTTTTTGTAAATTTTGATACCCTTTAGATCATAATTGTTCTTTATTTCATAAATCATGGTTTCATATTTTTAATTTTATAATTTCTGCATGCCATCTTACCAGATTTAAACTGATTATCTATAATCCGGAATCGCCGGAGTCCCGACGAGTCTGGATTAACGACTTTTGACTATATTCAGTTACAAGTTTCATTAAAAAAATGTGGAGACTTTTATAAAAACAGTTTTGATTCTCTAAGTTGGGCAGAGCTATGTTGATGACTTTTCCCAAGGACTGTGCATAATAAAAAATTCTGGTTTGTAACTTGGACATTTTGTTTAATTTGTTAAAAAATCCAATTAACAAAATAATTCATTAAAAAAATTGTCATTTTCACATGATGATATAAACTTAATAATAACTTAATAACCATTTAGAAATTAAAACACTAATGATGTGTAACTATTAATTGTCAAAATTGGCAAGTTTTGTTTTGTACCTGTTATTTAAATCTAGCATAAAAAGCTTGAATTAAATCAGTAATAGGCATGGAAAATGAGTTGAGACAGTTTATTTACTCTTGAATATGTCTCTAATTTTGTTCATAAAAGTGTGAATATTTTATTGAATTTGTTATTTAATATATACTTTTTAAAATAAATTATTGAATTTTCTTCAACTGTAGCATTAAATTTGCTTTCATAAAATTCTGCACTTAATTTAAGAAATATTTTACCATAAAGTACTGGATTATTTACAACATTCTGGCCATTACAAAACACAGCAAACTATCTTCATTGGAATGTTTTTAAAAATTTCTGCTTTAGGCTTATAAAGGGAGGCTATTAAATAACACTAATGCACATTTGACTTGAAAGCAAATGAATCTTTGAGTAAGCTTTTGTTTACAGGTGTGTGCTGTAGCCTTGAAATCTGGACTTACTGCTTCCAAGTTTAAGACACTTTTATTTATGTATTTATATATATATTTATTTTGAGTGTTGTGAGAAAATGTAGTGCAGGTTGTTATTCATGCTTTTCCATAATGGCAGTTTTAAAACCATTTTCATTCAGGGCAGCATATGTCAATAGATCACGACAGACCCTATATGATTAATGATTATTCATGAGCTTTATGTCTTATACAGTGCAACTGTAATCAGTTATTTGCTTACATTTAGCCTGCTGAGCAAGGTTTATATCTTGATGATAATATCAGCTGACATGAATATACAGAAACATATGGTTCTAAGTTGCCTTATCACCAGAATGATTCCATTTTCGATGGAATTTAAAAAATGTTATCTCATCATCAGCATGAAACCCAAATGGACGTGGAAAAAGAAAGTGAAATGCCTAGGATTCAGCTGAAATAAGAATGAAAGATCCTCTTGGATCAGGTGTTTGCTTATGTTTAGTGTGCTGAATGAGGTTCAGAACATGATGATCTATCTATCAGCTGACATGTCACCTGCAGGCAAGTGGTAAAGTCATCGAAATCCCATAGCTCAGCCCGGGGCTCAAATCCCAACAAATGGACTGGCTACTGAGTGTTTTCATTGTTTTCCCCATGTGTAATGTGTATACCAGCCAGTACTCTTAGGAAGCCCTCCACAAAGGCATCCCTTGAATGCTTTGCTATAATCAAATTAAACTAAAACCTATCAGCTAATATGAATATGAAGAAACATGTGGTTCTCTGTTTCTATCACAAGAATGATGCCCTTTTTGATGGAATTTAAAAATGTTACCTCCTCATCGATGTGAACCCTAAGTGGACATGGATAATGAAAAATGAAATGCTTGGGATTTAACTGAAGTAAGGATCAAGGATCATCATATCAAAATGATGTGGGGTTGGTGAGATTCATGTGGCATAATCCTTCAAGCAGTAATTCCTCTCATAATGGAATTTTAAAAAATGTTATTAGTATAAAATTTAAGTGCACTTCGATGATAAAGAAAGAGATGCCCATGGTTCAGTTGAAATATTGATCATCTTGAGCAAAAGAATGCCATGTGTTTGGTAGGATTCATATGTCATAATCCATTAAGTGCTTTATCATACATTAACTTCAGTGTTCAACTATACTATTAGAACAATGTAAATCTTGCTGACAAGCATTTTGAAATGCATCCAAAACATATGCCATTTTATTATATGTTATTAGGTGCATTAGAGTCATACCTTCAGAACTTATTGCATATAGACTGCGTTTTTTCTGACTCGATGTATGGATCAAATTTATCAGTAACAAATTGTCATGCCTTTATCAAGTGAAGTTGAGCTGTATCAGTAGCTGGCAGGCTTTTCCACTTCTAAACCAACATTGGCCTGCATGGACAAATCTAAAATCTGTATAATATAAGATTCCATTGATGTTCCATAGCAGAATTTCTTAAACTGTGCTTTGTGGGACATGCAGTAGGGGTCGCCAAAAATTTTAGCAATTTTTATATTTCTTATTATAATAATTTTACAATTACCAAATATTTTTACATAATGTATCTGAAAATAGATAAAGATAGGATAAAAAAACAAAGAAAAAAGCAAAAACATTTCAATGCATTTTTTTATAATGCATTTTATTTTAAAAATTAATGTTAATGAACTAAAACTGCAATATTATATTACATTACAAATGAAGAAACTGACAGTTTCATTCCTGCATTTGTCTGATTTGTGCAATGCGTATGGGGTCCCACAAAATTTTCGTGAATATTGTGTGGCTCCCCCACACCAATAATTTTAAGAAGCCCTGTTCTATAGTATTGAAATGGCTGTCGTCCCAGTTCTGCCCAATTTTGGTAAAAAATAACTTACAAAATATATTGTAATTACAGTATACATATATAATAGTTGATTTAAATTTGAAATTTACCATAATAAGCAGTAAGTGGCTTAAATTAATCAAATGCAATTCCTGGTGTTTTATGTACTTGGATGTGTTTTTGACCAAGAAAATCTACATTTAATGTTGTGCCAAATTCTATGTAACTACCATTTACGATTTTGATGAAATCAATTTAAAAAGAGCACACATTTTTTACTTGACTCTAATGTGTGTTAGTATTTCCTATAATGTGTTATAAAGAATTAGTAAACTTAGTTTCTTATCAGATTTCAAATGGCATATGTCAAATTTATTTTTCCATCTCAGCATTCAGAAAATACCAAGAGTCTTAGTTGTATCAGGTGAAGGCATTTTGTATATTTATAACATGGAACAAGCTGAAGGTGGTGACTGCACTCTTGTCCAGACACACAAGTAAGTATTATTTAAAAGCTGCAACATATATCTTTTGACATATAGACACATCTTTGCTAATTGTATCAAGTTATTTCAACAAATAATTTTTTGGATAATACATTGCTAGCCACCGTAAATGCAACACCCTGAAGGAAGCATGCAAATAACATGAAATTTACAACATGCATTAGCGGAGGTGAGATATGCAAATGATTAGTATTTCAGCGCAGACGTACATCACACGCGCCTGTGGCGCCATTTCAAAGTTCTATTTAAGGCTTGGAGTTTTCGACGATTTCAAGTTTGGGAATTGTGTTTTTCAAAAAAATTATCAATTATGCCTCATAGTAAACAGCGATCATCGTTTGATCAAGTATCTGAGTTCGACAGAGGAAGGGTAGTGACCTACCGAGAGTGTGGATTATCTTTCAGGGAAATTGGTAGTTGTGTTGGATGAAACCAAACAACTGTAATGCGGATATGTGACCATTGGATGCAGGAGGGTACGACGGACCAACGTGTTCGATCGCATCCACCTCAGTGCACCACTTCACGTGATGACAGGAACATTGTGCGCATAGCAGTGACGGATCGCTTAGTCACATCATGAACAATAGCACAGCATGTTCAGTCTGTAGCGCATCATCCAGTGTCTGCGCCTACCATTTGACGCCGTTTACAGCAGAGTGATCTGTCCGCAAGACGTCCATTGCTTCGTCTACCCTTGACGCAGAACCACAGACTTCTCTGCCAATGGTGCAATGAAAGAAGGATGTGGACGGCAGAATGGAATGAAATTGTTTTTACTGATGAGTCACGCTTCTGTCTGCAACACCACAATGGTCGGATTCGTGTCTGGACACACCGTGAAGAGAGGATGCTGAACAGCTGCGTTATGCACAACCACACTGGTCCTGCACTGGGTATTATGGTATGGGGCGGTATTGGATATCACTCTCACACTCCTCTAGTACGCATTACCAGTACTTTAAACAGCCAGCCCTACATCTCTGAGGTATTGGAGCCAGTTGTCTTTCCTTACCTTTCAGAGCTTGCCCACAGCCATATTTCAACAGGATAATGCACGACCATACGTGGCATGCATTGTCCAAGGGTTCTTTGTCAATCACCAGATTGAATTGCTTCCCTGGCCTTTCGATGATAGAAACATTCTTTCGATGATATCTTTCGATGATCTTTCGATGATAGAAAACATGTGGTCCATGGTTGCTGAACGATTGACCCAGATTACATCCCAAGCTGCCACATCAGATCAACTTTGGCAGTGTGTGGAAGCTGCTTGGTCTGCTGTACCCCAAGAACATATCCAAAGTCTTTTGAATCAATGCCGAGGCGTGTGGCAGCAATGATCTCCAACAATGGCGGCTACTCTCACTACTGATTCTGAAAGGAACCACACTTCACAGAAGTCTAAAAATTTAATCATTTGATACTTGGTCAACATGTTATCCACTAAATTAATTTTGTTGTGATGTCTCTTGTCTTGGTGTTGCAATTTGGGTGGCCAGCAGTGTACTATGAGTTTAATACCATTATTTTTAAAGATAATGATAAATCATTTATTTTTTATCCTAAGCATAAAAAAAAGACATGAAAATTATAATAATTTTATTATGTGTAAATTACTACATATGAAAAGGATAAAATTGAGGTTTTTTTATATGAATATACAAATACAGTCAACTCCTGATTTATTGGGGTATTATAGGGGAAGATATGCATGGTTAACTCAAAATCATGGTTATTCCAAAGCCAATTAAAAAAAAAAAGTTGAGGTAGATAAATATAATATATGAAACAAAAAATAGTATAATATAGTATATATCTGTACAGTATTTTCAGGAAATGTGATTTAATAAAATTTCAGACCAACTTTATCAACAAACAAAAATAACAGTACAGTAAAATATGCAAAACACTCTTAGCACTCTGTTAGTTTTTTTTTTTTTTTTTTTTTTTTTTATCAGTGGTCTTATTTTGCATGGTGTCATTTTATCAATCAGCAGATTATCGTCATGCCCTTCCAAGTAGTCCAGAAGGTACTTGAATAAGTGCAGCTTCGTTTGTGACCTTATCATCAGTAGACTGCTCTCTGCCTCCATCCTCCTCCCCTTAGCTGTCACTTTATTACTTCATCCCTCCTCCTTGCATGATTAACAAATTGCTCATCTATGTCAGTTTTAAATGAGGGCGATTTTCAGTCACACTCTAGCCATTCAGAAATGTATTCTTTGTTTACATTTTCAACACCAGTTTCACTGTTTGCAATCTGAGTAAAATAAGCTGGTGATGCCTCTGTGTCTGTATCAAAACCTTAAAAACTTTTTTATCTTCTTCCAAGTCCAGAAGAATTAGCATTGAGAATTTCATGGCACATTGTCTAAAACTAACACTTGTTTCAGGAAAGGTCTGTGATTTTAAAAAGTACCTGAGGTACAAATTTATTTTCAAACCACTGCTGAAAAATGATTGTATTCATACATTCCTTTTCTGATTGAAATAGTGCACTAGTAAGTTAGTTCATTCTATGTGTTTAAAAGATATAAGTTTGTTGCCTTTCCGCTGACAACCAGTTTCGATTTGTGGTTTCCTGCCATGTTAGAACCCATCATTATTATCTTTTGAGATTTAGTGATCTTTTGATGGGGACATTCATTGCTTTTTCAGACACAAGAGTTTTTGTTGACAAGCATTTCCAAAATAAACCTGATTCATCAACATTGTGTATTTGTTCATCCAGTAAATTTTCAGTCTCAGTCAAGTTTTTAAAATTACTGTAAGTCTTTTACTTCATTCTAATCACCACTCAGAAGTTCACTGTGCACTTCCAGCTCTCAAATACCATGGCACTTCTTGAAATGTGTAAGCCAAATCAGTCCATTTATTGGGTTTCCGTGTGCTTTCCGTTGATTAAACCACTCCAGCATGACTTCATAGGTTGACTTCTAAGACTTTTTGATTGTTTTCCTTTCCTTCATTCCTACAGCAGAATCAGACACACATGTGAACCAGATAAGATGATCCTTTTTCTTTAATAAATCATGCACAGGTCTGCTCGCCAGCTCCATACTGCAAGGACACTGATTTCACACTTGATCCATATTCTAGTTTACTTATCATTTAAAGCTTCTGATTAATGGAAAGAGCAACATGTGCTTCTGTTTATTTTTTCTGATATTTTGCAAACGATCCTGATTACGGTTCATGTAAAAAAATCATTTTTCAAGCAATTATGCTCAAATTGTGTGCTTTTCTGAATTAAAAAGCTGGCGTAAGTTTAACATAATATGTAACTGAGCTTACCTTTTTTTATGTAGAATTTCAATAACAGTAAGCAGTCACTAAAAAAAATTACAAAAAAGATAAATGTTGCACAAATTACTACCATTGCAACAGTAGACGCAAAATAAGGACTAAGAAATTTTCCGATTGCGTCTATGGCACCAGCCTGTACCCTTACATACGCATCTGTATCACATATTTTTGTTCACATAGATTTACAAGATCAGCTCAACTTATGTCAAAACAGCAAAAAGCATTAACTGATAAAAATCAAAGCGATATAAATAATATATAGATCTTATGTGGGAACTGCAGTTTTTGCAAACTTTTGGAGGAAATGTAGCATCTCTGGTTGAAACTCTAAGCTGTACTGTTGTCAACAACATAGCGGCGTGCAAAAGAGTATTTTGGATATATCCCTAGATATCAACCCTAGAGCATTTTTTGGGACCTTTTGTAATCGCAGTTTGAACCTTGTCGTAAACAACGCTGTGAAAAACAGTTTATTCAGTGCAAACTTACATCTAAAAATTTTTATTTTTATTTTAAGGTAATAAATAGTGTTCAGCAATATATTTGGTATCGAATGCGTTTAGTATATTATTTCGCTTCGCTTGCAGTGTTACGTTTTTATAACGTGTTGTTGTTGTTGACTAATGCTCGCTTGTCTAATCTATAGTCAGTCCATGCCCACTAAATTCTTTATGGCAAGGAGTGCAAGATACGCCTGTCGTTGGCCTTGAGCGCCTTACAGGTGACAGTACAATTTAGCACAGTTTCGCCCCCAATTGTGATGGAGAGCATCATGGGGGGGACGGGCACGAGCATCTCCCACCCCTCTTGCCTTACCACAAACCTTTCGAGAGGACTTTTGCCTCACATATTTACAGTGCTCCATATCGCACGGACACTATACATTTACAAACATCCATGCCTTCTCCGAGATTCGAACCCGGCCCTTCAGCACCACAGTCAGCAGTGCTAACCACTGTACCGGTTGAGCAGCTTTTTATAACATATATATATGTATAATGCTTCAATAAATATGTTTGAGTGTGGGTTTTAACAAAGTGTAAAATGTTTGCATATTTAGACAAATTAAAAGATGAAATGTAATTTTTTTAAATTTTTCATAATATGTTAATAATACTTCATTTTAAATGTTAACCATAAGCAAAAAGCATCACTACATAAAGGCACTCGCTAGACATTTGCATGACGGCGCCAATTAGGTTTGGTGCGGGTCTGGGGATAGGAGACAGGAAAGGATTTGTAACTGCAGTCAGGTTGTTAAAAACTTGTTGGAAAGGAAAAAGTTGGAAGGGCCAGATAAGTCATAAGCCCTAACTAATTAACTTAAGTTTCATATCAATTCTGCTCTCTTTCTAACTCTCTCATTAGTGTGTGCACTGATGATTGTTGTGTTTTCACTAGAGTCCTTTTTTTTTTTTTTTAAACGGTACGTTGGATAATAGCCCTCAGTAAACCGGAAGTTGACTGTGTGTGTAAAAAAATAGCCAGTATGTTATAAAATGGGCTTAAAAATTCTGTTTTTATATATACTTCATTCTGATTTCTCGTTTCTCTAAATTATATGGATATATGTTAATGTTGTTAAAAAATACCTTTTTTTTAAGTTGCATCTTTTATAGTTATATTGTCTCCTTGTATTGTAAATTACAAGGGCGTTGTCTGTTTTTTTTTTTTTTTTTTTTTTTTTTTCCCCCAAGTGTATTTGATTCATCTTTGTATTCTTATGCTATCTTCAATTCATAAAAATACTACTAAATCTTTGTTAGTAGTAGTTAGTTAAAAATTTTAGTTAAACTAAACTTTAACTAATTCATAATACTACTACTTAATCTTCAAAAATATTACTAATAACTTTTTTTGATTCATATGAATAATCATCTTTGTATTCTTATGCTATCTTCAATTCATACTAACTTTTTGTTTAAGAGATTTTTTTCTATACTGGAAGGAATTAAGAGATACCTGCCATGATTCTTTGCTGTAATAGTCAGCACATGAAACTGATTATTTGAAGAATTTGTGTGCAGCTTCAGGCAAGAATTCTTATATTTTCAACTATTTCACCTTTTCGTGCTCCTTTCTCCTCCTCAGTGTGTCAAACAATGGCTAGTAAGAATCTTTCTAACTTTAAAAAGGTTGGACTTTTTTGCTTCTAAAAGCCAAAGGTAAGTATAGTATTGAAATCACATGTAGAGCTGCCTCCTCGTGGAAATTATTTTTCTTCCAGAGCAGAGTGAAAAATGTTCCAGAAAATTAATATATATTAACGATGAGAGATATGAAGGAATTATCTGGTGAATTATTGTATCATTGATTTCATATACTATTATTGAAGCTGCTAAGACTCATAAGCTTTGTTGTATATTGTTTTGGGCCAGGAAAACTATGAATGTCGTTCACTACACTGTTGTGTCAATTTTTGTTATGCAGTATCATCTATTTTCATCCAAAGCTCATCCTCTTATTTTATAATTTAGTCAGCATTTTGTACATCGGATTTCTTTTCAAATATCAAAGTAGTGGTTGTATATCTGAAACCACCAAGTTGGTTGTTGTGGATTCAGTTTCCATTAGTTGAACAGATATAGTGCATGTGGTTTTCATCACATGTAATGTAAATATGGGCCAGTTTCTTAAAAAAAATTCTCCAGAAATCTGTATCTTCTTATAGGTAGGTAGTTTAGTAAACTTTAGTGTAATTTTGTAAAACATTCTAGTTCTAAAATCAATAGCATCTTTGTTTCTGGTGCTTTGTCTGGTATATCTGTTTTTGATGGTTAAAAAAAAAAAAAAATAGAAAAGCAAAACAGATATATATATCTGTTTTGCTTTTCTCTTTTTTATTATATTAAAGATATAATAGTATTACAAATAATATTTCTATTCCAATTTCAGTAAATTCAAAATTTGTTACAAAATGCTTCTAATGCTTTTTTGACGTATTCTACTATTCTCATGGTTTTTTTTTGAGGGGGGGGCTTGTTTTTTGTTCCTATTACTTCAGATTATTGGTGTACAAAATCTGTCACGTAGCATGTCACCTATATTGTAACATTCCAGATGAACGTTTGCAAGCTATAGTCTGTCTTATTTGATTATGCCAGTAAGATAATATGGCATTTATACTGCTTCATTTGTATTGCAGTTAAAATGTGTGTTTCTGAATTTGCAAGACTAGTTTAGTATGCTTTCATTTGTGGCTGATTTGCTGTTCATCATTGAGTCATTTAGAGTAAATTAATCAACTCTATGTGGGTATTTTGGATGGCAGGCTAAACCGAACATCTAATCTTATAACTTTATTGAAACATTTCATCTATTGTTCCATTGTTCTGTACAGTATTGCTTGGTTACTATAGTGTAGGATTTCGATAACATTGTGTAGCATTTTTTTCCACCATCTGCTACTCTGATTTTAAGGCCATGATAGTTCAATGCTTCCTGCATATTTCTGCTATTTTGCCTGTGAAATGACAGTATTGTTTCTAAGGTTCATAAAAAAGAATTACTATTGCTTCTTTTTCATACTTTGAATTTTCAACTTTCAGGAAGACTATGGAAATTCAACTTTAAAATCATTGTATTAGTAAATTAATTTAGAGTAAATTAATTTAGATGTATCTTGTTTCTTCACCTTCCTTCTCTAACCATTATAAGCATTTCGTCCAACACTTAGTAGATTTTGATGAAGTTATAGAAATTTATAATATGATATTTGCTTTGTGTATTACCTATTGTTTTATTTCAGTCTGATCAGTTCAAATGAAGAGAGTAGTAGTTCCAAATCCACAGAGAGTAATCCCCCAGATCCATCATCTGGCTCAAATCTCTCAGATCCCTCAAATATCCGTAGGCCACCTATGCAGACAGGTAAGAAACAGATAGCACTGGCCAACCGTGGTTTTGTTACAGAAGATTTTTTAGTGCATTTTATGTGCTAATAGATGCTGATTTCAATTTAGAAGTCCAAATTTCTCTATCAGGCTGTGCATTTTTTGTAAGAGAACTGTTTACCCAAATTTTTCATATGTGTTGAGAGTCAGTTTGGCTGTCATTTTCAGTGTTGCCAAAAGAAATAGAATATCTTCAAAAATGATTAAAATTGTGTTGCTTTTATCAAAAGAGTTGGAACACTTAATTTTAGAAAATAAGTGATCTTTTGTGCTGCATTAGAATAGACTTATTGAAGAGTGCCCACACTGTCCTAAAGATTGAAAACCATTATATGTTGGCAGAAAGAAAAAAAAAAAAAAAAATGTAATTTTTCTGAAGAATTTCTGAACTTTTCTGGAGATGACTCTTTGGACTGCATATTTTATTTTTTAAAGTGAAGTTCTTCACATTGAATTGCATTTTTTAGAATATTTTGTGAAGAATTCAAAAACATGAAATGAACTGTTTGGAGACATCCTTTATTAGCACTGTAGTCATGGTATTTTCCACTGTCTCATTTGAGCAGAGTTCTTTTCTGTGCAGTTTTTTTTTTCAGAGGTGAAAATGCCAAGAAATCACATGGTATTAGATCTGAGGTGTTCTAATATTATAGAAGAGAAGAAAGAAAATGTTCTGGTATTGTGCCTTTAGTTTTAAATGATGCTACCAACATAGCAGCTGAGCATTCTTCTAGAGCACAAACTGCTGTTTAGCAAATATGGTCTTGCATTCCTCATAAAAGATTTTGAGGACATCTGCATAATAGTTACTATTTACTGTTTGCCCAACGAGTTGGTAATTTTGATGTTTGTGATCATATTGGATGGCCAAGAAGAGCGTAGATCATTTTTATACTATTAGCCCAGAAGTTCAAAGTTATTGAAATATTTAACCATGATGAGAGTATTTTATCACAGTATACATGCCACAACATTTTAAATATTTCATTATGGCCATCCTGAAGTTTAACACAAATTTCAATCACATTTCTGCCATATTTTCTTGTCCATCATGACAAAATGCTTCTGCTGATGTGACCAACCATTGAATATGGTGGGTGTCCATCTGCATATACATCAGATTCAGATACATTGTGTAAAATCATCACAAAACCTAGTAGAGAGTTGGCATAACTAATACCTAAAAAGACAAACATTAGCAATCTTAAAATTATTTAATTGATCTTTGTAGAATCCTCCAAAACAAAATTAAAAATTGTTCTTTATTCATGAAAAAAATGGAATATATATCAGTGCCTCTTGCTTATTCTGAATGTACAAAAGAATCATTTAGGAACATGAAACTTTTCATAAGCAATGACAAAGCACTGATGATGTGTATGTAAGCAGCGATAACTTTATTCCTTGGATTACAACTTGGATGCACAAAATATTAGCTTAAAAAGTGGATGTTAACTTCAGAAAATTAGAAATTCAGCTTCTGAGTTCTTATTACTTGTTCAGAAGGTGTACTTGCCAGACATAAAGAAATTTTATGAAATATGTAAAGCAATAGATTGGAAAAGGAGAGAAATTTCGTTTCCTAAAACTGAAATTTCCTTAAGCTAATGAAGCTAATATAAAAGAGAGCATCTTTTTTGGTCATCATATTAAGGAATACAGGAATGAACATGCATTTGAAGTTTCATTAAATATAGCTGAATCTGATACATGGAATTCCTGTAAAAACATTGGAATGATTTTCTTAGATAACCAAAATGAAGAAAATTTAGGAGAGCTTAATAAGTTTTGAAATATCTAAGGTCTAACAAGTTGCTTAATATTCAGTTTCTGGAATTTTGTCTTGATTCCTTCTGCCACCATCAACTACAAGCATAACCATAGCAAGTATAGAGGATGTTGCTTTCAAAGTGTATGCACAAAAGAAAAGTTTGTAAAGGAAATTAGTGTTCCAAGTTGTTATCTGACTACTCTTAAATTCTCTAAAATGATGTACCAGAGGTAAAATATTAAAGAAATTTTTTTTTAAATTTCATTCTAAAGTAAATATAAGATAATGACATTTTAAAAAGTAATACATTGATTATTCAAAAAATGCCTGAAGGAAGTTCTGGCAAGCACATGTGAAATCAGTGCTTAATATTATCACATCATTGCACATGAAAAAAAAAAAAAAAAAAATCAGTGCACGTTTGAAATCAGTGCATAAAGTGCATTTAAAATCTATGTAATGAAAGATATTAAATTTTGTTGGGTATTATAATGCTTTGGAATAAAAAAATTGATTAATTGGGAGTTTTTTTTTTTATTGAACTGTTCATAATAAAGTATCTAATCCCACATCTCACAAAATTAGCAACTTCATGTTTAAACTTTACTGATTTTTAAAGACAAATACTCATAATGATATATTCATATTAGCATATAGCATAACTGTTTATTTGTGTGCAGCAGTTTTTGTTGTCCATGCTTGTGCATTTGTTGTGAGTTGTGTAAATGTCTTAAGTTTTGCATATAGTATTCCCAGCTGTTAAAAGCCTGTTTTTATCACATGATAATGGTGATGTCTTGTAACTCATGTTGTGAACTATTTAATTGAAATAGTTATGGTATCTTTGTGAAACTAGATGGTTCTTCATAATTTTTGTCTTGAACAAACGGAAAAAAAAAAATTTTTTTTTGATATTGTGCACTTAACATCATCATTCAGAAAATACTTATATAGACATCCAAAAGCAAGCCTTATGATATTTTCCCATGGATTAAATTTACAAGATATTTCTGAATGACTATTTAATTGGAAGTTCTATATTGCTTTTCTAAGGTAAGCTGAAAGCAATACATAAGCCACTGAATTTTTAATGGTATTTACTATAATTTAAAACAAGGATAGCATTCCAGATGAATAAAATGAATGAAATTTTGATTTTAAAAATTGTAATTAAATTTTAAGTTTGAAATACATTAGGATATGTTAAATTTTAAGTTTGAAATGCATTAGGATATGTTAGCAATTATTATTTTTTTGTCAAATATCATTGCTAGATCATAAATATTGTAATATAAAACAATTTTTAGACACTAATGATGATTAAGATATAGTACAAAAGTTAATTTGCCATCAGTTGGGCTAATTTCCTATTTCACATATCTTTTTGGTCCTTTTCTCTGAGAGGATTTAAAATGTAGTTGAACTTTCTTGTTTTTCTACTTCTATTTTCAGAAAACTGCTGAGGGATAAAATGAGTTATCAAAATGGACTCTTATATAAGTTTATACATTTTTAAACTCATTAACCTGTGTCTGATAAATGTTAGCTATGTCCTAAAGTACAAAAAATTGATAATTTATTTTTTAAAATATTTTAAAATTTATATTATGCATAACAATTTATAATGAATGATATTGTTAAGAGCGATAATTGAGTTAAAAATCATACATAATCAATAATACATACCTGAATAAAATGGTGTCCATTCTTTTATAATCCCTTTTGCTAATATGTATTATGAAGTGGATGTATATACTAGAAGCTGTTCTTAACAATTAAATCAATATTAGTTGAAATACAGTGGTACAATGAAAGTGATATACAACAGTATTCACTGGAAACTGTGAATAGCAAAAGCAAAGTATTATAATGCATAAACTAAAGAAATCATTTTTAATTTTTTTTCCAGTAAGGCGTCACAGTGTGTGATAATTATGTGTTAATTATCATAAGACACTGTATTGCATTGCATAAGACATCAAAATTAATAGAATAATATGGTATGTCTTACTAGACTGCTTACATTTATTTTTATACCAGTACAATTTTAGACTGTAATGTAGTATCAAGTTTAAGGGATAGTATTAATTGCACATTAACTTTTGCCTTTCTTAGACAATTACATACATTTGTACACCTTGCACAAAAAAAGGGGGAAACAGTTTTATATCTCTCATTCTATTGGACTGATTGTCAAAATTTAACTTCCATTTTCCATGTCTTGAAAGCTCGACATATATTAGATTTATATATAACATTATTCTAATAGAGTTATTTTGACACAAAATTGAACTTTTTCTGAAATAACACACCCTTTTTTTTCCCCATATTCTATGACTCATATGATGCCTACATATTAAATTTTGTAATTTTTAGTGAAAAATTTAGAAATTTTTCTTGGCACATTTTTTTTTTTTTTTTTTTTTTTATTTTGTGCCAAGAATAATTGACTTGGCGAACTTCTTAATTTATAGCAATTTATTTTCCTTTCCTTTCCGTAAAACTCTTAATTTTTTGCAGGTATGTTTAGAAATACATCTACTTTAAGATGATTTTAAAACTTTTATAAGTTAGAATTCAAAATTTTTTTCTAAAGATACAAATTTTGAAAATAAAATAAATCATAAAAATGGGTGAATTTTGTTTGGAAGGAACTTAAATTTCGAAATGTGAAAAGAAGAATCAAATAAGTTTAATAAAAAAAAGAAATATAAATAAATATATACCAAATTCAATTAACATGGAGGAGCTGAAATTTTGCGAGCTAATTTTTTAAAAACTACTCGTGCTATTTTTAACAAAATTTGGCACTTCGGCATAATCTGAGTCATAAAATCGAAATATGGAAAAAATCAGTATGTAATTTCAGGAAAACTCC
Organism: Stegodyphus dumicola; assembly: GCF_044657685.1. Taxonomy (NCBI): domain Eukaryota; kingdom Metazoa; phylum Arthropoda; class Arachnida; order Araneae; family Eresidae; genus Stegodyphus; species Stegodyphus dumicola. The sequence continues at coordinate 159,385,704 of NC_140778.1, forward strand.
AGTTTTGTATCAAAATACCTACATTAGAACAATGCTATGTGCAAATCTAATATATATCTTAAGTTACGCTTTCGAGACATGCAAAATACAATTTAAATTTCGACAATTGGTCCGGTAGTAGAGTGGGAGATATGGAAGTGTTCCCTTTTTTTTTTTTTTTTTTTTTTTTTGTGCAAGGTGTACTTTCTTATAATGCGTTTGAAATTTCAAAATAAATATTTACTACTGGAAGAATTTTTTTGAAAAAGTTTCTTCTGTATAAATTTCAGTTGATTGATATCACCCAAATAAAAAGTCTTCCATCTTTAATAAACAGTATGCAATATATATGTGAGTACATTTTCATTTTCTTTTCCCTTCTCTAATCATTCATTCTTTTCTTAAATAAAGGGAGTGCAAGCTATGCCGCCATAGTACGAGGTAACGAAGCCGGTACGGCCCAAGGTGTGTAGCATTTTCCGATGCATGGATGCCTTCACGCCTTCTTGCATGAGGCATGTTTTTTCACAGTTTATCTCAAACAGCATTTTAAAAAATATCATTTTAAGCTAATAAGCAAAATATATAATATGTATGTTAAGTTTCGATTTAATTCATATATTTTGAAATGCAGGAGACTTAATATATTAGAATACATAGTAAACTAATTATCAGTTTGCCTCATAACGTTTAAGAGTTGAGTGTTACAAACATTTTGCACTGTCACTTTGTGTACCTCTAAATCAGTGATTTATTAAATTAAGAAATATCACTCCTTTCATACTTTCCATTATATATATTAGGCACAGTATCATGCTTTTTTGCATAGTGTATTGAATGTTAGTGATTATTTTTTTATGTCAAGTATAAAAATATTTTGTGTGTTTTTCCTGCATTAGCATCTTATTACCTAATGCTTTTTACTAACATTCAGTTTTAGCATTATTCAGCTAACATTTAGCTTTCTAATATAATGAAGTTGGCATTTAGTTTATTCTAGTGAATAATTATTGATGGGGAAACTTCATGTGAGGAAGTGGGAAAACTTCATTCATGCAAACGTCAGGCAATGTGTGTACTTTAAAAATATAGATCTTTAGATGCTCTTTTAGAGTCGATTCTAAAGTTCAATTAAAATTTTAATTTTCTTGAAATCTAAGTTTTTTTTACTACAGCAGCAAAAATTTCCCAGAAGTTTCGATTTTAGTTTAGTCATACAACTTGCACTGTTAAGCAAGTGTAAATAAGTATATAAATATTAAAAAAATAATGTTAAAATAGTGTAATTGGTAACCTAATGTTAAAATAATAAAATTTCTCTGTTTTCATAGTAACTATATATCATTCTCTCTATGTCTATATATAGAAATAGAGATATATATATATATCGCATGCATTTTTAATGAAGAGTAAAAAAACTAACAGTATTATCAGGGGAAAAAGTCCTTTATATTTGGTGGAGCCAAAAAGGTTTTGGAACTGATTTGAGGAAAAGTACTTTTTGTTAGACTGGAAAATAAGGATTGGCCTTTCTTCATAGAATCTTGTTACCTTATTCAAATTAGCTAAATTTCACTCTTTTTAAGAGGTGTTCTCAAGGATTAATAATGAATAGCAAGTCATACATTTAAGTAGTTTCATTGCAGATTCAGTAGTAGGCTAGATGCTAATTTTATAGTAGTGACTTTGGTTTTATGATGATATGATTGCTACAGTATTGATCATAAGCTACAGAAAGTTTGAATACTTCATTGTTTGAGTGTTAAAAACGGTATATTACATGTGTCATCACAATCCACCTTAGGGATAATTAAATGTTGTGATCTTGCTGAGCGATTTATGGATTTAAATATACTGGGCAGATCACTTGGATTGCTTTACAGATTCCTATTATTAAAATGTATTTGTTTTGATGTGCAATAGTCAAAGATATAAAACTCATTTCAAGTTGCTGGTTCTATGTGCATTTTAAGCAATTCTTAAACTATAAAATGACCTTGCATTTTCGCTTTTTTAAATGCACTAAGAGATTTGCATAATTTTCATGAACCTGTACATTACTTTCTTACATTGTTAGGTGAAAATTCTTTTTCAAGTTAATTCTGAACTGCTTGTGGCCTAACTTTGTTATGATTACCCACATATTTTATGTCATTATTCAGATTTCCAGAGTAAAATGCTTGGAACCATTACTGCATAATTGAGTAGTGTTTTTTTTAAGCTGATTTGTTTTGCATGATGCTGTGGTTAGATTGTATCGTTTTGCTCTTACATACATGAAGACATCATACAGAGACTTGGTCATAGCTTTTTGAGAATCTTGAAACAAAATAACCAGTACATTTGAAAGATGATGATTTGAAACAGTAATTGTAATTCCTGTAATCTTGCCCTCAGCTATATGAGGGCTTCATGTAACTTAAATATGGACGTTGTGTAATCTGAGGTTTTGCATTACGTAAACCAGTTATTTGTTAGCTCCTCTAATATCATAATGATACACTCCATATGCAATAACTCTGAATTCAGAACTTAACAGTAATCTTTTAGGAATGAGAGCCCTAATTGTTATATGCCTACATATCTGTGTAGAATTTATTGCTTAAATTTGCTTTTTTAAAATATCTCTGTAACTTGCTTTAGAAATTGTAATAATATCGTTCTTATTGAATATATTAAATTGTTTATGGAATAGAAAAGTGTATTTTAAATAATGCTATGGTTTAATTTGTTATATTACATAAAATAAGATTAATTGTTTAATTAAAAAAAGGATTAAATAGCTAAATCCCTTTTTGCAATGGTATTTGTTATAGTTCAGAAAATCACTTGACAACTTTCCTCTGACTATAAATGCACCTATCTCTCTGTACATATCTTGCATTTTGATGTTATTAATAATGCTGTTTCTTAAAATGATTACATTTATGAATTTTTAGATTCATGAATATGATTAAAACATGAATTGAGCCAGACCTGCTCCTGAAACAGAATTCATAAATCCAGAAATTCATTGTTGAAAAATTATTATATTTTAATTATTCTTCATACCAATAAGAACTATGAATATATCATTGATCTATTAAAATATGTTTCAATTAAAAAATTAATTATGAAGAAAAGTACTTTGTGTGTAGCTGATAACATGAATACAGAATGGCTTATAAAAATGTAGCCTTCATCTTCAATATCTGCATTCCCCCCACTCTTTGGATGAGACTGTAATCCTTTGTACTCGCTCTGCCAACTCTTTGTTTGTCTGGTGATTTAGTCTCACAAATTAAAAGCGGTTCTAGCTTCACTGTGTCTATTCATGTTGCATCAGATAAATGGTGTCCATCTTATCATATTATTATTGAAGGCAAGATGTTTTTCTTGAAGAATATTATTTCATAACCTTTTTAGTAATTGTCACCTCATTGAATCTGAAAATAAATTCTGACAGTTCTCTTATATTTATTGCAAGATAGTTTATTAATTAAAAAATAAATAAATCTATACAATTACATGTGATACAAAACAATATATCAGCTTTCAATGGCTATTTTGTTTCTTACTCATAATAATACTTCCAAAGCTAGGCTTCTTTTTTGAAAGAGCCATTTGTAAATTATCATTATCATCTAAGCAATTTCTGACTGTTTTTATGGGAAAATTGATGAAAATCACATTTTACATAGCTAGGTGGCGGCAGATGGTAAATGTGTCTGCAGCACTGCTTTTGTCAACTGACGTTAAGATTCTAACTGCATACATCTGACTTGTTCTCCATTCAGTTTTTTAAATTATGTTTCAATATGTACATTAGTTCATTTTAGTAATGTCATTTTTTATTAAATTGCTCTCATCCATTGAATTTTGGTCGAATAGAAATAGATCAAGATTTGTTTTCGAAATTTACTATACGTTTTCGTGGTACACTTAATAGCTGGAGGAGTATTACAGTTTTCTAATTTTCCAGAATGATTGAATTGAGCATGAAGATACACAAAATTCCCATCTCTGTGACAAATGTTTAATTTTTCAATGAATGAAGATAATTTTTCAGTATCTGTTATTATGTTCAAATACTTGCAGTGATGTGGATTAATATGTATTGTAATATGCTTCCAAGAAGCTGGTAATTTTTTATTATTGAAAAGACACTTGCTTTCTTAGTAAATTAAAATGAATTGAAAAATAAAACTTGAAGTATGAAAACTTCAGACTGCAGTTGAACACCATAGTAGAATTTACCGTTATTCAGAAATATGTAAAAATGTCTTAAAAAATACAAATGTTTCACATTTTTCATATAGTATAATTTTTGCTGCTGCCATCATATAAAATATCAAGTATTGAATGCTGAATGAAATTAAAGGCCATTTAAGAACAATTTCAATTTTAAAACTCAGTTTATTTGTGCATTTTGTTTTTAATGTCAAATGATATAAATGGCATTCCAATAATAATATTGAAACGAAATTCTAGATCAAGTTCGAATCATTCATAATCAAAAATGAGATGCATGGCCTGAAAGGTTTTATATAATTTTAATTAAGTGTAATATTTACATATATACAATGCAGGCTAAAATGCCTGAATGGAATATTAAGGATTAAAAAGCAAGAACTTAAAGTCACGTGTTCAGAAGGGGAAGCGTTAAGTAAGACAATAGATGGACTTCAACGCCATCTCTTGGCGTTATCAAAGAACAATACTTGGCAAGATTACAACACCCAATTAAATATCTTCATTTCTTCTTCCCTGTATATTCTTAATGTTCCCGACTGTTATCCCGTAGACCTCAAATGAGTCAGTACTGCTAGAGGTGCAGTATGTGTCATCTGGTACAGCATGCAAATCATGGCCATTATCACCATTCAGTCTGTGTTTCCATATGTTGTTGAGGACCATCAAGAGTATTTAATATGTCCATTTTCTTGAAGCTGTTCACTGTTATTGCAACATCAGTGAGAACCGATGTACCCAAAATCCAAGAGCATATCAATTAGTAACATGAAAACAGCTATTGTGTGTTCATTCATTTTAAAATTTAGGGGAGCTTGCTTCCTGAATACTTTAAAGGGGGAAATTACATGAATATTTAAAAAATTTTCAGGGAGTATTAAGTATACATGAGTAAATACATTATATAGAGAGACTTCCAGTCTGTACATTGTAACAAAATGTTATCATAATTATTAAATTTGATTCTGAATGCAGACAATAATATGCTTAAGCAGTATACAGTTAAAAATGATACAGTCTTTCAAATATAAGAAGTTATAAACCCATTTTTATTTAAAATTCTTGATATAAAAGAGTTCTTGTAAAATGTTATTTAAAAATCCATGTAAAAGGATTTATTGTATGATTAATATTATACTAAACACTGCAGTGTTATAAGTTTTAAGATAGTATCAAGACATTGCACATATAATTTATTACAAGTTGCTAAGAGCATATATCTGGAAAAGGTTTCCTTTGAAGTGTTAAAAAAATAGCATAGACTATTCATTTTGACATAGGGTTTGGTCAAGCCATGTACAAAGTTAAAAAGCTATTGATTGACCATTGCATTTTATGTAGTAATTTTATTAATACAAATCAACAGTAGGATTAGATGTAAGCAATGGTTAGTAAAGCTGCAATGATTATAAGTGATCAACAGATACACCAACGATATGAGGTTTAGACCAGGAAATTTAAATTCCTGGAACTGGTGCTATCTTAATAATGCACACTAGATCGCACGAATTTCGATATTTAATGTAAAATGTTTTATATGTGAAATTGGGCTCATTATTGTACATGCATTTTATTATAAGCAGAGAAGTATAGGTCTCTTACAAATAAGAAGGCAGTATCTTATTGTAGTTTTAAAGCATTATATAATAATGGCATTCTTTTTAAGTCGGAAGAAGGATTTGTAATCTATCTATTTTTTAAAATTAGATGTAGTTCCATAACGAGATTCAGGCTATTTCATTGGTTAAAACATAAGCTGGTGGGTATAAATACAGGCCAGCTTATATAAAATGAAAAATTCCAAAAAAGAATAGCCTGGCAGGAGTAAATTAAGAATTAATAACAGGATTTTATGACAGTAATAAATGAGTTGAAGTGAAAGTTAAAGAAAAAAGGTGGTTCTCTGGTTAGTAAGGTTTTAGAATCAACAGGGACTCGGAATTTTTTTTTTTTTTTTTAAATTAAATATGCATCTCTTTGTTGGGGGCTTTATGTTCTGTGCTTTGATTATTGCAGCTTAGGTTACATAATGATTATTGAAGGAGGAAAAATAATGTAATTCTTATATTGTCTGATAACTTCTTTTATCAGTGTTAATGCATGTTGTATATTATTGTTCGCTTTGTTCGTTGCATCTTAATTTCTAACATCACCTTTGCAGAACGCTAACAATTGAATTATTCTTGCTTTCTTTAATAAATCTTTGTTGTTATTTGTTGTGTACATGTGTATTATTTGTAATGTTACATGAAGATTTTTTTAAAACATGTGGTACTAGTCGCAGTATGATCTCACATGTTTTTAAATATTGAAATTAGTACTAAAATAGGTTGTGGATTGTTAAAGAATTAGCAGATTGTAGTAATGCACTGAAAACATTCATTCCGTTATATAAATATTACACAGTTTTCTTATTTATTCTTTTGATTTGAAAGCCAGCTGAGAAATATGTAATGTTTTGCTAATTTATATTTTCTGGAAAATTCTCTTTGAAAACAAGCCAAACAATAAGATATTATGCTGATAACAGTAAAATAAGATTTTAATTCATTATCAGAAACAAAAGATTTTAGTTTTATAGGAGATATTTTTAAATTGATTTATATTTTATAGAATCTTTATTCTGTTTCAAATAATGATTGTGGTTAAAAGTATATTGTGCTTTTAGAATTTGCAATTATATAGAAGCCAAAATAGAAAGAGAATCATTAACATCAATGCAAAATTCATGAATCTGTAGAATTGTTATTTTAATACATGTGGATTTAAGAGATTAAATGGCTGGGTTCTTTTGAAAAAAAAGTCAAGTTACAATTCAAAAATTATTTTCAATATTCATGTCTTAAAATATGATCTTTTTCTTTTCGTTAGTTTAAAACATCGAGGGGAGGTACATGGAACATAAACTTAAGTGAAAACAGCAAAAGTGCAGATTCACGAATTAGTCATGGAGCCAACAAATATGTGTAAATTTATAATTATTTTCTAATGCTTATTTGCTTGACTATGATAGCTTTCATCTTTTCTAGGATTACTTTGGCATCAAACTTTAATTGATTGATTTTGAACAGTGTTGTTATCTGCATAAAGGTTCGTAATTTATTGAATGCACACAGAACCAATGATAGCTTGATAAAATTTATTTTCCCAAGAGAAGCACTTAACAGTTCTGGAACTTTCCACAAAAGTACTCGTGCAGCTTATCAGTATGACAGAGCACAATCAGTACCACTTCAGACTTCTACGAACACCACACAATGCAAAGCGTATCTAAAGAGCAAAACTCACATGGAGATCTGTTTATAATCCAATATAAACAGAGTTTACATTAATCAACTCTGAACTAAAGACTGAGAGCTGATGCTATACTTGGTCTTATATAATTTTGCCCCAACACCATTACCTTCCATTTCTCGAAATTGCTGGAAGGCATATTACATGGTTACAGTTACATACAGGGTTGGATACAGTAACATATTGAAACTAGACCAATTACAGGGATTGAACTCAAATGTTGCCAAGTGTGGGAAATTTTGATAATTTAGTTGTCAAAACCATTGCTAGCTTGTGGCAATATCTCACCAATTTGTGGAGATAGCCATTTACCTCATGTTAAATGTCCCTGTAATTTTACTTTTCCGGCAATGCTTCGCTCTTCTTGAGGCCTGTTCATGTTGTTACATTATGCAAACTGTGTAATAATATCTTATTCAAAAAGTAAAATATTTTAAGAAAAAGATTTTGAGAAGTATTAATAATTGTAATGCCATCCTAGATAATCCGTAATCTAAATTAGCAGCAGTGGATAAAATTTTGTTTAGTACATGAGTACTAAATTGATATTTCATAAAATGTGCATATATTATTAGAAAGTTTCAGTAATTTTAATATATAGTAAAAACTCGACTATCCAGCATTCAACTAAATAGAAAATTTTGAATTTCTTTCTTTCTTTCTTTCTTTCCTTCTTTTTTTTTTTTTTTTTTTTTTTTTTTTTTACATTGCTCCAGAAGAGTTAAGAAAATGGGAGACTCATTATAAATCTCGTACAGGTCTCTAAGAAACCCTGCTGATCACTTCTGAAATGTGAGTTGCTTACACACCCCCACATCGATATATCCATTGTACTGCTGCATGAATTTGTTCATAGAATAGACCACACCCACGGCCAGCAGTAGAAACTGTAGTAGTTCTTATTGTTGGCCCTGATACTTCTTATAGAAAGAAAAGTGAAGAGTTATTATCCAAAAGAGTTTCCATTAGAAGTTTTTTGTTATTACCACATGGGAACATTAGAGATATTCTTGTAGTAGGCAAGGTCACTGCTTAGGATGGAATTTGCAAGTGCCCTTGATACATGGAAACAGAAATTGCTTTCACTGGTTTTACTAGCACACATTTCAATGAATTGTTTATAAGTTATCTATTTTGATTAATTGCTAACTCGAAATTTTTGCCAGAACTTGTCAAAATGGAAGGTTCTTCAACATCTAAAAACAACAGCATGCTGTTAATTAGAAATAATGAACAATTTTGAAAAAAAGCAAAAACAAGCAAAATTTAATGAGAGTCTTTAACATCAGATTATCTACAGTTTGTGATATTAAATGTCAAAAAGAAAAATTAATGAAATTTGCATCCTGTGCAAAGACAAGGAAAGCTTCTGATAAAAGAAAAACTTTGCAGTAGCCTTATAATGGAAATTTAAATATTATTGTTATATGAGTGGTTTGTATTGAAACGAGAGAAAGGAGTTCTTGTTTTGGGGCTGATGATTATTCAAAACAGGAAATGATTTTTTCTGGAAAGCTAAATGATGGGAAAGATTGCAAATTTTCAAATGGATGGGTTGCTTGTTTCAAAAAACATCATATAATTTGCAAGCTTGATATATTTAGTGAAACACTATCTTCCAATGAAGAAGGTGCTGTTAAATATCCTGCTTTTTTCAAAGACTTTGTGAAAAGAAACAGTATAGCACTAAATAATATTTATAATATAGACGAAACAGTCTGTTATTTTGATGTCTTTAACTTTAGCAGATGCTAATGAAACATCTGTTTGCAGTTAAAAAAAAAAAAAAAAAAAAAAAGTAAGCATAGATTCATAATTTTGACTTGTGTGAATGCAACTGGCTGATTGCACAGACTAAAATTACTGGTGATTGGGAAGTCCAAATAGTTCCGAGCACTAGCAGGTATCAAGCATTGAAAACCTGAAGATACCCAAGCTGTTTTACTAATTAATAACTGCTGATTGCATCCTCACAAAGAGGAACTACATTAGAGTAAGAACTATGTATCTGCCTGATAATGTAACTGCTTTGATCCAGCCAATGGATTAAGGAAGCACCCAAAACTTCAAAATGATTTATCGGAAACATTTTATGAAAACATTTGTGAATACTGAACATTCCATAAATAGAATTTCAGTAGGCATTATAAGTAAAATATGCCATTTACGACCTTGCGAATGCTTTGAAATCTGTTACAAATGAGACTGCTAGGAAAGAATGGCAGAGTATTTTATTTGCAATTAACTTTTGTTCAGATTCATCTGATGATGAATTTGATGGTCTTAAAACAGAAGAACAAGGTCTAGCAAAAGTATTAAAAGCCTTAACAAGCAAAAACAAAGCTAAAGAATGTGTTTCTAGGCCTTGAAATAGCTGAACTAGAGACATGGTTTGATTGTGACAAGAATTTGCCTGTGACAGAAATGTTAACAGAAGAGAATTTAATTCAAAATGCATTGTTACAGGAAGAAACAAAGTCTAATTCACCAGAATCTGAAGATGAAATAGAAACAAAAATATTTCTTGGGGTGATACAGAGAAAAGTCTTTTGATTTTTTTGCAATTTTGTGTGAAAAACTTTCAATCCACCAAAGAAGAACTTTCGGAACTGCATCTTAGTAGAGTCTTATTTATGAAGAAAAGAAACTTTTGTTGTAACAGAGACATATTCATGATTTATTCAATCGAATGTCAAATGAATCAGAACAATGCTAATGTATTAAAGATCTAAGAAGGATATTTATTTTGGAAAAATATGAAACGAAAATACTTTCCAGTTCTGTTAAATTCATTTCAGCCAAAAGTCTTACTATTATTTAAAAAATCGTCTATTTAATATGCTTCACAATCAATCATTTTTGACAAGTAAAATGCAGCCAAATAGTGTGATTTAGCACCAATAATGTATAAGCGCAATGTCAAGACACAATCGTACAATCTTCGGCTTAGTTTAATGTAAACCAGTTTAGTTCTTGACAAGCTGGTTTAATTTTTGTAAAGGAGATATAATTTAAATGCTATTATTTTTCTCTTTGCAGTCTGGAAAAAAGTTAAAATTTGGGGGTCTCTGTTTTATCGAACAACACAGAGCATTTTTAAAATTAGGCGTGATAATGAAAATATGTTTTAATGGCCATGGCATGCAACTTTATTTGAAAATGAATAAACAATAGCAAGTGCAGAGTGCATAATTATGATACTTATTTAAGTTGTTTATATGCTTATATTTGTATCTTGGTTCTAATTAAATAAAGAAGGATCTATTTTCTTTAACCTTCTACCACAGTGATTGGTACAAGTTTAATGGCATCGCCATTAATTTTTCATGATCAGTGACATTTTATAATCAGATAAAATGTTTTATCATATGCTGATGGCCTACAAAATACTCAGGATTTTATATACAAAATGTCCCTCCGAAATCTTACATAATATTCATTGTAGGCTTTTGATATTCAAGCAGACAACAAATAACATAACAGTTTTTATAATTTTAAACCTTGAATTTCTTTCTCCATTTACATGGCATTTTATATGTGTTCATCTATCCGGAAATTGCGTGTATCCGGAATTAGGCATTTCCCGAGCATTTCAGATAGTTGAGCTTTTACTGTATATAGTTTATATGGATATAATCTTTCATTTTGTGGTAATATGATAGATTTTTCTTTGATTGAAGTTAACACTTTTGCCAACTCTAATTACTCTTGAAACAAAGACTAATTAAAATATATTGTACAGTCAAAAGTCTTTAATCCGGAATGATCCATAATCTGGACCTCAAAGCTACAAACTTTCTGCCCATGCGTAAATGCATAATGCGTTTACGCATGCGCATAATACCTTTACGCATGCACGTTTAATGTATAATGGACGGTATAAGCTAGGCTAAAATTATCTAATTATCTATCTAATAATTTTGTGCATCTCCAAATCAGATGATGGTGGTTCAGTGAGTTCACTAAATTTTAACACTTTTACATTTTTAACAGTATTTTAATTACTATATACAGAGCGTATTCTTAGGCCGCCGCCTTCAACATGAACAAACTTTATTCTCTTACAACTAAGCGAGCAACAGCGCCCTCTAGCCTTTTTCTTCAAATTACACAACAATCTATTTCAGTTAGTGTTGCAGATTGCATTGTTTCTTAATCTTCTAATTGGATCCAGCTAATTATTTTTTGCAGACTGTTATAGCAATTTTATAAAAAGTAAGCTTGAACTTTCGATTGTGTTATACGCATGTGCATAATACCTTTACGCATGCACGTTTAATGTATAATGGATGGTATAAGCTAGGCTAAAATTATCTAATTATCTATTTCAGTTAGTGTTGCAGATTGCGTTGTTCCTTAATCTTCTAATTGGATCCAGCTTATTATTTTTTGCAGACTGTTATAACAATTTTATAAAAAGTAAGCTTGAACTTTCGATTGTGTCAAAAAGAGTTTCCGATTCTGGAGCTGACAAAGGATCTACAAAGCGAAAGCATGTTTCAATGTCCATCAAACAAAAAGTGGGATTGCTGCAAAAAAATGGATAAAGGCATGAAGAAAGTGACAGAGAGGTTATTGAGAACGAAAAAATTTTGATTGACAAGTTAGTCGGTATTCTCGGCACAGCAGTTACAAGACTTCAAAAGCGGAACTTTGTAGCTGTGAACTTTGTAATTAGCATATAAAAAAAGCAACTTAAACAACTTACATTGAAAGAAATGTTTAATAAAGTAAACAAATAAATATTAAGCTCTTTTTTTTTTTTTTTTTTTTTTTTTTTTGTGTGTGTGTGTGTGTGTAAATTTGATACCCTTTAGATCATAATTGCTCTTTATTTCATAAATTTTGGTTTCATATTTTTAATTTTATAATTTCTGCATGCCATCTTACCAGATTTAAATTGATGATCGATAATCTGGAATCGCCGAAGTCCCAATGAGTCTGGATTAAAGACTTGTTAGAACACTTTGCATTTCACTATCTTGTCAGTAGATGGCTGCACTAGTCCAATACATTGGATTTGAACTTAGCATTTCAGTGGCCTGGTGATAGCTCAGAAATTGATAAAAAAATCAATTTAAATTATGAAAGAAAAGTGTAATAATTATTTGTCATTGCTAATAACTGTAATGTGTATTCAATTTTTTTAAATTAAGTTGTGAATTTTCAGAACATTTTTTTGTTGTTGTTGTGTTATTGTTTTTAAATTTTCATATTTAACTGTAACATTGACTAAAGAGTTTTGTTGACCATGTGGTTGTTCGTTCACCATGTGTTGGGTGTGCTGAAAGTGGAAGTCTGTAGTTTTTTTCTGTATAAGTTTTTAGTGCTGTTCATGATTATGAATAAAAATTTCCAATCAGTTTAATTTGCAATGAGTTGAACTAATATCTGGTGACCCGTGTTTTATTAGGAATGCTAATGTTTTAGTTTGACTTAAAATTGCAAACATGCCATTGGACAGTGAATCTGCATCTACTTCAAAACTTGAAGCTAGTAAAGTGAGTGTTAAGATACTGCCATTTTGGGTAGAGAAACCTGAAATGTGGTTTTTCACCGTAGAGGCACAGTTTAAAATCAGTGGAATTACTTCCGAAGACACAAGATTTAATTACCTGGTTGCACAACTTGAACCCAAATTTATAGAAAACATTTGGGACATCATTCGAGACGACACGCCAAACAAATATTCAGCCGCTAAAGAAAGACTTTTGAGCAATTTTAAAGAAAGTGAAAAAAAAAAAAAAAGCATTAAGCGATTGCTAACTGGACTAGAATTGGGAGACCTAAAGCCCAGCCAACTACTTCGAAAAATGCGTGCCCTTGGAGATGCTGATGATGTGTCTGATAAAGTTCTGAGGACTTTATGGATGGAGAAACTGCCAGACCAAGTAAAAAACATTTTAATTGTTAGTGATAAAGGTACTGATAAGCTGGCCATAATGGGCGACAAAATTCTTGAGATGAATCCCCGGATAGAGCTTGCGAGTGTGGTCCAAGAAGCTGGCCCATATGATATGTTGCTAAAAAAAATTTCTTCACTTGAGCAACAAATTGCGACTCTGAGTGTTCAACACATGAGAGACAGACGACGAAGTCGAAGCCATCAAAGAAATAGGAGTCGCAGCAGATCCCACAAGCGTTTTGACCCAGATGGAAAATGCTGTTTTTTCCATTTCAAATTTGGAAAAAAATGCTACCCTGATAAATGCAAACCTCCCTGCAGTTGGAAGCAGCCGGAAAACTGCAACTAGCAGTAGAATCAGCGGCAAGCCCTGCTGCTACTGGAAACATTAATTGCCGCAAATTTCGCCTTTTTATCAAAGACAGAAAAACAGGAATCAAATTTCTTATTGACAGCGGAGCAGATCTCAGCTTGATTACAGCTGGTACGAAATCTAAAAGTACCTGCACTTCATACAAGCTATACGCAGCTAACGGAACTGAAATCTCAACGTTTGGAAATAAGGTGTTGACTGTGGACCTCGGACTATGTCGCCCATTCCAATGGCCATTCGTTGTAGCAAAAGTAAACAGAGGCATTTTAGGTGCCGATTTTCTGAATCAGTTTCACTTACTGCTTGACATTCGCCAGAGGAAATTAATTGATGGTGTGACAAATATGTTTGTACATAGTGATGTAATGTCAGTAACTGAAAATACTGCAATTAGCACAGTGTGCAATTCTGTAAAATTCTCTGAGCTGTTGCGAAAGTACCCTGGTATTACAAAGCCCAATTTATTGAACACCAAAGTAAAACATAAGGTCCAGCACTATATTGCTACAAAAGGACAGCCAGTTTACTCTCGTGCTCGGCAGCTTGATGCTAAGAAACTGAATTTGGCAAAGCAGGAGTTTCAATTCATGTTAGACAATGGTATAATCAGGCCATCTAAATCACAGTAGGCTAGTCCTCTGCATCTGGTTACAAAGAAAGATGGAACTTTAAGACCTTGTGGTGATTATAGACGTCTGAATGAGCAGACTATTCCGGACAGATACCCGATTCCTAGGATTGAGGATTTTCATTTAATGTCGAGTGGGAAAACAATTTTCTCAAAATTAGACCTATTCAAAGAATTCTATCAAATATCCATAGCTGAGGAGGATAAACCAAAAACAGCCATTATTACACCATTTGGACTGTACGAGTTTAACGTTATGAGTTTTGGTCTCCGAAATGCTCCCTCAATCTTTCAAAGATTTGTACATGAGGTGTTTCAAGGGCTTGATTTCTGTTTTCCTTATCTTGATGTTTTAATTGCCTCGTCCTCTGAGGATGAGCATAAAACACATCTGAGCTTAATTTTCGAAAGGCTTGATAAATATGGCCTATGCATAAATGTATTTGGAGCCCGTATTTGGAGTTAAAGAAATTGAATTTTTGGGGTATCTCATTACCCCTTCTGGTTCGCAACCTCTGCCAAACAAAGTTAAAGCTATTCTTGATTATGAACTGCCATCCACTCTTCATGGCTTAAGAACGTTTTTAGGCATGTTAAATTTTTATAGGAGGTACTTGAAAGATGCAGCACAGACCCAGGCCATGCTGCATGAAATGCTTAAGGGAGCAAAGAAAAAAGATAAAAGTACCTTGGACTGAAGAAAGCATAAAGCAATTTGAGAAGTGCAAAACTGACTTGGCTAATACTGCCTTCTTAAGTTATCCAAAGTCTGAATGTCCATTATCTCTGTGCACTGATGCCTCAGATTGGGCAATTGGTTCAGTTTTGCAACAGTATGAAGATGGTAACTGGAAACCAGTTGCATTTTATTCAAAGAAGCTAAATGGGGCTCAAAGAAAATACAGTACATATGATCATGAATTGCTTGGAATATATCTCTCTGTGAAGCAATTTAAATACATGTTGGAAGGACGAGATTTTCACATTTTCACTGATCATAAACCACTGATTTTTGCATTCAAGCAAAAGAATGATAAAGCTTCACCTAGGCAGCTGCATCAGTTACAGTACATCTTCCAGTTTACTACAAATATACAGCACAATAGTGGAAAGGACAATATTGTAGCAGATACTCTCTCCAGAATTGAAGAGCTATCTGTAATTGATTGTGAAGAAATTGCAAAGGCACAACAGAATGACCCTGAGTTGAAAGAATTAATTGCAAGTAACACCTCATTAATTTTCAAGGAATATGTACTACAATCTAAAAATGTCCTATGATGTGATACTTCAGCTAGCAATATTCGCCCATATGTACCTCAAAGTTTTCGCAAGAAAATTTTTGATCATATCCATGGTTTTGCACATCCTGGTGTCAAATCCACTGTAAAACAGATAACTGCCAGATTTGTATGGCCCAGGATGAAGAAACAAGCAAATGATTGGGCTAGAGCTTGTCTGCAGTGCCAGAAAGTTAAAGTAACAAGACACACCAAATCGACCTTTGGTACATATCAAGAACCTGATGCCAGATTTAGCATCATCTATATTGATTTGATTGAACCTTTGCCACTGTCTAAATTTACTGTCTAACATGCATTGATAGATTTTCCTGTTGGATGGAGGTAGTTCCATTAGAAGAGATCACTGCAGAACTGGTGAGTAAAGCTTTTTATGACCATTGGGTGAGCAGATTTGGAGTGCCACAGTGTATTGTAACTGACCAAGGTCGCCAGTTTACCTCCCAAATGTTTAATAATCTTGCTGCTATTTGTGGTGCTAAACTTCTGCATACAATGCCCTATCATCCCCAATGTAATGGGAAAATAGAGCGCTTTCACAGGACACTAAAGGCTGCAATAAAAGCTCACAATAATATAAAATGAAGTGATATGCTACCCACTATTTTGTTGGGTTTAAGAGCTGCTATCAGAGATGGTACAAACTATTCTGTTGCTCAAATGGTATATGGTACCAATAACAGGCTTCCTGGTGAATTTTTTTAAAAACCCAGTGTCCACGTTGAACCTGACACATTTGTGTACAATCTTCAGCAGCAGATGGCCCTAGTAAAGCCAATGAAGTCTGCAGATACACGTCAATCTTATCAAAAAGCTTTTGTACATAGAGATTTAAGGACCTGTACTCATGTGTTCATAAGAGTTGATCGGGTGAAAAAACCAGTAGAGCCTGCATATGATGGACCATTTCCTGTAGCAGAAAGATATGATAAGTATTATTCTGTGCATATTAAAGGAAAAGATGTTAACATCTCTATTGATAGGCTGAAACCTGCTTACCTTATGAATGCAGATAGCATGCCAGAGCTACCGAATCAGCTTCTTGATGACGATGTCAATGGTGGATCCTCAAAGGAAATGCATCATAGTAATCTCCCAACAAACACTCGTTGTGGTAGAGAAATAAAACTTCCTGTTAGGTTTCGAACTTAAAACTAAATCACAACTCTTATTTCTTGTTACTGCAAATATTATTATTCATGATCTACTTCCCCAATAAGTGCTAATGTCATCGTATTTATCTCCTTCACAATAATGTATACTGATTTTATAATTTCTAATTTATGTATCTTCTGTAATATACCAGAGTCATAGTGGTGTAGATATTGAGCTATATATTACTGTTCATGAATATATTCAGATATACTTTCCATATTGTTTTTACTGTTCTAGAAATTTTTCCTTCAAATTTTATATGCATGTAATAGCTGTAAGGGTTGGTATTATTGTGTTTTGGAATACAGTGTGTTTTTGCTTAGGCATAACATCTGCATTACCTCCTTAGAAGCTATCTTACAAATACGATTATTGTTTCAGTTAGAATATTTCAGTGCTATATAGTGTAGTGCACATATATCTATGTATTATGAGATATGTCTTTTTCACTAATTTGTTAATGTTAGATTGCAGTATATTGAAAATTAAGAATTTGAGCTGTATGTAAATAAGTAGTATTCTAATCATGTTGGTATTAGGCATATATGAGTTTTAGAGCAAATATCATTTCTATCCAGCTGTAGTTTAATGCAGTACTAATACCTTTTTTTCAGAAAACTAATAATTTTCAAAGAATATTAGTTGCTAAGGTGTATATTCAGGACAGTGTTGCATTGAGTCAGTCAGGAGTGAGTAAAATAAGAAAAGTGCATTTGGTGTTTTAAATACCTGCTATGAAATGTGAAAATTTTAGTAACACTGATCAGATTTTCACTGTTGTTAACTATTTTCATGTCACTGAAAGCATAACACATTGAATTGTTCAGTTAAGCCCAGATATGGAGTATGTATGTATATATTAACTTCGAGATATAATAATGAATGTGTAGAATATTGAATGTGGTATCTACAATTATGTGGATTTCCAGCATGGAACAAAAAGATTAGTGATGTATCTTGAAGTTCCGGCTACCTTAATTATTACCGTATATACCCGCGTATAAGTCGAGATATTTTGGACAAAAAAAAAGACTTCAAAGTGGGGGGTCGACTTACACGCGGGGCCATAAAAAATTAAAAGAATCGGAAGTTCAAAAATTTCTTTATATAATGCAGTTGTTTTCTTCCCGCACTCAAATTGTACGACTTATCAAATAAGTCACTTACTTGAAGTAATTTCATGACTTAAATTATGTGACGAACTAATCACAGAGTTTCATACTTTAACTAGAGTAAGTTTCGATTAAACCAAAGAATTTTCAGCCCCCAAACAGTGAAAAGCCTGATATTGCATTAATTGCTCAGTGGTTAAAGATGCTTGGAGCGAAATACCCCCTGAAATGATTATAAAATCATTTAAAAAATGTTGTATTAGCAACGAACTAGACGGCACGGAAAATGATGCTGTTTTTGAAAGTGAAAATGACGACGAAGGCTCTGGTAGTGATTGTAACAATACAGAGTTCGAGACTGAAAATATGTATGATGATGAGCCAATGACGACAGAAGAGTTCTATGAAATGTTTGGCGAATCTGACCATGAATCGGACGTTGAAGGGTTTTGATTTTGTTTATTTACCAAGGTATTTTTTATCGTATATTTACTTTTTTTTTCCTCAGATGAATTTGAATAAATGTAGTACTTAAAATTTTTTTTTTCTAAGTTTCTCGATCGATTTCAGAAGCGGGGGGGTCGACTTATACATGGGTATATACAGTATTTGTATTTTAATTTGCTATAACCTTACAATTCAGAACCAGATGCAAGCTTAGAAATTGATTCTTTTATACGTCAAGTGCATTTTGATCATGAGATGTAGTGATCATGTTATTTGATTATTGACCTTACCAATGCAATTTAAGTATCGTAACTTAGTTACTGGTGAGGGAGTAATGTTAGAACACTTTGCATTTCACTATCTTGTCAGTAGATGGCTGCACCAGTTCAATACATTGGATTTGAACTTAGCATTTCAGTGGCCTGGTGATAGCTCAGAAATTGGTAAAAAACCAATTTAAATTATGAAAGAAAAGTGTAATAATTATTTGTCATTGCTAATAACTGTAATAATGTGTATTCAATTTTTTTACATTAAGTGTGTGAATTTTCAGAACTTTTTTTTTTTTTGCTGTGTTATTGTTTTTAAATTTTCATATGTAACTGTAACATTGACTAAAGAGTTTTGTTGACTTGTTGACCATGTGGTTGTTGGTTCACCATGTGTTGGTATTGGGTTTGCTGAAGGTGGAAGTCTGTAGTTTTTTTTTTCTGTATAAGTTTTTAGTGCTGTTTATGATTATGAATAAAAGTTTCCAATCAGTTTAATTTGCAATGATTTGAACTAATAGACTTTAGACTGTATCTTCATACTGATGCCTAAGGTGGTATGTTGGTTGGTGTAGACTGATTGGTACTTTGGCTTGAAGCTTTGATAAGATATAAACATTTGTGTCTATAATGGTGGCTGCAAATTTAAGGACATTTAAAATATATGTATTTTGAAGAAATCCATTCCTACAAAGGAATTCCTAGAAATGGAATCCTTTGGATTCCTAGAATGTTCTCAATAAGAATTGGTATGAATTTGCCTAAGTTGTTCTGTTAGCATAGGTACCTAGTACTTTAGCTAATGATAAATGCAATCTTGGTTCGGCTCATGATTATTAGTAAGATGGTTCATGTGGCTGTATATCTGTAGATGGAGATAAGCGCTGTCAGCAACATATTTCATAATATTGTCAGTAACTTCTTCTACTTCAATTTGTGCCCATATGTGGTAATGATAGAATTTGTAACAATAGAATTTTTTTTAATTATGAAATGTCTAAATTATCAAAATGTATCCATTAATATCTTCATCATTTAATAGTTATCACATAACTTATTTATTTTGCCCTCTGTCAGACAGTGGTAGGCATCCAAATAATATGATTTCATGAAAATATGCAATGTGTTTCCATTTTACAGTGCAAGAAAGTATTCATGTTAGTGTTTTCTTTCATGTTACTACAAATGTCTTAGTTAATTGCATTCATATTATTTTCTTTCTTTTCATTACAAATGTCTTAGTTATGGATTAACTTGATAACTGCACCAACTGTCAAATGTCAGTTGATCTCTTGATTCTTCTAACTCTTTGAAGACTAAACCGCCTCACATGGCCGTTCATTCAGATGACCACAAACGGCCGAAATTGTGATCTTGTTTTCTTCCCTTTCCCTAAGGTATGCAGTAGTAGGTGCAGTTTCCCCAAGTGCATTATATCAGTTTACTGCAGACAGCTTGTCCTAAGAGGTTTATTTGTGGGTTCTCATCTTTAGGTTGCTCCTGACATTTCATTGTTGATTCTTTTTTGGTACACAATGCTAAGCTTTAATCAAAATGCACAACTATCGTAAAATTTTCTGATACAAATGAGTCAAATTTGGAATCGGAAGACAGCAAAAGGAAAGAAATAAAAAATGAAATAAATGAAGAAGAATTATTTAAAGCAGAAGATGAAGATGAGCATAGAGCTAATCTGGAAGCTGATGTTTCAGAAAATTGTAATGAAAATCAAGTAAAAACCTGGTCTACTAATGTTAACAATGATGCAGTAATTTTGTCCTCATTTAACAGCTTTTTGGGGCCATTTCATAATTTACATGATGCTACTTCACCTTTACGATATGTAAAGTTGAAATAAATGATGTATGAAATTTGTGTATTAATTCTCATAAATACAAATAAATATGCTGAATTCTGTGCAAGAAAGTGTGGCACTGTGTATCGTCAATGGGAAAAATTTCATCTACAAAAGAAATACGGGCATTCATTATAGTCTTTCTTGTAATGAGTATTGTAAAATTAATAAGAATAAGTGATTATCGATCAAATAACACGATACTTGGAAATGAAATGTTGAAGAAAAAATGATGAGCAGAAAAAGATTTTTGGAAATCAAGCACTGTTTTCGTTTGTCAGATAGGGAAAAGTTAAAAATAGCGAAGAGAACTTTATGTATGCACAAAAATTAGAATCTGTCATTTCATATTTAAGAAACAAATTTCAGCAAAATTTTGCTCCGTATGCTGAAGTATCAATTGGCAAAGCGCTAATTAAATTTAAAGGTAGATTAGGGATCATGCAGTATATGCCTATGAAACCAGCTAAACTTGGATTAAAAATATAGATGCTCTGCATATCTCAGGATATACTTACAACTTTGAACTTTATTGTGCTAAAAAAGATCAGATACCAAGGTCAGGAAAGCATTTAGGATATGAAATAGTTATGCACTTAAAAACAAAGGGCATAAAATCTATTTTGACAGATTTTTCACCAGCATAGACTTGATCTCTCAGTTATACAAATCTAGAAAATTATCATGTGGAACTAAGATGACAAATTGGAAAAACATGCCTGAGAACATCAAACAAATGAAGCTCAGAAATCAATATGACAGCATAGTTCTGCGATGCAAAAGTCTGCCGAATTTACTTTATTCATCCTGGCTTTATAAAAAATTGATACATATCATTTCCACAAACTGTAAAAATAAACCATGTTTTACTACAAGAAGAAAAGGCTCCGAAAACATATAGTACCATGCCCACCCACATTTGTCAAGTACAGTAAGAATATGGGAGGTGTAGATCTAGTAGATTAAGGTTGAAAATATTACTCAGCTTCTAAAAAATCCTCGAAATGGTGGATGTACATATTTTGGTTTCTTTTAGACACAGCTGTTAATAATGCCTTTTTAGTTCACCAGTCACTAATTATCCAATCCTAACGCGCCCAAAGCAGCTATACGATTTCAAATTAGAATTGATTAAAGAATCTGCATTGCAAAATTCATTTCGAAAATGAACCACAGGCATAATTTTGCCTAGTGCATTTCATAATCACAAACATAGAAAAATTAATGGTCATAAATGCACTTGTGTTCGATGTAAAGAATTAGGAAAAAAGACAAACTTGAAGAGATATATTGAAAGTTCTTGGGAGTGTGATATATCAAGATCGGATTCGGAAACGTATGTATATGTGTATGTATGTAATGTGTGTGTGTATACATAGACACATACACATGTGCATACACTCGTATATTTCTGATCTGGTTCTGATTACAGACCAGTACCCAATTTCAAAAAGGTGAAAACGTTATTGCATTATCATAAAAAGGTGTCTAAATATGCAATGAACAGCAATATGTATATAAACATAGATAACATAGACATATTTATGTATGCATATATCTACCTACAAATTTATAAATTTGTGCACAAATAATAATATACATGTATAACTAAATAAATGAAAACATGGAAATACAATGACATTTATAAATGCGGTCTGAAACTCATAAAATAAATAAAATCATGAAAGAAAGGTTTATTCCTCACAAAGATGGAATCAAACAACTAATTAACAAATGCCAAGACCCTCATTATTTTTAGGAAAGGAAAAACAAAGTCAAATAAAATAAAAGGAAAGTATAACACATCACTTTAGCAATTTAACATGCAAAGAAAGTACATGAAGTGAAATCTTAATCCTCCATTCAATAAAAGAAAAAACAAGAAATTCCTGTAAAAATGAAAATTATTTATTTATATTATATTCATCACAGGATGTCAGGGTAGTCTATTGTATATGGCAAAGTACAAGAGGTATCTGCTTGAAGATTGGCGTGATTTTCCCAATGGAAATTGGCTCATATTTACATTTCATGTGATAATAAATAACATACATGTTTTGTTTAGTGGGTTTCCTTTCTATATTCTTTATAAAAATTCAGAAATATTTTGGTATTTAAGAGAATAATAATAAAATATCTACTCTTTAAACCAGAGCTATTTTCTCATAAATTTTAAACAACATTAAGTAGAAAGGATGTCATTCGAAATCTTCACACGTATTTCTGTGTTAATGGACAGGGAGGGGAGGAAATTGCTATGAAACTGGAAAAGTATTTCGTGTGGTTTGATATTTTAAGGATACAGGTTTAGGGAAGGCTTTTGATTTCAAAGCGTTAAATATGTTTGGTGTGTTATGACTATTATGCAGTTAGTGCACCGATAGTGAAATATGTTCTTTGAGAAGAGAAGGGTCTCTGATTCTTAATTAAATTAATGGAATTAAAAAAAAGTTTATGCTTTTATGATCAAAATTATTGGCAATGTTATTAAAATTTGAATTGTATATGAATGTTATTAAAATATGTAAGTAAATTTTGAAAAAAAATATGGAAGCTGTTTTTAATATTAAGCAAATATATACAAGCATTTGCTTTAAATTCCTGTTTCCAGAAAAATTAGAATTTTAATCGTTAGATGAAAAATCTAATATCAGATAATTTTTACACAGCCCTTAAAATCACATTTTTGTGAACATACAAAATTTTTGTGATTTCCCTTCTTCAAGGAAAATGGTTTAAATCAAGTAATTTTAGAAATTTTTGTTGTTGAACACTCTGAAATAGGATTAAAACTAACTGCTGATTGAAAGTCTTTGTAGTAATATTTTTACCAAGCAGTAACACATAATTGAAATTATGATAATCTGAAAAACCTACCTCATAAGTTTTTTTTCTTAATCTGTGAAGCAATCATTAAGAGCTGTTTAATTATGTGATATTTATAAACATCCGTCTCAGTAATACTAATAATAGAAGAGTGGCATTTATGAATGCAAATACATAATCTACTTGCAGCACCACACTTGCCATATACAGTAAAGACATAATTCCTAATTGTTCATGTTAGCCCATGTTTGATGTAATCAGTTAGCTACAGAATCAATTAGCTTAGATGTAATCAGTTAGCTTGAGGATTCAGGTCTTGGATCCTAAATCTAGCGGCAAAAACTGAACAACGAAGAAAAGCAACCTTCACAGATGCACTCTTATTAATGAACATTGCTATTAATACCTTTGTATGCAAGAAGTAGTTGGTTGACAAAACCAAATATAAATGACACCATAAAATCTGCAAAGCTCAAAACCAGAACAGCAACCCTGTCACATTGATCACTTCAATTTAGAACTAGAAATAGAACTGAATAAGGGTTGTTAAACCTCCCAAAGAGGCTTGCAAGTTTCTCACCCTGATATTAGTAGCATGCATATGCAGAGTTTTTTTGCAGCAATCTGGCCTACACATTGCTTAAAATATTTCCCAACTATTGGCATTTGTCATAAGTTTTCAATCTTCTGAAGGTCACACTGCTACCATGTATTTCATATTCTCCTAGAATTCGTATCCAAAGTATATCTTTAAAATATTTGAATGGGGTGATCTGTTTCTTCTAGTTGCTATGATCCATCTGTCAAGTACGTGTTATCATACCCTGTCTTAAATTACAACATTCTAACATTCTTATTGTACAGTTGCCTTTTAAAACTCTTGCAAATGGTTGCTGCTGTATGTTTATTTATATTGCTTGTGGACAGAAGTGTCTGCAGGGAAATGGTATATTTTGTGAATGAGATTCCTTATCCCATTTCCGTTCTTTACCTCAGTTTAGTGTATCTTAAGTAGTAAAAATTGATTAATTCCTTTTTAATTTACTATACTTTATTTTGCTTCCTAGAAATGCAGCAAGATAGAGGGGATGTTGATCTTGGCTCCAAGGATGTTGTGTATGCACCTGCCAGTTCCTCACCTAGACAAATGGACTATGAGAATGAATTTCCTCCAATGACACATAAAAGTGAGATCTAACTCTTGTGCTTCAGAAGAAGTTTGTGTAAGTTGCAAGCATGTAAAAACATATCACAGCCACTAAAATAAGCACCTGAAATAAATTAATATAAATAAGGAATTTTGTTTTCCTTTTATAAATCTTGTAATATTTTAATTTTTGTGAACTTGTATAACTTATCTATGCCTTGTATGTTATATGTTACACTACATACGTTACGTAATGAATGTTATTATTTAAATGTTTAGTAGTTCATAGACATTTATAATTAATTGATAACAAAAAAGGGTTGAATGTTAATATTTTTAACAAATTTTCTCCTTTTGTCTTTTCCCTCCTTTATTTTATTGATAAAAATGAAAGCATTTCTTTTATTTGTTTGGAGGAAGGTTGATAGCAATAATAAAATGTGTATGATTTTTTTTTCTTGGTACACCAATATTAATGTATATTAGATTTATTTTATGTATTTGTGTATCCATTTTATGTGGTAGTAAAATTTTAATCATTCTGATCTATGCAAATCTGGCAAAAAGTTGCTTTTGTAAAGGTTTATGATATAAATATATTAAACTTGAAAAAAGTGCTTCTTAAAATTTTTCATTTATTTCCAAATTTGCAGCATGCAGAAAAGAGTTTTATTGTAAATCATATAAAAGTGTAATGAAAAATAGTCAGAAAAACTCTTTCATGTAGTTTCTTTACCATGAAATATTGAGACATACTTCTGTTTATTATCTATGGTACGTCATATATTCTTGATCCGGCTTCAGCTGATTTTTTGGCTTTCTTTGTATAAAGACTCTTAAAATGCAAGAAGCTACATGGACTGTAAAAATTTCTTAATAATTTTAAATACTTGTTGAACGTGTTAGCCAGTGGATTGTAAATGAAATAGTAATTAAAGATATATTTCATCTGAATGCGTTAGTCAGTGGATTTGTAAGAGAAATGGTAATTAATAGAAGTGGTGGGTATATTTCATGTTTTTCCCCCTTAAAAGATTTTAATGCTATGTAAATCTGTAAATGCATAATAATAAGTTATTTAAGGAAAAATATGTTGATGATGCTTTATAATTATCTACAAGATGTGTGGAGATTTAATTTTGCCATTCTTGAAAGCAGTATTTTTTGGTTGGGTTTAGTCAAAGAAAACAAGCATATTTTGTACAACTTTCAGGAACTCCTTCAAATTTTTAATATTGCATATGCACGAGGGGGGGAACAAGTTCTGAAGGCAAAACATTTTTGTGATTCAGTTTCTTTATAAGTAGTGTTTATCTATGAGAGCATTAACAGAAAATTCTTTAAAATTCTACTGAACTACTAGAAATTATTTGATCAGATTTTCAAAGTCTGAAAATTTAGCCAGATATATAAGTGGATTTTGAAGGGAGTTGCTATATTTTCATTCAGTGACAGGGAAGAATTTTTCAAAAATTTTCCTGAATTTAGAGAGTCCAAATTATTTTGCTGCATTGCTAAAATTCAGAATTGCAACATATGGCTCTAAAAGAAAATTAGGTAATTATATGCTCTCCTAGATAAATAAACTTTTATATCTAGCAGCAGCAGCTTTCCTAGATCCTGCTGGCTATAAAATTTGGTTTCCATCAAAGCATAAAAGTCAGCAGGTGACCTGCCAAAGTTACACTAATCGTTCATATGGAATTCTAAAGGAAGTATCTCCTCTTTATTTAATAAATAAACAATCTGTATTTTCCCTGCATAATTTTTGTGCTTTGTAAAAAGGCTTTCCTTGATTAAATTCTTCCTTAGTTTGAGCCCAATAAATTGGCATTTTCAATTTCAGACAACATTATGTCTGCATTGGGTACTAATGTTTCTATGTATTTAATAGGTAAATGAACTTTTTCATTTAATAATCTTTTTTTTTTTTTTTTTTTTTTTTTTTTTTTTTATGTGTAATTTTGTCTTGCCAAGATCCAAATTTGTTTAAGAAAAAAATGTGTTACATTGTAATATTGATGTAAACGATTACTATTTCTAGAAGTCTGTCCATCATAGATTATAATTTTGCCATTAATATCATAATCTTTATGAAGCTTTTTTTTTTTGCCTATGTTGTAGAAATTATAATTAATAATTTTAATTACGAGTAATTACTAATTAAAATGTATTATTTAAGCAAATGGCTATCAGCATTGTAACTGTATACTCAGTCATAATTAAACGAAATCCATGATTGATATGTTTGCTTATGGAATGATATGCATTGCTGATTTGTACATTAAGATATGAATTTAATTTTTATTTTTGTAAAGTTTTAATTATGCATCTAGTAAATAATCTGATAAGCTTTTTCCCCCTTCAAAAAAAAAAAAAATCAAAAAATGGTTTAAGTTCTGAAATGTTAAAAAATTAGTGTAGTTGTATAGGTATATAAAATAAATATGACAGTTTTCTTAAGCCCAGAATAGCTTTTTTAATAGCTTAATAGACATTTAAAAAATGTTTTGATTACCAAGTGGGTTTTTGTTTTGTATAAGGAAGCTAATTAAAGATCTAATTTCTATTTCATAAAATATACTCTTCTGTAAATAACTGTATAAATATATTGTTTCCAGAAGTCTCCATATTTAATAATTTATTTCATTTTGTTTTTCTTTTGTGTGGATTTAGTTTTCAGTTTAGTTCAGATGTTGACTTTAGTACTAGAATGATAGCTAATAATGAAACATCAGTTATAAAATTTCATAATTGTGTGAACCTATGATACTATTCTTTTTCAATTTTAATTTGCAAATGTGTGGGTTTTTAACATTTTTGTGATACTCAGAAATACACCTTTAAAATTTTCACTTAACATATGACTTTCAGTTTGAAATTTACTTTCCAGGATTTTCAAGAAACAGTGAAATTCATAAAAACTTAATACAAATCCTTTGAATTTAAATAATAAAAGAATGAAAAGGATTTAAACTAAAACTTGTAAAGTTTATGTTAAATGTAAAATGAGATTGACAATTAAAGGAATGATCTATAATGGATAATGTACAAGTAAATTTTTGTATAAACAATTTTAGCAAAAAGGAATTCCTATATAATTTTATCAGAAGATGCTTAAAGAAAAAAATCTCAGCGAAGTATTCTAAACGTATTTAAAAATATTAGTAGTAATAAGTGAATGAGTGTTAAGTTAATCTCAAAGAATTACTTGTACCTAAATGGAAATAAATTGTAAATTATGTAAATATGTGAAAGTAAAATTAAATGTAAACAATGTTAATATGTGATTAATATAAATCATGATATATATTTACTGTATTAACTTAATAAAGTAGATTATTTTGTATCTTTGTGCTTTATAAAATTGTTTCAAAATGTAATTTTTTATTATATTAAATTTATTATATAATATAAAAATTACATTTAATATAATAAAAAATTACATTTAGTGTAATAAATTTTTTATTATATGTAATTTTTTATGCTAAAATTAAAAGTTTCTATCAAGGTATTATTTGCACTTTTCATTATTAACTATAATTCTTCACAGTTAATTTATAACTTCTGTATAGATAAGTTAAAGCATTATGTTTCAGATCATGTTTGTTAAGTTTTGCTTGCACTACTGAAATTCTTTAAATTTAAAATCTGAAACTAAACTTCTTTAAATCAAGTAACTTGATCTTTAATGGATATAGCAAAATTTCATGGTTTTAGTAATCTGTGAAAAAATATGCAAAAATGTAAAATTAGATTTTATTTTTTTTCTTTTCATGTAATATATTATCAGTGTTTTTTCAGCCTTTTTTTTTTTTTTTTTTTTTTTTAGTAGGTTTAATGCCTTTGATTTTTAATATGATAATTTTCGTCATTTAATAAGTTTGAGAAATTCTGTAAAACATTCCACATCAGTATTGATTATAAATGTATTAGGATCTGGTCCAAAAAATGAAATTGTAATATAACAATCACTGCCTTGATCCATATGTTTCAATTTAGTGCTAGTATAACTGAAGTGCATTGCAGATTTGAGCTTTTTAGTTATATGTAAGATAATGTATGTGTAAAATAATTGCCATTTATTCATATGTAAAATGTATTTGGTCTGATATCAGTAGTTAATTGCTGAGATTATCACATGTTTTTTAAAAATTGTTTTGATATAGTGTATAATTACTGAAGAATGTGTTATGATTATTTAGGGATTTTGTTTTGTACTTAAAAGTTCTTATTTTGAATTCTAAAATGAGAAATTTCAAGCTATGAATTGGTTTTTTAGTTTATATTATTCTGAAGACCCTGTTTTATTTTCAAAGTGATAACCTAGTGAATGTTGAAAAAATTGTATTGAATATGGATGGTTTTAAAACATTTTAATATTTTGTCTAAGAATGAGGAGTAAATTTTCTAATAAGATTTAAAAAAATTATAGTCAAAGGGTTGAAATGTTATACTTTAAAAACCATAACTAATGGGAAAGCATATGTATTTTTAATCAAGAGCCATTGTTTGACATATTTATTGCTAAAGCAAAGGGATTTTTAATGCTATTGTTAATGTTCTTCAACTCCAATATGTTTTTGTAATCAGTCTTAAAATATTACACGCATTAGTTTTGTAAAATATTTTGTCTTTAATAATGGAATTCAGATTTTAAATCAAATTGATTATGAGTAATAGTTCATTAAAAATATGTAAGCATAATTCAGAAAAAAGAATGTATCTTAACAAAATAACTGTTGATTGTAAAATTTTTTAAAGTACTTCGTGGTTTGAATAATCTGCTCTAAAAATATTTTCAAAAGTATAAATGTGTGTGTCAAATTTAGTGTTTTCCTCCTGAGTTAAAAATTCAAATGCAAAAATTGTATATGTGTTTGTATTTTAAATACGTTATCAGCTCATGTCATTTTCTTTAAAGTGAATGTAAATTTGAAGAAGAGATTCTAGAATAAATATCTCAGTTTGCTATTTATTAAAAGCATTTTACTTTTGTTCCTGTATATATAATATTCATAATGTGATATAATGCAATAAAATTGCTTATGAAATTTTCATTTATTCAGTTGTAAAATTGTTACAGAATAATATGAATGTAAAATTTTAGGCAGTTGAAAAACAAACGCTGTTATGGAATAGATTATAGTGCTTATAATAATAGACCTTTTAAGTTTAGTCAAAATGTAATTTCTCAGGGTAAAGATAAGTATACTGTTTCTGAAGTTTGTTGTTTGTCTAAAAACTATTATTATTTGATATAGTTTATTAAACTTTAAGGGTATTTCTAGCTGAATGGTAAAAGATCGTTGCAAAATGTCTTTAAAGACTAGGTGGCAAAGTACATCATATGCAGTTTTGCTGTGCAGTAGTAAAATATTTTGCTGCTGCACAGCGTGATATGCACAGGATGTTTTGTGAATTTAAGAAAATGCCTTCTGAAATAATTTCCTGTGCACTTATATCATTTTTATATTTTGTATTATAGTGTGTTGCTATAATTTAAATTTATTACTGTGACTAAAGTATTTTAAATATGTATTCATTATAAAGGTAATATGTATAATTTATCATAAATTGTTACACATTATTTGGGTTTATTTCCATGAGTAAAATTTCTTGTTGAAATAAAATTTATTATAGTAAATCATTGTTTTTCAGGTATACTGCTATAATTATTTGATATCACGTTATTAATTGTCTTTTTTTATAGTGTGTGTGTATGTCTGGAAGTGCAAGTACCAAAAAGAGCTACATTACCTAAATTTGACTTCATTAATACTACGTTTTATTCATATTGCCAGTTCTAATTGCATTAAATTTAGTTTTGCCTGAGATTTTAAAGAGTGTGTAAATATGTTTCGTAAATTCATTTATGAAAATGACTGCCTATGTAATAGCAAGAGCTAGAAGAAATTTAACACAGCATTCACATGCGTGCATGTATCCTAGTTATATAGCATTTTATTTTAGAAATTATCATCTGATACGAATTGCTTTATTAACAACTATTGATATATTAGTTTATTTAAAGCTGTAAAATAATACAAATACAAATCACAGTTGAATATTTGAAGCAAGGCAATAAATTGGTTAAATTTCTATTATCAATAATGAATTTTTTAACCTTTTACAGATCTTAATATTTTTCCTAAAGATGAGACACATAAATAACTTCAAGAATTTTCTAGAATGATATTTTTTTAATGTGTTTGTGTATGCATATTGCAGTAAGATTTGATTTTCTTATATCTAATTTTATTCTATGAGTTTTAACTGAAAACAAACTGTTTGATAGAAAATATTTGATTTGAAAATAGTTGCATACTTTGACTGATGAATGAATTTTTTGTTCATGTTTCTCATTGTGTGTTTATACTTATTACTTTTCAGTATTTAAGAAATAGTTTAAATTTTATCTTTTATTATTGATTCAATATTGATTATGCCATTAGAGATCATGTATTAGAATTCTGTATTGATAAAGGGATAAACTTTTAAGTCATTATTTAATGCTTAATTAATAAGCTTTGATTAGGATAAAATAAAAGAGTGCATATGTATAATATTATAGCTCTGCTATGCTTTGTATATGTATAGTTTTCCTCTCAAAAAACAGTTTAGATGCACATATGGCATGTGTATGTAAAAACATATTATGGATGTCATAGTATAAGATTTAAATTTTAATTAATATAATTTAAAAATTTTGGATTTTCAGTGTAAAAAGTTCAGAATAGTATATACCATACCAGAATGGAAGGACTTTATATTAATAATTTACTCCTGTAAATGAACCCAAATTGTGTTTAAAATGAACTTATAATATTATTTTATGTAGGGATTTTGGTTTTGGTTGGTTTAGGTGGTCAGATAGCAATATACATAATATCTACTGTAATTATTACTGTAAAAATGTATCATATATTAATGTTTTATGTATTTTTCATGTGTGTATTTAAGAAAAAATTACTGAAGTAATTGTTTATTTAATTTTATTAAATGTGATAAATGTATAAGAACTATGCTTGTTTTTTTTTTTAATGTGCAGCCAGTCAAATAATTAATGGGAAAGTATGTAACGTATGATAAGGTTTTTACATGCTTGAAAATATGTTTCTATTCTGGTGTTCAGTTTGGGGGAAAAATGAATTTGTCAGCTGATTCAACTTCTGTGATTTATTTATATGAATATTGTACAGTCACATTAACTGTCAATTTTAAAGTTAACTGTATCAAAAATTTTTCATATGGAGAACATTTATGTTTTTAATCCACTCCTCCCTCCCCAAAAAAAGATTTTTTTTTATTATTATTTTATCGCAGTCACATTATATTATGATGGAAGGAAACTCAGGTGTAAATATCAGTCTTGTTTAAATCCATTATTTTTTAGTTTAGTTGTAGCATTTAAGATGAAATAATCATTAAGCATGTCATTTGTTAAAAAAGCAGGAAGTAAGCCTGTTTGTCATAATTATAATTGATACTCATTATACTGACATTCATAAATTACAGTATGAGTTAGTTTTACATAACTAATATTATGCTGAGTAATCATATTAAAAATAAAATGAATTTAATGTTCTTTTATTACTTGCATGATGATTAAGATTTTTTTAAGTATTCCATGTGTAGACTATAGTAAATAATATCAATTAAATAGTATATTGAATTTAAAAATCCTTATAGCTAATGCAGAACTTAAAGTACGTTTAAAAAGTCACAACCCATATGACACAAACAAAAAGCGCTTTTTGTGTAAATTTTAAAATGTATTTTGTGCAAAAATAATCCAAAATTATTTGTTATGTATATTTGAGATTATCTTAAAAAATAAGTTTTCAATTTTTACTTCAATCAAAAATGATAGGGAATTATGTGAATTTCTCCATAATTTTTAAAACAGGAAAAAATTTTGCAGAGGCTTTTTGTTTCCAGCAAGTGTTCATGTGTTAAGAGAATAAAAAGTATTAAGCCTCATATGCAAACAATCATGTGAAATAAGTGCACAGCTATGTCTTGAATAATTAAATATTTTTGTTAATAAGTAAGTGCAGGAGTTTTCACAGCATTAATTTACTGCCCACCAGCGGCCGAGCAGTAAAGTCGCTGAACACTGGTAGTTCGGTCCGAGGTTCAAATCCCGCGAACAGGCTGACTGCATGAGTTTTTTCGTGGTTTTCCTCATGTGTAACGTGTATACAAGCCAGTTTCCCTTAGAAAGTCCTCCACGAAGGCATCCCTCCTCTTAGGCAGATAGCCCTCGTGGCTTTGCCGTAATTAAATAACCTAACCTAACTAACATTAATTTACTATAAAAATAGCATTACAACAAATTCTTTTTTCTGCTGTTTTGCTTTGTCATTTTGAACAACTTCCTTTTCAATATTTTCAACAACTTCCTTTTTTTATGTTCTATAGCTTATGTTTTTGGATTACTTATTTGTAAACTTATTGAAGTCAAATACACATACATAAAGTTTTGGGGTGGTAGGAAATCAGGAATCAGTTAAGTTGAAATGAGTGCTGCTGTTGAGGGAAATGAATTCAGATGGTGCACTAGAATAAATGATCCTGGCTAATCATTATGTAGATTGTAAAAGTGACAAAACTATAAATGATATAAATCTTTAGTTTACTTTGTGCTAATTGTTGTAATGAAGCCAATACTATAATGTTTTTTGGTTTATTTGATTGTGGCAAAACACTCTAGGGCTATTAACCTAGGGGAAGGGATGCCTTCATGGAGGACTTTCTAAGGAAAACTGGCTGGTATACATGTTACACACGGGGAAAGCCACGAAAATGCCCATGCAGCCAGCTCGTTCATGGGATTTTAATCTTGGACCCAACTATTAGTGTTCAGCAATTTCACCACTCAGGTACTGGTGGCCTCCCCAGTACTGTAATGAATTGGCTGGAATATTCAGTTATAATAAAATTTATTTGAAATATTCATTAAATCATTTATGGAAAATTCTGTAAAACAGTAAGTATTTTGTAAATGATATAAAAAATTATGGTTTTATAATTGCTGTACATTAAAAAAAATGAAGAAGGAATATTTAATAATTACCTTAAAATTTAGAAAATTTATAAATTATTTCTGAGTATTAATTTGTATAAGCTTATGTTGTTGCTGTTATTGAGTTATCAGTTTTAGCTTAGTCATCACTCAGTATCTTGTGTATTTGTTAGGAATCAAAATATTTAAGATTCCAACAGCTCATTCCATAACATAGTTAATAAGCAATGCTCTTTTTATCATTTGCAGAAGATTAAGATACTTATTGAAGGAAGTTTAGTGTGATTTCAGAGTTGTGAATTAGGAGATTTTGGACAAATTGCTTTTGATATATGGAGAAATAAAAGGTGATATACAAGATATTTTCAAAATCTTTCTCTTAAAATCTAAGTAATGTTATTACTAGTGGGGTAACAGACTAATGTTTGAGTACTTGGGGTAAAAATTATATACTTTTTTGGAGGCAGATTAAAAAATGCTTGGATAAATATTAATTTTCAGAAACTAAATCTTCTCATCAGCTTTTTTCTTCTTAAATCGAGGATATGCCAAATAGATTAAAATGTCATTTGTGTATGTTAATGAGTTTAAAAATCATTTTTTGGGAAAGATCTATTTGTAAGACTGTAATAATCATTTATTTAGTCCCATGTGAATTGCTGTTGACAGAAGTACTGTTTTGTTTACCATGAAAAATGTATATTTTTGTAAATTAGACATCTTCAGCATTCTTAATTAAAAATAAAGAAGGGTTTTCTTAAAGCATTAAATGGCCATAGAATTATTTTAAAAAATTTAAGAAGGAATATTTAATAATTACCTAAAAAATTATTTATATTATGTCTTATGTAGTATGCTTTATATTAGCAGCCTAAAGATTCATACTATTATTAGTATTACTAAATGTAAACTAATCAGATACCAGTATTCAGATATACTTTTATTAGCAATTTAAAATAATTTATAAAGATTGGAATACTTAGAATAGGGCAAAGCACATGAGGGTTGTCAACGATTCATTTAAAATTTTTAAAGTTCATATTCGCATTACACATGGGAAAAATCATGAAAATTAACTTACAGCCAGCTAGTTTACCATGATTTGAACCTGGATCCACCATTAGGTTTTTGGTGGGATATATTTGTGTAGTAGTTTAAAGATCAAGAAATAATGTGAGAATAATTTTTTAGTTTTAATAAATGTTGGCAAAATAGTCTCAAGGAGAAAATGTTTAATTTATATTTAATTGAATGCAAGAAAGCATACATGCATACCTATTGAAATCATTCAGTTAAAGTTCATTAAAAAGTTGTGATATTATACCCTTGAGATATAACCCACCACTGGCCAAGCAGTAAAGTTCTTGAATACTGGTAGTTACTTCTGGATTTGTTTCCAGGCAAAAGGCTGGCTGCATAGGCATTTTCATCCCCCCCCCTGCATAACGTGGATACGAGCCATTTCTCTTTGGGAAGTCCTTTACGAAGGCATCCATTCCCTTAGGCAGATAGCTCTCATATATTTTGCCATAATCAAATAAACCCTGAGATATATATATATAAAGAAGTTAACTGTGTATTTAAATTGATATGTATTTTTGTAGAATACAGAAATTGATTAACCATAAATAGCATAACAAAAATTAAAATAGAAAATTTATAAGTATGTGAACATCATTTGGCAGTATATTAAGTTTTATCAAAAATTAAAGCAGCTTTGCACATAATGCAGATATGTGCAGTAGTTTATCATGAGTAGTTTTAAGATCTTATCTTTGTATTAGAAGTTGATACAACAGCTGACAAATGCATTAAATATATCAAGTGTGGGAACTAAGCCTTATTATACTCATTTCTCAAATTATATGTTATGTTTACTCAGATATGAACTTATGTATCACTGTAAAGCTATTATGAAAAGTCATAATCATAGAAATTGGAGTGTAGAGGTTCAGGCACTATGTAATAGTGTAATTGACTGTATGCACAATGTACATTTATATTTAGTAAATTTCATATCTTACTTTGTTGTGTATGAATGCTCTCTGTATGGTAAATTCTGTATTATAATAAACATTTAGGAAATTATTTTATGTTACATGTATGTATGAATGTTTCTTTTTAATAACTTTGCTGTATAAAGATGCCGTAGTTTATCTGTTTGAAGTGAATGTTTATATAAAAATAGCAATTTAGTAATAAGTTAAAAAAGAAATGTACATAGAAATTCAAAGTGCTTGATTGCTGAAATCTGGAGAATGAATTAGTTTGCTTATAAAACATGGCATCGTAAAATCCCAGGTATCCTTTATTTTACATGTCATTATGTTTTTACAAGGAGCTGTGAGAAAATTGTGTTAGGCTATTTCTTTTTTATTATGCTAAAATCAAAATATTATAATTGTGAATTGGTATATGTGAAGTTTTTATCTAAAAAAGGAATTATTACCATACTTGTTATATTTTTTCTGTATTGAAAAATTTGGACAATAATAATATTGGAGATAAATAATAACCTGGGAAAAAGCATTTGTAAGAAAATTATAGCAATTAAAAAATTTAGTTGCAAAAAATCATTTTAATAATTTTTCTTATAAAAAGTGTATCAAATAAGTATTACTAACCTTAATGTATTGTAACTGGTCATTATTTAATTAGTCCTTTTTGTAAAAAAAATGGCAATAATGATAATTGGAAAGTGTTTAGGATGAAATTGTGTAAATTATGGTAAGAAATTTAATAAAAATAATGTTTTTTTTTTTTTTTTTTTTTTTTTTAAGCAAAGAATGTAGATAATATTTTTTGGCAGTATTCTTTATCTCAATTCATCTTAACTATTTATAAATTCATTCAGAAAATTAGCTGAATTGTTTTCAAAATTCTTGCTACCAGCATATATAATTAATAATTGTTTTAATACAAGTCATTGAGAATATCTGTTTTTGAAATGATTAAGTAATTTTAGTAAAATCATACGTAAGTTACATTTTTTATTTATAATTATTTATGCATCTTATTTTTGTTACATAGCATTTTAATATGCTATTGTGAACAGCTGCAGTCTGGTATGTAAAGAATATTTGAAGTGTTGCAATAAAATAATTTTTGCAGTATGCACATTCGTACAAAATTATTCAAAATCACCATACATGCAAATTTAATTGGCAGTTAAATGTTCAGTGTTGGAAATTGTGTGAGCTAAAGGTGGCAGATGTGTATTTTAAAATTTAGTGAATGGTGCATGTGACTGTTAAGAAAACCTAATTGTGAAATGTAATAATTCATTGAAAAAAAAATGAGAACTATTATTAAATAATTATTTTACAAACATCTTTGAGTGTAGATGTCGAGGTGGTCCAACATAAGCTTTGTCTTATAAATGCAGCAGCTATTTTATGCAACATTTGTAAGTCTAGGTATCTGAAATTTGCTTTAATAATAGAGCTTTATAAAATCCAATTTGCATTAATTCCATGTAAAAGTTAAGGATATCTGCACTTATAAACTGTAGGTTGTTTTTGTACATAAAATCAACACTGTTTTGTACTGTTCTAGAGTTTTGTGACATGTTGATAATAGGATCAAAAATGCCAAAGTATATTCTAGGGAATTAATTATATTCTGAATTATATTTTTATCTAAACTGAATTGTGATATAGATCTGTATGCTTTTTATTTTCTTGTGTTTTGTGTCCAGTAAAATGCTTTGTCATTTTTGTTGATGCTTTAACATGCATCTTATGTATCAGTGTATTCTAGCCATAAATGTTCTCAAAAATTAGCTTTTGTAAGATGAAAAAAAAATTGAAATAAAAATGTTTTTTAAATTTACCTTTCTATCATTGTGGACAATTTAATTTTCTTATGTTGATTTCAAATTTTGTTTTATACTTGGAAAGAACTTATGAATTTTATACATGTCTCTGAAAAATGGATTTTTCAAACTGTAGATGAAATTTTTATTTTTATTGCAAACATATTGGTAAATTCCAGACTGATGCAGTTACATCAAACTTGCCATAAATGTCTTTTTGAAATTTAAATTGGGGGCTTTAAATGCAATTTTTTCTAAAATTTTCATAGGTTTAAATTCAGAAATCTGGATTTGACCAATCAAGCACCTATTTTATAATCATCCATGGCCTTCTGTTAATAATTATGCTCTTTTTATACTTCTTTATCAGTAGTGAGTGTACTTTGCAATGGGGGCACGGTGGCAACTGGAAAAAAAAAGTTATAATTTTTTTAACTAAAAAGGGATAACATCCAACAAAAAAATTTTAATTATAATATTATCTAGTTATCATAGATGAACTCATTATAAATTAACAGGTGTTCTAAAATATGAAAAGAACAGCTGTAATCATCAATAAATCCATCAGAAGTCCCAATTGTAACTCAAGCATTTATATATATTAATTTACCCTATATCCTTCAATCAATAATAATAAGCAAATTTAAATTCTAAAAACCAGCTGAGGAAATGGTAGTCAGTCTAAAAGTCAGCTTTCGGAATAATGTAGCCTTTTACTATTTAATGCTGCTTTTATACATTCTTCAATACATGAGTCAAACTTTTTCTCTTTATGAGTATAAATTTTTCTAAATATTGTTGCGTACTTATGGGATCTTAATGGATTGAATGCACGCAGAATCGATGATAGCTTGACCAAATTTACTTTACAAAAAGAAACACTTTGCAGTTCTGGAACTTTCCACAGAAGCACTCGTACATCTCTTCTCAGTACCACAGGGCACAGTCAGTAGTTAAACTTCAAATTGTTAAGAATGTTAAACACAACACAATGCAAAGCACATTTAAAGAGTGAAGCTCACACCGAGATATCTCAATACTCGAAAGCTGACTTTGAATTGAAAAAGAGAGCTGATGTCTTAAATAGTTAGTGCTGGCCGCCGAGAAATATCATCTTATCCATAATTACTGGAATGTATATGAGGGCCAGTTATGGTTAGTTACATATAGGGTTCAATTACAGTTATACAGGGACCGGACCAAAATGCCAGGTTTGACAGCACCAAGTAAGTGAGAGGGCCGTTTACCTCGATGTTGATTAGACTTTTCCCTATTAGTTTATTTTTCCTCCACAGCTTTGACTCTTCAGATTGTAGTGTTACATTATATAAAAGATACTACGGTTTTAACATAACTTCACTAAAATTATTTACATATTCATAAAAGTTCGTAATGGAGTTCATAAAGTCCCCACCCCAAGGAATGCACGCCTTATGCAGTACAATCCCTGGGAAGGAAGCCATACTTACAACTAAGGAAAAATCAATGGATGGATAGATAAACAACAAATCAATAAATAAATGCAAGAATTTACAGATTTGTAAACAAGTAGGACCATACTCTTAGTAAACTATTTACATTATATACACTTGAACCTGGATGTCTCGAATACGCACCAAGTTTGCTACCGTTACACCATGAAGAGCATGGTGGAAGGAGGGAGAGAATTTTGTATATTGAGTATGAACTCTGCTCAACTGATATGAGAGCAGGCAATTTAAATACACAGATAGCTGCTGATAAATATGCCGCACACTATTAAATATATTTATGAAATGAGAATTAAATAAAAGTATAAGGATAAATTTATAGGAAACGTATCTGATGTTATAAAAAAATTCATTTTTTACACATATAAGAAAAGAGTACCATGATCGATTGTCTGCACCTTTATGGCATATGCCACAGCAATTTTTAGGAAATTGCCGTAGCGGAAAGATCTTTCAGAAAAAAATAGAGGTATGCATTAATGTATTTTATCAGACTTCAGAGTGCAGCCATCTTGAATTTGTGAGACACTAAACTTCCCATCTGTGAAAAACTGAATTGATTACATGATGAATGAAGGTTTTGGGAGATTTTTACCAGGTTTTCTTCACTGGAAGTTGAAGGCAACAGTGTATCCCGATCATGCTCAATTGGATTCAAATCTGAGCACAATTCCATATCCTCTGTTATTTCCTCCTCGTATATCACATTCATGAACCATATATACCATATTCTACACACTCATTGCTTGCATCTATTAAAGCTTCCTTCAATCTTCAAGATATTAAAGCTTCCTTCAATCTTCAAGATGTTAAAGCTTCCTTCAATCTTCAAGATGTTAAAGCTTCCTTCAATCTTCAAGATGTTAAAGCTTCCTGTTAAATGCATCCTCATATTCTTTTGTGCAGAAGAACTTTTTTTTTCTGTCTGTCAGTTTGTGTAGAGATTTTATAGACGTTTTACGATGGAAGAAAATCTTTCACAAATCTTCCGTTGTTTGTGCAAAGCCCCAGGAAACTTAGCTGATGGAGATTTTCAGGGAATCTCTGATTTTTAACTACCGACGCTTTTTCTTTATTTGTACAGAGACGTTCCTCAGAGATCACATGTCCAAGGTAAATCACTTCTCTGAACAATTTACGTTTGCAAAATTTTAGATTGGCTTACTTCAATTTCTAAAGTACGTTCCTAATATTTTCTAAATGCCCTTCAAAATTATTTCCAAAGATACTGATGTCATCCAGATATCAGACAAGTTCGTAAGAAATCAAGATATATCAGACAAGTTCGTAAGAAAGACCTCTCAACATGGTCTCCACGAGGCATTCGAATGTTGCTGGCGCAGTACATATTCCAAACAGCATCACTCTCAACTGCCAGAGTACTTTTCGTTAGTAAATGCCGTCTTTTCTCGGTCATCAGGTTGTATCTCTACCTGCCAAAGTCCATTCTTTAAATCAAGCATCGAAAATCACTTGCTTTCAGAAAGAGTGTCCGGAATATTGTCAATTCTAGGAAGAGGGCAGTTTTCTTTCTTCGTAACCTCGTTCAACCACCGATAATCAACACAAAATGTAGTTGAATCGTCTTTTTTTTTGAACCAGGACAATGGGAGAGGTCCAAGGACTTGTTGACAGTTTGATAACGTCACTTTCTTCCGTATCCTTTAAAAGTTTCCTTACTTTATCCTGTTAAGCGATCATAAAATGTCTTGGATGTTGCTGAAGTTTATGATTCCCGGCATCAATTCTGTGCTGTGTCATTGGCAACTCTCACCGGGATAACTATCTTCGATTAGTTGACGAGTGCCGAGGCTAATAAGTACTCCTCGCGCGGTGTTAGAGACCTTGGGATATCCAAATACACCGTAGGGGAAATTTCTGTTTTCGACTAGAGATCCAGGAAGTAAAAATTCTGTTCTTGCTGGTATTGTGATATCGTCTTGAGCTATGATTTCATGGACATATTTAACTCCTTCATCATTAACTGCGAATAGGGTCATGTCCTCAGTGGCAGAATGCAGTTCGTTACTTTTTAAGTCCAAAGAAAAATTATATTTCCTTGGAAAATCCGAGTGTGCAAGGATCGACAATATCTTCTGCATATGCCATGTGACTGTAGGTGGCACTCCCAAATGTGATGTTACCGTTTAACTTTCCATCAGTTTCAATTTTATCACCGGACACAGTCTAGAGGGTAATGCAGGGCAGGGTCCTGATGAGTTTACATTCCGACTGTTGAGATAAAATTTTTCTGATGATGGTAACAGTGGCTTCAGTATTGATGGCCAAATAGCAAGGAACTCCATTAATATATCCTGTGATGTAAAGTCCATTACTGCAGCCACTCACTGCAGAAATCTGAAGTGCTTTAAAATAGGGCTTCTTAGTATCTAGTACCTTCCACTCCACAAAAGATGCCCATTAATTTGTTTCCTGCATACTTACTAATTTTCATGCTTTGGGGTAATTTGCAGTTTCTTCGTATGTGACCTTAAGTACTGCAGTTCCGGCACTTTAGGATCAGTTTCTTGTCACTCCTATTCTGTTTCAAAGTACTGAATTTCCTGGTGACAGTCGTCTAGACAAGCAGTCACTTGATCACTGGCTTCTGAACTTGAGCAGCTCTGATTGGGTGGCAGTTTCTGCGACCGCTTGCTGTGCTGCCTCGAATTTTATGGTGTATATTAAAATGTTTCTTAGATACTTGACATCCGCCATTTGCAAGGTGGTTTTTTTTTTTTTTTTTTTTTTTTTTTTTTTAAATCTCAGGATCCCGTTTTCCATTGCTGAAGTACTACAGGCACAGGATTTGCCTTCTTTCTGATGGGCAATCCGAAAAAGCGAGATCAGACAGTCTTTCAACAGCCATGGTGAACTCCTGGAGTGTATCCGTGGGCTTCTGTTGGCGCGATTTTAACTGAAGCCTGCTATCGTGTTTTAAATATTTCTCGTCATAGCCCAGCTTTAACACGCCGGATTAACAAGTCTATATTCTGTTTTTCGGGTGGTGTTTGAAGGATATCTGCTCTTAGAAAAGCGGCGAGATGGCAGTCCTTAGCTTGAGAATCTCATCCAATTATGTCTGTCACTATAGAAAACAGACAATTGCCAGGTCTTTCCATTACAAGTAG
The DNA here is from genome assembly GCF_044657685.1 of Stegodyphus dumicola. Lineage (NCBI taxonomy): Eukaryota > Metazoa > Arthropoda > Arachnida > Araneae > Eresidae > Stegodyphus > Stegodyphus dumicola. The sequence goes on from NC_140778.1 coordinate 159,427,688, forward strand.
ACAGCTTGAGATGGGCGAGAAGGCATGGTTAAAAATTTAAATCCATCAGAATCGCTTCATGCTGTCGCTATGATTTTTTTTCAAGCTGTCAACTTCTTTGCTGACAGCAGAATCTTTGTAATCGATTTAATGCAAACAGTAGAAACTCGCTCTTCGATTTGTTGTTTGACAGAAGAAACTCTTTCTCTGATTTGTTGTGCAACAGCATAACTCTTTCTTCAACTTCTTCACCTTCATTTTCAACCGTGTCTGTTCTGCCTCCTTATAAACTCAAATTTGTTTTCCGTTATGGAGGTTATTTCTCTTTTCATTTCCTCTTGACCTGCTTCAATCAAATCTTGGACATCTTCCATCTCTTCCTTAACAGAATTGAAGGTTTCAAGAAAATATGGAAGATCTTTTCTTGAAATACAGCACAGACAGTCACCAGCTTTCTTAGTTGTTCACCACTGCTCTTGTACGGGATTCAAGCCTACTTCTGACGCCAAACATTGTTGCGTGCTTACGAGTTCATAATGGATTGAATGCACACAGAACCGATGATAGCTCGATCAAATTTATTTTCATCGAAAGAAACAATTAAGAGTTCTCGAACTTTATACAAAAATATGCGTATAGCTCTTCTTAGTATCAGAGAACACATTCAGTAGATACACTTCAAACTAATAAGAACGTTAAATACAACGCAATGCAAAGCACATCTAAAGAGCAAAGCTCATGCGGAGATATCTCAGTACTCCGTACTCTGAATTGAAAAAATAATGCTGTCCCGTTCTTGTATTTTCCCCCTGTCAGTTGAGGAATTTCAAGTCACTTCCACTTTTCGAAATTACTCGAAGATAGATGAAGCCGAATACGGTTACAATTTCATATAGGGATCATTACATAGAATACCAACTCGAGTTATACAAGGACCGAACGAAAATGGGCGATTTGTCGTCAAATTTAGTGACAAAAAATTAGTTACCAAAACCGCTGTCATCTTGGCGATATTTCGCCAATTTACCGAGATAGCCATTTGCTTCAATGTTAAATAAATTCGCTTCTATAGTCTTATTTTTTCGGCAGAACTTAGACTCTGCAGATTTTCATGTGACATTACTCAAAAGATACTACAGTTTTAAACATAACTTCACTAAAATAATTTACATATGTACACAAATTTGTAACAATATATTGACTACTATAAAAAATATTAGATTTCATAATTTTTACAAAATAGGTTTTTAAATGGATTTTCTAAATTTTAAAGTGTCAAAACATAAGTATTTGTACAATTTAAAATAATTTTACAACTGGAAGTATATCTCTAAGATCAATCGATGTGAAAATAAAACCAGACTTATGTAGACATATTGCATACTGTTATTAAGTCCCTGACATGAGTTATATTCGTGTTTTTTAATTTTTATAATTAAACTTAATGGTTAGTTTAGTCTATTTGAAGCACACAAGGGGGAGAGATGCTTTCCTAGAGGGCTTTCTGAAGTAAAATGACCCATTCGCCTAGGTTAGAACCAGCAGTATTCAGCAGGTCTAAATTTGGAAATTATATAAACATAGTTTTAAATTTGTAGTTCTGATTATTTTTATTCAGTTTGACTTGTTTTATTTTATCTGTGGGTAATTTAATACTTTTTGATATTTATTTAATTAAACTATTTTATATTTCTGACATTAATTAACTGAATATTTGTGTTATAAAGGAAGAAATGTCCAAATTCAGGTAGAGTAATTTGCCAAAGTTATGTGGGACTGAGGATGAGATCTAATTTTACTCTAGGACCTTTTTTTCACAAGCATTTAAGAAAAATATACCAGTATATTAAAAAAATGCAATTTTTCATACATATCAATACAAAATAGTATTCAAATAAATGGTTCCGATGAACCCAAGTATTTCAGTGCCAATGGCTTCATAAAATTCAACAAAACCATTTGTCAACTCATTTCATAAAACAGAAGAAATAAAGAATATCAAATTTTATTTTTTGCTTTCTCTGTACCAAAGAATATATGTGATTGCATAAACTTAGAACAACTGCATGCAGATAGCTTTTAAATTTTAACAAACTCCATTGACAATTTAGTAAGAATATTAAACTTTGTTCTGTGCTTTTCCAAAGAATGAAGACTGATTTTACTGTATATATAAATATAAAATAATTAAATTCTCTATGAATACAGTTCTAACTTAAGTGCAGTTTCTGAAGATGGATGTGGAATTTTAAAGCATTTAGCATAATTTATTGATGTATATTATTTGTTTAAAGCTAGTTCTAACACATAAAGCAGAGTAATGATTAGTTAACGAGTATTTTGTGAATTACTGGCAATTTCAAATGTATATTAATTGCAATCATAAATATGTAAAATAAAAAGGCCAGTTAGTCAACTATTACTTTTCAATTTCTTTGTTATCCAAGAATATTCTACATACGAATAGTAAAATTATTAAAACCCCAGTATATATAAGCTGTTTCAAAATAAAGTGAAACATTTCCAAAATTCATACATTTAAAATTATTTGTAAAAGAAATTTCATATCTAGCATATAGACACAGAATTCACATCTGATGTGTAAATTTTTGTTTTAAAATATTTATTATAATGATCAATTGCAATTAAGTTGTTCTGTGTAGAATATTTCTATATCTGTAACCATATTCAATGGTTGCCAGCATATGTCAACATCACAGATAACAAGAATGCAGATAAACTTGAAAAAATGCTAGAAATTTCAACAATAATAATTATCATAAATGTCACCCTCTCAGAAGCAAATGCCACAGCCGAATGCAGATTGAAGGAACATCGAGTTCCAATAAAGCACAGCTCCATAACATCAGTAGTGATCGACTTGTAATTAAAACCATAGCCAGGCTTAGCACTGGCCATCACAGAGGACTAAAAATTGGCAGAAAGGATAGGAAAACCTACAGAAAATGCAATAACTGTCCGGATGCATAATTCACAACAGCACACATTTCTTATTGTGTGCTGTTGTGAATTATGCACACAATAAAAAATGTGTGCTGAAAGAATTACCTTTTCTGAAAGAAATCAAACCTCTATGATCATGGCATTTTGCATATTGCCAGGGTTGTCATCTTCACCCATGGCACTATTAAAATAGGCTTCATCATAGACACAATAATGACCACAACAATGAGGCAACTGCATTTAAAGTTGTATTGCTTAGAATAATACTTCTATAACTGTAAACATTCAAGTGAACTGACATCAAAATTCAGAATGCATTACTCATTGAATGCAAAAAAAAAAAAAAAAAAAAGTTCATACATTGTGTGAATAGAGATACTTCATACTCAAATACAGAAAAAAGGAGCGTATTAAATAAATGAAGAAGACAAGAAAAATATATCAAACATTTACTGCAACATCTTTCCTCTAAATTGCAGAACTGGAAGACCATATTTCATTGCATATGTGAAGCAAATGTAATCAGCTACTGAGCACATTGCTGATCACTTTTTACTTTCTATACATCCTGCATGAACATAATTGGTGTTTGATTTCACATGAGTGATATGCTACAGTTCATCACTTATGCAAATCAAATTCTTTTTTCAGTAATTAAAGTAGCACTATCTTCTCTGATCCTGATTTCATTTAGTGCTTATAAATGCTTCCTCCCTCTTTTTGTATTTTACCATAAAAATATTCGTTGTTACTTTTTTTAACTTGCCTCCCCCCCTGCAGAATACCTTTTTGTAGCCTTTGAATACGGTATGTGTAAATCTTATAGTTGTGATCACCTGGTATTCAGTTTTATGTTGTGAAATATTTATACAGAATGTTTCAAAATGATTGAATGATTAACTGTCACCTGAAATGCTGATTATAGATCCATAGTTTCAGTTCAAGAAATAATTTAAATAAGAAAATTAAATTGTAACAGTTTTGATCGCAATATATTAGTAGAAGCATATATGAAACTTAAATTTTTACTTGGGATTTGTAAAAGAAATGTTTTCCATAGGCAAATTAATAAAAAAATTACCATCCTTATAAAGTTAAAATTACCTTCCATAAAATTAATATTTGAGACACCAAAAACAAATAGTACCATAAACACTCATATTAAGTATTTGAATGTGAATTTCTAGAAGTTACTTCTAGAAGACAGGATCAGACAAGATCTTACTTTAGAAGAATTGTTTTCAAAATGTGCACGAGTCATACAATTTGAATAACTGTCTTCAAAGCCAACTTCACACATTATAGAACTACAGTTTTTTCTTTAATATAAAAAGAAACAACTTACTAATTTTAAATTTTCTTATAAAAATTTAACTTTCATATATTTTCACTAAAGGCAGTCGGTAAAAAAATTATAATAATCTAAAAACCTATTTCATTTGATTCATTTTCATAACTGAGATCCATGAGATCTACAACCAATGTTTTAAGATATTTAATCAAGCCGTCTTTCTGAAATATCCAGCATACATTAGTTCCCTAATTCATATGAAGTTTTGCAATTTTTTTAAATGATTCCCTTTGCTTTTAGTATCGGTCAATGGCTGCACTCTCAAAATGTTTTATAGATGCTCGGTGTCTATAAAAATTTTTATAGATGTCATTCATTCTCTTGCATTTTATCGTCTGCACCTTTTTCGGTGAAATTTTCGAGTTTTTAGGCTTGCTAAGTATTATCCTTTATTCCACTAACCTCTTCTGATTGATTATCATTAAATCTTACTGGTTATCTTACTAGTTACAGGTCATCGCTTTTATTTATTTTTTTAGTCGTTATGTTACACTTTATCCTGTTAATCTTTAAACTTGCTCATCTTAGATAAAACCAGCTCATAATTTATCTCTACATAAATTTTAATTTAGTTATTTTGATTTTTAAGTACTTAAATAGCCTAATTCTGCTTTCATTCTTTTACTTAGAAACGTATTAAATATCAAGTTTAATCCAGTTTTGTTATGCAAGTGCTTTTGGAAATCCAAGTTTATATTGATTTCTCGAAACCTAAATCTTAGTACAACCTAAGATTACTAACATGTTCACTTCCAACTACGAGTTATCTCGTAGTAGGTCGAAGTCTGTGTTTAGGCGCCAGCTACGAGTTAATTCGCAGCACGTTTTTGTTTTATGTACGCCACATAATATCAAACTCGTAGTATTTTCATGTTCTTTGAAGGCTCTGGCTTTGGGGATTAGGGGAAAATGCAACAATTTGGCGCAATTCATGATATTTATTATAATTAATATACGTAATTATATACTAGTAAATAATATAGGAACTGTCAAAACAATCAAGCAATTTATAATAATCTTTGTTGTAATACTTGTTGTAAAAATAATCAATCTTTGTTATACGCAACCGCCAACTACAAATATACGAATATACTGTAGTTACGAGTATACTCGTAGTTGGCGCTGTCATAAAATACAGGGTGATTATAATTAAAGTTTAAGTTTCAAAACGCTATAAAAAAAGAACCACTGATGAAAATGATGTGAAATTTGAAAGGAATGTTATTGAAAAAGGCGGAAAGCCTATGGCAGAAGAAAAAATTTAGTTTCAAAAGTTAGCAACAGATGGCGCTGTAAGCGGCAGAATCACGACGAGAAACGAGAAATGATTCGTAAAACAATGGCTAAGGTGGAAGTTACACATTAAAACGCATTGACAAATTATAATTGTTGAATAATTTTATTTGCATGACTGTACATATCACATCGAAAGGGACAAATCGGTTTCAAGAGTTTTGCGGCGACATACCGCATAAGAACCATTCATCAAAGAAGTTCGGAACTGTCGCAAAACATGTTCAATATGGTGTCCACCGTTGTATGCAACAAGTTGAAAGTGACAAACAGCATGTTCCACAACGGATCGCAGTGTCTCCGGGGTGATGTTCAGAATGTGTTGCGAAATGCGTGCCTTTAATTCCGCTAAATTTGCAATTGGAGCACGGAACACAACATCCTTCAGATACTCCCACAGCCAGAAATCACACGGAGTAAGATCAGGCGATCGGGACGGCCAGGATGTAGGGAAATGACGGCTGATAATTCGAGCATTTCCGAAATGACGCCTCAGCAGCTGTTTCACGGGATGTGCAATGTGCGGAGGAGCGCCATCTTGCATAAAAATGATTTCATCCACACATCCATGCTGTTGCAGAACTGGAATCACGTGGTTGCACAAAAGAGACGCATACCTCTGACCAGTGACGGTTGCGGGAACAGGACCGGAAGCACTCGTTTGCTCGAAAAAATATGGTTGTAGGATGAATGATGCCGTAAAGCCACACCATACCGTTACCTTTTCAGGATGAAGTGGTACGGGGTGCGTTGCCAGTGGATTTTCTGTTGCCCATATTCGACAATTCTGGGTATTCACGTATCCTGTCAGATGGAAATGGGCTTCATCTGTCCACAAAATTTTCCACGGCCATTCATTATCCACTTCCATGCGAGCCAGGAATTCTAACGCAAACGTCTCCCTAGCTGTCAGGTCAGACGGAAGCAACTCCTGCACATGGCCATTTTTGTACAGATAGCATTGCAGGATGTTTCGTACAATTTTCAGCACTGTGCTCATAGGCCTGTCCAATGTTCGGACAATTCCTCGTGCACTGCACGGTTGCACACCACCGGCCGACCCCTCCTGTAATGCTGTGGCCACTTCTTCAACTACCGTCGAATGCACTCGTTTTCTCCCTCTACCAGATTGCACATCAAACGAACTTGTCGTTTCGAATTTTTGCATCATTTTCTTTAGACCTACGACACTCATTGGACCAACGCCTTCTTTTATACCGTTCAGTGTCCTGAATTTTTGCAGAGCTACTCTTGACAATCATCATTCTTGTAATACAGCTTTACCAGCAGAGCGCGGTCCTGCAGTGAAACACCCATGGCGAACGTCTGAGACGCGAAATGAGGAACAGCCTGGTACCTGGTGGCTTTATAACACTGAAATTTAACTAACATTTTAATTTACGTCTTCTTTCGCTTGCAGCGCCATCTGTTGCTAACTTTTGAAACTAAATTTTTTCTTCTGCCATACGCTTTCCGCCTTCTTCAATAACATTCCTTTCAAATTTGACGTCATTTTCATGAGTGGTTCTTTTTTTATAGCGGTTTGAAACTTAAACTTTAATTATAATCACCCTGTATCTCAGTAGAATTTATGTCAAAATCCATATCAGAAATTTAAAACATAGAACTTGGTGTGAATTATTAATTTACTAGCTGCATCCATTTATCATGGAAAAAAATTTTAAGCACTGTTGTTTGAAAATTAAACATATGTCTTTTGTCACCAGCCACAAATATATATAGTATATATTATTTGTTTTGTTTTTAGGCACATTCACATATGGTTGAACACAAGGACAAACCGATGTGTGAATTTTCATGCAAAAATATTCTGTAAGTATTTCATATTTCTATCCATCATTTACAGAAAATACTAATACTGAAAAATCCTTTCCTAATTTTTTTTTAGAAAGCATGTTACAGGATATTATACTGTGTTCACGGGGATTGAGTGGCTACCAGGATCGTCGGTGGGTGGTGGATAGCCAGATGTCTTGTGTTATCTCACAGTATAGCTTCGAATAATGAATAAGAAACTGCAAATCCCCTACCATAACCCTAGTGTTATGCGACCCGTGCCAAGGGTATTTCATACTGTGCTTATAGTATCTTAACAGAGGCCCTAGAATACCTCGCAACTTCTAGAGTATTTTGGTTTACACAACAACAGGCAATATTGAGTGGTCTTTTTTTTTTTAAATATAAATTCTGCTTTTGCAGGCAAAACCTCTGAGGTAAACTTTTCTTCTCAAAACAAGGAAACCCAGAGGAAGTCAATCGAAGGAGCAGAAATGTACTTCACTCACCTTCTACTCATTTCTAACTCACTCACTTCATTGAGTGAGGTAGAAATGACCTCTACTCAAGTTACTCAATTGCTTCTGAAGTTCTTAGATGCTCAAGACTGAAGATACAAATAATTGTGGGCTTTATCATGGGGCACTCATATTTCAGAAAACACCTTCATATTGTGGAACTTTTTTCACAAGACCCAATATGCAGGAAATGCTGTGAGAACTCGATTGACTACTTTATGTATTCTCAATACTAAAGTTACACATCGGCTCTATTAAGGGTTTGTCCGAAACAAAGTGGGCAACCCAAACAAAAGGAGTTAAGAAGCACTGGGTTTGCAGGGTTCGTACACATTTCTGTACATGTAAATTAAGTACTTTTAAGAACCATTAGTGAAAAGCATTAAGGACCTATGAGCACATGGAACTGAATAAATTCAATTAAAATTATTATCTATGCATGAACTTCACTTTTATAATACCATCCCAAAAATAAAATAGATTCATAAGTAGGATGCATTATTATAAAACATGAATTAATTAACATAAATATTAATAAATATGAGAATAAAATAAACTTTATGAAATTTATTAAGTAGCATTAAATATTTTACATTCATAATAGTTGGACATATTTGAAAGAGGATAAGTGACACTTTGTTTATGTTTTACTAACAGTTAGCTTTATGTTGATTTCTTTTTATTTCTCATTTTGTCACATACTTGTTCAGTCTAGAGGTTTAGTAAATAACAGGTAGATTTTATGTCAAGCGGCATAGGTTAAAATGAGAATTAAGATGATAATCAGCATGATTTATAACAAGACTGGATGTTGTCACTGTTGCTACTTGCCTAGAGAGAGAGAGACTTGCTGATTAGAACAAACCTGAAAGACCTGACATAGGCATTGTTGGGAAGTTTTGAAAGTTAGTTGGGCTCTGTCTGTATAGTTAGTGTCGTAGCTTCATGTAGAGTTCCAGGGGTTGTAACCCAGTTAATATACTTTATGGTTCCAATAAGCCATTAAAGAACCAGAGGTGATAAGTTGTTCTGTATTATTTTAAGTCTCGCTAGATGCAAAGAATAGGTTTTACATGATTTTTTATAATTTTGTGACCACAGTAAGGATAAATGAAATTCAGTAACTCGCTTTAATATGCAGAGATAATTTTCAAGGATAAGCAGTTAGTTATAAATAATTAATTTGGTAGTTAGGTAAACTTAGTCATTATGGATTTACATGGCCACTATTAAATTTTATTTTTTAACGATATTTTTTTAAAAAGCCCTAATAAAATCACAATCTAATCAAATTTCATAGTTTAAAATACATGTAATTTATGACATTGATTCTTAAACGCTATTAAGATAATTACACATTAAAAGCTACAAAACATTTATGTTTTGTAACAACAGCACTCAACAAATTATTTATGCATCTTTTTAATTCAAAGTCTTACCAGACATTTTGGCTAATTTATATCGATTTCCTTCTCTTTTAAGCATCTTTCTTAACAATCAGAAATTTCTCTCAATACGCAAACCAATGTTCTCACTAGTTTCTGCATGCTTTAATCCTAACTTGTTAATCTCTTCGCAGTGTAGCTATCAGGGTTTATTTGATCTGGTAAAAGTTAAATAGTCCAAAACCTCCTGACAGACGTGAAGCAAATTATCTCTGTGTCTGAAAGTAACTACAATGTCAGACAAAGGTTTAACTAAGCCTCTTATTTAAAAAGAACTTAGAACATAAAGGCATGTTTTGATGCTAACAAAATCAATTACAGCTCATGGTGATGTAATACAAGAACAGTCAAATTCAAACTAGAAATGTGGACTAGTGGTCAAAGGCTGTACAGTTTAATTTTAGTTTAAACAGGGTCAGTAACTCTATCTTATGAGGAAACAGAAATGGGAAATTATAGTAAAGGCAGAACTCATAAACAATTGGGTAATTTACATGATAATAACTGTACATATCTTTGAAGAATAATTTTCTTTTATGTATTCAGTTTCTTTCTTCAACACGTATCCTTTTCATTTTAGAATTTTTGGATTTAATTAAGGATTTCTGTTATTCTAAAAAAAATAAAAGCATTTATAATGTATAGAAAAAGCTGCTAATTTTATTTCTTTAGTAATATGAACATTCAGAAGAAATCTGAAATATATATGGTAAGGGCCGGTTACAGAGATGGGGTGGCAGAATTTTTAGAATTTAGTGACACACCGAGCAACAAAATCTAGAAATGGCAAAGCTTTTAGAATTTAGACAGGCATTGGAGACAAAATTTAGAAAGGTACTAAGCAGCAGAATTTAGGCTCCACAGAGATTGCATCAGGTGGGAAATGCCTAGCACCTGTTCTGTGTATGATGCATTAAAACATATTAGATGAATCTTTTAAATTACAAGCTTTCAGTTTCTGCATTAATAAAAAAATTCTTTTCTATAATGCCTGTCCACGTGATAAGATTGAAAGCATTTTTAATGTTTTCCATGCTTGTGTCTAGCGAAAAGTAGAGAAAATAAAGGGAAGATAAATATGTTAAGATTCTAGTATCAGAAGTAAAACATTAAAATATTGTATTTTCAGTGTTCTTCCAGACGTTCTCCAAAAAGTAAGAAATTCATCGCAAACTTTCTCTAAAATGCATTCATTACGAGTTAATACCATGGAGACATTTTGCGTTTTGTCATATTTCTGGAATCTTTTAGAATCGTGGGTCTATAAATCTTGCCTTCAAATCCTTCTAAATTTTCCAAGCTGCAATGGCTAAAACCGTAAAGAAAAATTATCCCTACGAATTCTGTAACAGCAAAAAGCCCGAAATATCTTGAAAAAAAAGGGGAGGGAAAAAATGTAAAATTAACTTTACAGAGAAAACTGATGATTCTGAGACAATTACATGGAAAAAATTAAAAAGAAGACATTTTTAATTAATTACATAGCTAATTTTGCTTTTGTTAAGAACTGTTCCAAAAATTGTATTTTACAGCATTATACCTTGTTTATTTTTCGGATTCAAAATCTTGTATCAGTTGCCGAAATGAAACTTTATAATATAATAGCGAAAAATAATTTTTCTTAATTTTAATCTTATTTTTTAAATATAATTTCAATAAAGTATCATTATTTTAATAAAATTTATCATTGTTACAATGTTTTAAAAAAATCGTCGAAAAATTCCCAGATCTCGGAATTAAAAATTTTCTATAGAAATTTATTTTAAAACCGCTAAAATGTTGGTAAGTCACCAAATTTAGAACTGTTCAATAAAAGAATTCACATCCCCAAAAGTAGAAAGTTGTTTAAGAGCTCTTCATTAGAAAAAATGAATTTCGAAGTCCTTATGTTTCACTTCTTGCTTAAAAACTCGAGTATCCCACCATTCTATATTAGAAATTATAACCCATTCATCCATTCAAAAGATAATCATATACGCCAGTGAATTGCCAAAAATATTTCTCCAAAATGCTAATTCACACTCAAAATGGCAGTCATAAAACATGCAATTTAGTAGAGGTGTCTGATACCTGACAAACCTGCACTGTAGAAGAAGATATTGTATTAAATCAATACACATATATGCAATATAATTTTTTATATGAAATTGTAATTCTTTTAAAATCTCAATGTCATGTAGCAACACTGATAACTGATTCAGATTTTGATTGATTAATAAAATTAAATATAAATTAAAAGAAATATGTAACAATGCTTAATCATGCATTAATTATTTGTATCATCACTTTGCACATGCTAGATTTTTTTGAAGTGCATAATTCCTTCACTGTAAAATTGTTAGCATAAATCTTACACCCTGAACATTTTGCAATTTTCACAATTCATTCTATAACTGACTTTGAATTCTTCTTTGCCTCATGATAAAATGACTACCTGGCTCATAATTCAAAGGTAAACAATCATTCATATATACAAGTAAATTAACTTGCTGAATAAGTTTTTTTCAAAGTTCCAAGTAAAGAGTATGCTGGTGATTAACAGCAATACAGTAAATACTGTAAGAAAATACAGTAAACACCATGTTCTACAAAGAATCAAAAAACAGTTTCTGAAAAGAATCCATTAAATTAGGTCAGAAAAGTCTTACAGACAATGAAATTTTTATTTCTCCTAGCAGAATGTAATTATCATTAAGCTGTCTAATGTAAAGAAAAATGTAGTGTGCCAAATGTCGAATTTGCTGATGTAAAGAAATGTTTAATATTAATACAAGTAACTTTTAACCAGATATGGTATTTGGCATATTATTTTTCATTCTCTAAAATGATATCATACACTACAGAACTGATATCGTACACTACAGATGGTATTAAAGAAATTCAGAAATATTTAATCAGATCTGGTATCTGACATACTATTTTTCATTCTCTAAAATGAAATCATACACTACAGAATTCTGATGGTATTAAAAAAATTCAAATATATCTGAAGAGAATGAAAAGGTATATCAAAAATTGTCTTCAACAAAAGTATCTTAGCTGACATGATTATAGAAATTATATGAATAACCAATGGTATTAAAAGGAATGCACATAAGATATGAATGATTTTATTAATTTTTGTAAATGCACTGTATAATGTGATCAGATAAATCCATGCCACTTAAATAAAGTGAACACTAAATGCAATTCTTTTTTAAATACATGCATTATATTTACTATTATTTAATTTTTGTAAAAGTAGAAAGCAACACAGATCTGTAACGAAGTTTATCGTCCATATGGAACTTATTTTTGCTGTTTAAATACTCGAAGATTTACTTTTATAAAACTTCCGTTGTTAATAATTATAATGGCCTCCATGCGTTAAGTCTCTAAGAAACTTAATCTGTGATTTTTTCGAAGCATAAATTTAGAAACATGAGAATATTGCAATGGTGATCATCAGCAGTGTATCTTGGACAGCAGATCCAAGAATTGCAAAACCGATGAAAGCTACTGAAACCAGAGGCACTGTTGGACTTGGAATTAAATGTTCAAAAGTTTCTTTTTGAAAAATCACAGTTCTCTGGTATGAGGATCTTCATGTAGCGAAATTATCACAATTAGCAGTCAAGCCATATATTAATAGTGCTGCAATCACTATAAAACAGCCCTGTGGCAGGAAAAAGTCTTATTCACTGAGGAAGGCCGCACATTTCACATGTGCTCACTTGGGGCTGGTTCAGGAAAGTACAATGCCTGCAGATCCACATGGCAGTTGCTGAATCACCTGGTTCTTGAGGACCTTCTGAAGGTTGAGTATGAGGGATTGAAGAGCCTAATAAAATTAATATACATTATATGAATTGAAAGAGACAAGTATGTATATGAAACTACATATTAAAACAGAGATTTCAAAATATTTCAAGATGTTTCTCATGAATGTATTTAATTTAACATTTCTGCAAAAAAAGTAATGCTTCAAGATAAGTACATTTTTACTTCCTTGTACGAAGTAAAAAGGAAGTATTGTAATTGCAAAAAGTTTCAGGCAGCATATTTCAACGAAAATATCCATTTTGACCACTATCGAATGCCATTTAACGATGTTTTCGTGTGACATCTGTACGTACGGACAGAATAAAAGACTCCTTTCCTCCAAAAAATTATAAAACTGCTTTAAAATGAATTCTGAAGTGAATTTTTCCTGCCATCTGTACGAACGTATCTTGCATAACTCAAAAACAAGTAGCCTCAGAATGTTGCAAATTAGTATATAGGACTGCTATAACATGTAGATGTGCACCTCGTATTTTGGTTGCAATCAGCCGCACCAAATGTATATAAATATACTTATATATATATATATATATCTACTCTGTTACTTGGCACAGTGATCTCAGTTTCTTTACTCTTATAAGTTTGTAAATTGTACATTTTTTGCTTTAAAAATGAGTGAATTATGTGGTTCTTATCTTCCGGTTAAGGTTTTTATGCCTTTAGTAAATCTGTATGCAATATTTTTAGAATTATCAACAATTTTAAAGTTGTTTAAGTGCCGCTAAGCCTAGTAATTTTTTTTATGGCGGCCATTGCTTGTTTACATTTGAAACAGCAGAATAGTGGATTTGTTGCCCATCTAGAGAAACTTAGCTTTGCAACAACAGAAATAACGCCTTCATTTATTATTGCGAATCAAATCATGCTTAATCCTTTCTGGAATTTTTTTTGAGTAAATAAGTGTTCAAGATTTATTTCGTAATTTTTAATACAGATATTTTGAGTTTTTATGTATTTTTGCCTTGTTGCGAAGTGAGAACTGAATTAATTGAATGAGAAATACTCAATCATCTGTGAAAAACTGTTTCTTTTTTGTTTTGTTTGCTTAATTTCTTTTAGACATCGTTCTAGCTTTATTATAGTATTTGAGTAGAACATGTGGCAACGATTAGATAATTCTTTAAATTATATACATTTTGTGCATTCTGAGTTATAATATGAATGAAATATAATACTGTTAAGTGAACCTAGCCAGAGTGTCGCTATGGTAAACAAATATAGTGAATTTTAAAGAGTGCATTTATTGTATTGTGGTTTATGAGCTGTCGACGAAGTAGATTTAATTCAATCCAATAAGTTTAAATGAAATGCAAGAAAAAATGCGTATAATTTAATATTCCGTACAAGGAAGTCATGTGGTGTACACATCAGATTTTTTTATGTAAGACCTAGTGTTTGGCAATATACTACTTTGGTAAAGTTCGACTAAACCATATGTAATGTTTTGTAGCAATAACAAAAAATGTTTATGCATGTATTTAATTAAAAAATGTTCCATTTATTTTTAACTAATTTACATCAATTTCCTCCTCTTTATTATCTTTATCAGCTTATTTGTTTCAAAAGACAAATCAACATTCCAAATAGCCTCTGCTTCATCTCTTAATCTGTTAAAGTTTCAACAATGTACCTTTGAAGAATAATTTTCTCTCTCTTTAAAAATCAATTTCATTTCAACGAATTTCTTCTTCATTTTAAAATTTTCAGATTCAATTAAATGTTTCTGTTTTGTAAAGAACTGCTTGTACTTGGAATATATAGAAGAAAATTTTATTTCTTGAATAATATGAGTATTGGAAATAAATATGAAACAAAATAAGAGCAAATCGATGCAATTCCCACTCAAGAGAGAGGACTTTGTAAAATCGCCCAGGAAGAAAACCAAGAAAAAGAAGATGAAAACTTCGTCTGAACCTGATGTTACTCAGGACGGTGCGGACTCTACTATAGATGAACAGGTACAACTGAAACATGTATAACAATGCTGATATAGTAATATGGTATCTATAACCTCCAGGAACATAAAAAGACAGTGAAAAAACTACCAGAGCCAGCCCAGATGGAAATTACTAGTGAAAACAGATTTGAGAAGTTGGAAGAAGTACAAAAAGAACCTGAAAGTGACTGCCCTGATGAAATTCCATCCCCTATTGTTTTCAAGCAAGAGACAATAGACTGGTTAAACGTGAAACGAGACCTCAGAGAAATATGCTAAGATGAAATTGAAATGAACATGAAGTTGAAATTGATCTATGTGAACATGAAAATGCTGGAAGATTACAAAAACGCCACGAAATTTCTGAAGAAGAAGGAAATAACTTTCCATACATACCAGACAGATAAAGAAAAACCATTGAGAGTCATTCTGAAAAATCTCCCAGATAAAATCACTGAAGCGGTTTAAGAGGATTTAGTAAGAAGAAAATTCCCAGTCATAAAGGTCAAGCAATTCTGCAGGAGCAAAAAATACAATTCTGAAAAACTGCCAATTTGGCAAATAGAACTTAAGAAGAATGAACAAGGTCATGCAATTCATCAGCTAAACTGCATGTTTAGCGTGAACGTCCGGATAGAGAAATATAGCCCCAGAAAACGCCTGATCCAGTGTTTTAGATGTCAGGAGTGGGGGCACTCCCAACATTTATGCATGAACGCAGTGAGATGTTGCAAATGTGGAGATGAACACTGCAGCAATACCTGCCCTGAGAAGCAAGATGAAACACCCACTTGCCTATTCTGCAGAAAAAATCATGTTTGCAGTTATCGCGGATGTGAAGAATACAAGAAAAAGTTTGAGAAAAAACCAGCCCCACGTAAATCGAAGGAATTTATTGCTACAAAAGAAGATTTTCTGCAACTCGCAAAAACCACTGAAGGAAGTAACACCACATCTCAAAAGGGTCAGTACAGCGAAAAGTTAAAGAAGAAACTAAAATCCCAGCAGAGGCAGGAGAAACCCTTAACTGGCTGCGAGATGATAAGATTCAAGAATTCTTCAGCAGAATTATCGAAATCATCGAAAGCATCAGAAAAGCGAAAACTGTTGCTGATAAGTTATCCTCTGGTTTTAAAGCTGCTATGTACTTGATGAAAATCGCTGATGAAGGATACTAAAGACAGCATCCCCATGAACTGCAGTTATTCAACGTTTTACTTCATTTTAAAATTTATTCTCACATCTTCTACTCACCAGTTGACCTGGTTTTCAAGCAGCATCGAACGGAGTCGGTTTCTGGAAGGGTGACCTCCCATGTGACTGGCTTCGACGAATGAGCAACTACTGTTTATCAACAGGACTTTTCGCCACTACGGAGAGGATTTACTCACCAGTTCGACGGCTTATGCCTTACCCGCCGCTATTAGTACTTTAACTATTTTAAATGCTAATGGTATTTACTTCAGCTTCCCAGTCACCAAATTTTTACGTAACTGTTTATGCCAACTTAATTATGATTTATGTTTTGTATCAACCTTGTTCTAGAAATGGACTGGTTATTTTCCAACATCATTCGAAACTTCAAAATTATTCTACAACGGGTAGGGCCTTCGGCCCAGATACACTGGTGCACCAAAGCACCGTTCCACTGGAGGCCGACACGTAATAAGATCAAAGCAGATGCGGCAGAATTTTTAGAATTTAATGAAGCACTGAGATATATATGATGAATCTTTTTAATAAATTGTTGATTTTCAATTTTATTGCTTTCTTTGATTGCTTCAGTGCTTGTTCTAGTGGAAAGATAATAAAATAAAATGGAGATAAACATATTAAGAGAAACACATCTGGGATCAAAAGGCAAAAATTTAAATAATTTTATTTTCACTGTTCTTCCAAAAATCTTCCAAGAGAAGAAATTCATCACAAATTTCCTATAAATCACCTCCTCTAATGGCAGGTTCTAGCCATTTATAGATGGGGTCCATAAATGTAACCTTTAGACTTCCTAACATGCAAAGTCTAAAATCCGGAACAAAAATAATCCCTCTTCAACTCTAAGAACAAAGAGCAAGAAGATTTTTTTGGAGGAGGGGAATTCAGGGGAAAAAAATGTGTAAAGTGATTTTTCAAGAGAAAACTGACACACATTTAAATATTTTGAAGCAATTACATGGGAGAAAAAATCTTATAAAAATTACAAAAAGAAGTCAAATCAAACTAATTTTTAAATAATTAAAGAACTATAAATTATGAAGTCAAATAACAAAAATCTTCAAAGTTTGCAAAATTCTCACAGGGCTAGTTTCAATGGTTTTATCGAACCATAACCCTCAGCTGCCAAAGTGCAAATGAACAAAATACGATATAGTGATAAAATAAGAATGGCTACACAGGAATTAAGCTACTGGTGCCATTTATTGTTGAAACAAGAAAATTAAAACATATGGATTGGAATTAGAGTCGTTATCTAGAACAGAAAGTTTTTTCTAGAAATCTAATTCACCAATGGAAGATGTTTTTTTGAATAATTTTGGCTACAGAAAAATGGAAAGTATGATTTTCAGACCAACAATGCTGGGCAACAGAGGACTTCTGTGTTTTCTTTCCCCTAACATATGCATCATGTTCTTTTAATGTGAAATTTTAAAGCTCTCCTAGTTTGACCAATGTAAATTAAACCACAATGGCAAGGAATCCTGCAAATACCCTGCGAATTCATAATCCAGAATGAGGTTCTTAATTACGGAACTTGTGATTACATTGACAGGAGAATCAATGACCTTAAAATTAAATTTCTGTAAAACATGTGCAGTTTTATAGCTACAGTCAAAAGTCTTTAATCCGAACTCGTCGGGACTTCGCCGATTCCGGATTAGGGATTTTTCAAGATTATAGATAATCAATTTAAATCTGGTAAGATGGCATGCAGAAATTATAAAATTAAAAATATGAAACCGTAATTTATGTAATAGAGAGCAATTATGATCTAAAGGGTATCAAAATTTACAAAAAAAAAAAAAAAAGCTTAATATTTATTTGTTTAATTAAGACACAATAACACGCCGAATAAATACTAATCAACAAAAACAAAAATCAACATTATATTTACAAAATTTTCGGAGGAATAGTTTCGATGGTTTTACAGAACCACCATACTCAGCTGCAAAACCGAAAATGAACAAGATTGGAAATAATGATTAGATAAGATAAGAAAGCCTGGACAAGAATAAGCAAGTGGTGCCATCTATTGGTGAAACCAGAACTAAAACATAATTTATTTAAAGGCCGAAGGCAAAGTTGGATTGGAATTAGGATCGTTAACTAAAACAAAAAGATTTTTATGAATGTGAAATGCCTCTAGAAAATCTAGTTCTCCAATGGAAGATGTTTTTTGAATAATTTTGGCAGCAGAAAAATTGAAAGTGTGATTTTCGGACCAACAATGTTGAGCAACAGAAGACTTCTGTGTTTCCTTTTTTCTAATATATTCCTCATGTTCCTTGATGCGAAATTTTAAGGCTCTTTGAGTTTGACCAATGTAAATTAAACCACACTGGCAGGAATCCTATAAATACCCCAGGAATTCATATCCGGAATGGGGTCCTTAAATATGGAACTAGGAATTTTATTGATGGGAGAATCCTCAGATATATGGTAACAGTTTTCTAATTGTATTAATTACATTTTGTATCTGTGACTTGTGTATCTGTGGTAAAAAAGTGATGCATCAGGAATACTAGTGTTACTTCCCTTATAACTGGAACACCCACGATGTCACAATAGCTACTGCTTTTAAATAATTTATTTCTTGATCAAAAGGAAAAGAAAATTGAAGGAAAATTGAAGTGCACAGAAAACAAAGGAATAAAATGCAGCTAATTTTTGTTTAGACGGATGGCATGATTTGAGGTATGGTGGAAGGCAAACCAATGAAGATTTATGGTAAACAATAGTACTGAAGTTGGATGTGTTACATATGCCCAACATGTTCAGGAATGGAAGAGAATTGCCTGTCTCAAGTTCAAAAGTGAACTGAATAGCAGGATCAGTAGAATTCATTGTTCAAAGAACTTTATTTAAATCATCTTTGTTACCTTCAAACAGGGTAAAAGTATCGTCTACGTACCGGAACCATACCGGGAAGTTTAAAGTTTCAAACAATTTTGATTCATAATAATGCATGTAGATATCAGCCAGGATGTGACTGAGGGGTCTTCTCATGGCTAATCCTCTCAGTTTCCTTGTAATATTTATTTTAGAAAACAAAATGCATTTGTTTGAAACAGAGTTGAATGAGGGAAATTATCCCATCAATTTCGATGCAGGAGAAATGAAATTCACGAAGTATGGTTTCTAGATATCTTAATGCACCCTCCACTGGAACACTGGTGAATAATGGTTTTATATCAAAAGAAACCATGAGTAAATTTCTAGGAGAAATGCTTTTATTTTTTATGAACTCTATTGAATTTTTCATGGTGTAAATGTTATTATCTAATAGAGTTGAAAATCTAGAAACTAAATATTTAGCAAACGGGTACGAGGCAGTGCCTAAAGTTGATACAATAGGGCAGAAAGGAATACCACTTTTACGAATCACAAGCTGGGGGGACAATCTTTCAACTCTTCGACGATGGGTCCATGCTTTCCAGGACAGTATTGACTACTCATTTTGGTACCAGAAACCAGGTCCATGTATTTTGTGCCCCACAGTCATTACTATCATAGTATAATACTAAGTGTATACAACCCCAGGGGCAATAGGTTCATGGATAATATGCAACACCACAATTCTTACAAAATAAATAGCAATGCACTGATACCAATGGGTAAGCATTCGGTTTAGTACAATATTTCCAGAATATTTTGAGCTTATGCGCCTTTCTTGTTGAAAAGCAAAATGCTTATTTTCTCATACACGGTATTTCGAAGAATGCATACATTGGCTGGTATTTCATTTAGTTTTCATTCCTAACTGCTTTAACAAATTTGAAACAAAGGATGGAACCAGACTAAGCTTTAGGGGGGGGGAGAAGAAAAAAAATATTCTCAGGTGCTATGGAAGTTTGAAAATACAACTGAAGGGCAGAGACAGCTTAGTTTTTATATATTCACGCCAAACCCACTTATCATTAATGACATTAGAAATATCTTTGAAGCAGAAATGGAATTATTTGGAATATTTAATAGAAAGGCCCTGGAAAACTGTACATTAGACAAGACTACAAAGTGAGAAACACTAATCAAAATATATTGCCATTAATATTTTTTTGCCTTAAATCCTTTTACTGCCATAGTGACTGAAGAACATGAAATTGTTTGTTTTGCATTTTATTCAACATTTATGCCTGGCTACATCAAATCATCATCAATCACCAAAATTCACATGGCAACGAGTCATGAGAAAGATACTTTAAAATTGAACGTCCACTGAATTTCAAAGCACTGTCACTACAAAAGCTACATTTTAAAAATACAAAAGCTACATTTTAAGAATAATTCACACTCTCAGTAAAGATGCTGTGGATTGCAGAAAACAGTTTTCTGAGTGACAATGGCAAGATGAAAGCAGTATTAAGTATTATTAATGATTAGGCTATTTCTGAATTAATTGGTTTAATTAGCTTATACAATTTTGCTTACTGGGAACCACAGGATCCTGGGAATTGAAGGCAAATATTCGCTCAGTGTTTGAGCCCAAATACTAAACAAAATGATTTTAATGCTCAATTTCATTATTTTGTTTGGAGCAATGCTTGGACGAGAATGGTGATCAATTTTTGGAACACCTGTAGAATCATGAACACTGAAGTTTCATATAAAAATGCTGGTTAAAATGTACACTAAAGTTGGGCTAACTCTAAAAACACACACAATCATTATTTTAAGGTAAATTATCTTAACCCCTTCGAGCCGGGTAACGAAAACGCGCGCTTATCGCTGAGGCTGGCAGTGTCTTATGTGAGCCTCTCTCCAGGGCCGGGGCTCTTTTGCTACTAAGCCTAAATCCATGAAATTTCCGAAGTATCAACGCATTGTTTAATAATGCTCTATAGAGTATTTAAACGGCTTATGCTTTATAAATATTTTTATATATATACTTTAATTACCTTATTTCTTGTTTAAATGCATATTTTACACATTTTATTTTAATTACTCACCATTTTATGAATTTTAACATTATACATCTGAAAACTAAATATATTATTTAAAATTCTCTTTTCGTATGAAAAATTTGAAAACAGGGATCTACACACAGTTTTATGTTACATTCCTTGCACTTGTAATAACTCCTTTGCCGTTTTGGAGGATTTTTCCGGGAATGTGAACAAACGAAGCATCGTCGTCTCATTTTCTTATCAGTCTCTTCTGAACAAATTTTTGGAAAATGTTTTTCAGTTAATCTTTCAGAATCAATATCAGAATATCAGAATTTCAGAATCAATATCTGAAATATTTTGCATGATTTCTGCTATTTCATGCTCTGTTAAACATTTTCGACGCTTCGACATCGCAACGGTAAAAACAAAGAATTCACGTCTAACAAGATCTAATTATTTTCTAAAAACTGAACTGCAAACCGAAATACCCAATGCTTTAGAGCAAATAAAACTTCTCTACTTACAGTAAACAACTACCACGAGCGAATAAAGTGCGATTTAAAGAGATGTCATAAATCACGCCATTCGGAAACATTTATTTCCCCGTTTCGTTTATATAATCAAAAACACGTGTATGTGAGTCATGCTTCTCTCATTTCGAGTAGAAGGTCTAATTTACATGTATCTGAAACCATATGGACATACAGTGCCATCTTGTGGCAGAAATTATAGTTTGAAAAACGTTCCAAAGTACTGGCACAAATACGTGACACTCGGTAGAGAACGGAACAATTTTCTGGCACGCCTGCGTGCCGGCCGGTAGGTAAGTGTGTTCGTTGCTGGCACGTATACGTGACAGTCGGCGCGAAGGGGTTAATTCATGCTACGCTATTTTGAACACACCTTTTACACTATATGAGTTCAGACTAAATTCTGAGAGAAACTCTCTCATATAAACTATAAAACAGTCCTCTGAAATAATGAAAAGTATTTTATACTAATCATAAGAAGTGACACACCAACAGAAGACATTACCCTTCATGTGAAATAATCAAATAACTCTGAAATAACAACTGAACATATTTTTTAAAAGACAACATTCTAAAATATACATGTAATGACATGCATACCTTCAGCGTCAAGTAAATGTTCAACAGTTGCCCATCGTTCACTTTTTGACCAATTGATAGCCAGATCTCTATCTTTGTTTTTTATAGCTTCTAGCAATGGACCCATATCATCCTAAAATTGAGTAAAAGATATATGAGCATTAACAACAAGCTTGAAATATATATACATATATATATTGCAAGTAAACAAACAAAAAAAAAAAAAAAAAAAAGAAGAAGCCAATTCAGAGAGAGATTAATATATAATAATAATAATTAATTCAGAGAGAGAATAATAGAGAGATTAATAATAATAAGTTTGTAAGTGGCTTTACTAGATATTATTTCGTATAAGCGGTATAACAAAATTTCTTTGAAATTATTAAACATATCACAATAGATGTTCAAGGTTCGATTTTTAATGTAAATTTATAAGTAGACTTTTTTTAACCTTTTTTTAAGTAGGAAATAACACAATTAGCAACTTATTTTCACATCAATAATTATATGTCTGTCAAATGAAAATAAATTTTATAGCTTTATTATTTTTTTTTAACAGAACTGATCAAACTAGCTTTAAGTTAATACTAGGAAAAGAAACATTATTTAGTTTTAAAATGCCCATTTTAAGTCACCATCAACTTTTTGAAGTATTTTAAAATTCTTTTGTTTCTAACAGGGTTGAGTGGTAACACTGGAACCAACCTTACTCTGACATCATGTAGGATCAGCCAATGACAGAAAGCACATGTTTTAAGTTAAAGCTTTAAGCTTATACAGGGGCTGATGAAAGATGCATGCTTAACATAGAAATATTAGTCATGATGGGAAACACATTATTATTGGCCACTAAGGACTGGTAAAAGCACTTCAGAAGTCCCACAGTTTCTGAACCATTATTGTATACTTGTGGTGAGAATATACTACAAAAGGGCCAATGCTACAATTCTGAAAGACTGAAGATCAAATTAGGGAGCACCATAAGCCACCGAAGGTGAACAATGCTACTGAAAGTTAGCAATAACCAACTGATGCCCCACCAACTGATGCACAACTGTGCCCCACCTCACCATGCAAATGAACTAGGAAGTTTTTGCAAGTCCAAACATTTTAGCAAATTCTTTCTCTATAACTGGACTCTGCAGCTGATTCCTAGTGTTGGTACTGCTGCTCAAGATGGTCCATAGACTAAAAGACCTTTTTGCATATCATTGCAAAAACTAGACCAAGAAAAATGGCAAAGAATGCCTTTTTGAATTAATCCTGATTCATGTCCCATTTTGAGAATGGACAGCAGCATATCTAGCATATTATACCAGAATGGCATCAGCTGGAAACACATATCAATGGAATACTGGCCAGTAATGGCAGCATACTGGTCAAAAGAAATGTTTTTCTGATACTCCCTGATACATCAGATAGCATTCTGAACTGATGTAAGTCTAATCTACACATGCTCTTGCTGTCCATCTCTACATGTTACTTTAACTAATGGCGAAGGAACCTTCCAATATGATAACATGATCCAACATAATAATCAAGGACTCATTGAAGGAACATTGACTAAGACTTCCATATATGCTCTTCGCCTTCAAATTCTGTAAACCGACAGGGAATTGTTGGGACACCTCCAAGAGATATGCTCAGAACATAGAAATTCACTCCATACCTTACCCTAGCTCTCAAATGCCTGGTTTTAGGTTCCTGTAATAATCTTCTGAAATCTCCCTGCACTGCTCCCATGGTAGCTCAGCAATACCCATGCTGCAGAGGAGTAGTTACATTAATTATTAAATAGGTAGTTTTTAATAATATGACTTGGCTCTGCATTTCTTCTGTGTGGTGAAATTTTGTACTGTGAATGTATTCAGATCAGAGAATAAAGCATTAACTGCAATCTCTGAAGAATAATAGGACTGTAATATGCCCTATGTAATAAATGAAATGAAAAACTACTCCAAACTCTGACTGACCATCTAAATGAAAGTATAAATTTGCACAATGATAAAGTATATCAGTTATGAATGGAGTTTTTTTGTCATTATCAAAAATCGACACCTTGAATCATTCAATTCCTTTTTCAAACTGCATGCTTTGTCATCTCTACATATAATAAAAGAAAGAGTCTATCTGTATGTCTTTCGTTTGCGTTGCACATAAGCTAATAGACTCGTACAAAATTTGGTACATAGGTGCATCTAGACAAAAGCCAGTGCACCTCAAAGCGATTTTTTCGAAATTCGAATTTTTTTTTATTTTATGTTTTGTGATGAAATCGCGTCATTTTGAGACAAGCGAGATTTTACTCTACACACTCCATTTTTACATTGTCATGAAACAAAGGCACTTAGCTATTTTACGAACTTAAAATAAATTTCGTGTTTCAATAAATCAATTATATACAAATTTATTTAACAAAGTGAGCTTAAAACCTTTTCAATGGGATTTTTTCTAAAAAAGTTTATTTAAAAAAATGCATAGTTTATTTTTCTTTGATTTTTGGACACGTTAAACTTTCATCCTTGCGACTGCTTTTACAAAAAGAATTTTGGAAAAATGATAATATTTTGTATTTTTTAAAAAAATTTTAAATGAAGCTTCCAAGTACACTTCTCACATCTTTAAAAATGTGATTTTGATAACAATTTTCTTTTCTTATTGTTGATAGATTTTTGATGAAATTGCATCATTTTGAATAGTTTCATTCTTTTAGAAATATGGGTTTGGCAACAATTTTTCATTGTATTTCTTATTGAGTTCTTAATATTTTGTAAAAGGAAGTTGGTTAATTTATTTATTAGGATAATTAATATTTGTATTAAGGGATATTGCTTATTTATTGTAATTTTGTTATACATAATAACTTTTTTTTTATGAAGCTGTTCTGCAGAGTAAAATTCTACGCAGTTTTTAAATTTAATGTTTGGTGTTCCCTTCAGCCATTTTTCCGGTACATTTAAAAGCCAGACGAAGGCTGGCAGCAAAGCTGCTAATTATCAATAAACTAATCCTTCCTAAAATTTCATCATCATATACTAGTTCAGTTTTATTTGTATTCTAAACATGTTTCATTTGTTTTGCATTGTATGCATTCACATTTAATTCTTCAATTTACATTTACGCATTTTAAATGTAATATTTTTTTAGAGTGAGATAATACATATTTCTCAAAGAACAAAAACTAGCTACTTTAAGAGAAAAGAAAAATACAAATAAAAAAATAAATTACGTATTTATAATAAACTATTTTTACCATAAGAGGCAAGACATCCATTGTAGCAATAAATATTAGTAAATGAAAATCAGACATTGCTTCCAGAAACTGCTCCGAATTAAACTGTCTTAAATATGAAACCAAATGAGGAAAGTCCTAAAAAGAAAGAAAATATTTGAAATAAAAGTTTAGAGTGAATTTTAGAGCTTGAAAACATATTTAAATATTTAAAGGCAGTTTTTAATATTTGTAATTTTTCCCACAAAAGTAATATAAAAAAGAATATCATATTTTGATTTGAATTTTTAATCTAACAATGTGGTCATGTATTAACATTTTTATATAAAAATCAGAATTATTCAATGGTTATTAATTTGCATACATAATTCTTAAAATTTTTGAGGGCTTGAGCCTTTTTTACTCGATATGTTTACTATCTGTTTTTCTATTAGCACCTATTCAGAAATCACTCAATTAAACTTTTAGTTTCATATGCGTACAAAATTTAAGGAACATGCTACATTTTAATGATTTTTTCCTATATAATATGCAGTTCTTTTTATTCATTCTGAAAACTAATACATCACTCATTAATATGAATAATCTAAATTAATAATTTTTTCTGTATCTTTTTTACCTGCCTTTTCAAAAAATATTAAGTGGAACACATTAATATATTCCAGTTAACAGTCAAGCAATAACATTCCATTACTGCAATCCACACATTAGGATAAATGTGTTGTAAAGAATGCACATGAATGCAAGAAGAATTTTTTGGTGTTTTGAGGCACTTTGAAAGATCCCATAAGCTGTACAATTCTAGTTAACAAATTTAAAACGTTTGCAATTTTCCATTCATCACTTCCAACATGATTTCTCAATAACATACAAAGTATTATAACAACATTATAACATGGTCCAAGTATTATATCAAACTGCTCAAATCATTGCTTCACTGAACGAAGCACTGAAGAAATTGCTTCAAAACTGTTTTTCTAAACCTACCGCAGGTTTAGAACACTCAATTTTTTCTTAAAATTTTAATGGTTTTGAATGTAAGTTTAATATCTAACATTTATTCCAAATTTCAAGCATCAATCAAAGTACTTTCAAACAGCTGTAGACACTTTGCTAAGCTTGCAAACAACCCATTTAGCTGACATAACAAATGCCCTTTCCAAATCAGGCATGCTATTCTATTGAATCGGATATGTATCATTTATCAGACATAATATCATTTACAATATAAGTCATTTATCAGATACGTATCGGGATATGAATGCGATGGGGAAAGGAAAGCTGTCTGCAGGTGTACAGGAAAATAGCTAAAACATACCAAGCAGAACTATTAACAAAACAGAGAAAATCCAGGGTATAAAGGCCTCAACTTCTATAAATGAGTCAAGAACTTTTCCATACCTTTGAAAATCAGACTGACTGAAAGATTTCAGATGATGATGCTAAAAAATAACCTCCACAATTGTCACACTTAACAACAGAGTACATTATTACAGAATTTTACCCTGTTGCTCCACCAGAACATCACTGCTTTGAGAACAACTTGGTCGGACCTCTGAAAACTATATCTTAGGCAAATACCTAAGTCATTTATGTTTGGAACTGAAGCTGAGCTCAGTTCTTCAGTATGTAAGCAGCCAACATTTTGATAACATAGCAAAAATAATAATGTAGCATATTATCAACTTAAAAAATATTAATATCACATATGAAACTATGAACTTGAACTTCATACCTATGTAACCTATGTAAGAACCTATGTAAGAAGGAACTTGAACTTACTTGAACATGTTCATCAAGTCTGTTTTCCACGGGAAATGGCTTGATACTAGCATCTGCGTAGAAAGTAAACTGTGGTTCATTCGGTGTAGAGACAGGAACATCAACAAGTAAATACTCAATAGGTAGAGGTCGTGCTAGCTGAATTATTTCATTACCATAGGAATCTTTTACCTATGTAAGAAGGAAATAATGCAATTTCCATTAAAATTTTCAGTTCTAAAGCATTAAAATTTAGCTTGTGAGAAAGAAAATTTATTGAAATTAGTTAACATTTTAATCTGGTCAAAGCTGCAATAATGAAAACAATTTTTCTTCAAAAAGTCCTCATTAAAAATCTAACTGGAAATACATAACTTATAAAGATAAAGAGAATAAAACTGAAAAATGTTTGATTAAAAACTAATAAAATGAAAAGTAACATAAAAGTAATATGAATAAAATAGATTTTTAGTTTTGAAGTTCTGCGTTTTAATGAGCTGAACAATGAATGGATACCTACCTAACACGAAGAAAGCTAACAAGAAGCAAACAAATCACATTAATCATAAAATTAAAAAAAAAAAAAAAAAAAAAAAAAAAAACACTTGGCAGAGTTGATAATTTTTTTTATTGTTTTTAAAAGCAGCCATGAGAATCAGAGAGTTTGATCAGCAGAGTTTGATTAATGAATGATGTCTGGACAAACTCCAAAACTAAAAATTGTGAACTAATTTTTGAATTTTGAGAACCAAAACTTAATTCTCAGCAAAATTCAAGATTACAGTAGAAGATTAAATTAAAATTAAACTAATAAGCACTAGAAAAAAAAAAAAAAAAAAAAAAACACAGACATGAACAAACACAGAATGAGGGTCCTCATGTACACTTGAAAAAAAATTAACTTTAAACAGTGACTTAATTTATGCAACTAAATTAACCTATTTTCCTTTTTAAACTGCTTGAAAATACAGTAAACTGTTAATAGTATTTTTCTATTAAATATAATATCAGTTTTTCCATTCAACTTCTTTTCTGACTGCCCTTGAAAACCCAGTTCATCAGAAATTAATTACAACTACTTTTTAATCACCCATCTTGCTGGTTTTCAGTATGTAACAAGAAGCACAAACTGAAGTACCGAAGACTGAGTTTTAGCTCCTCCCACAATATTGACCTTGAGAGATACATGTGTTATGTGATTTGAAAAAAAAGTTCATGAGTAATGAAGAGCCATTTAATTTTAATTCTACTTTCTCAGCACACATACATTCAGTTAATTCCAAATATCTGTCAAAACCTCATTACTGTTGATCCATCCATAGAAAAGTGGATATGTATGATGCAAAAATAGGTTTGACTTAAAATAATCAAAGTGGAATTATGGCTGTATTTAACTTATGTTAAACATTAACTCTATACTGTACCATAAATGTTAATTGCTTGCTCCTCATAACAGATGCTTCTTTCTGTGGACATTAGATCTGCCTAGCATGTACTCTGAATGGCCGTTTATAATATTTTAGTGTCAACTGTTATGTTTAAAGTTTCGTATCATCTTCTTGGCTTACTTTATGTAAGTCATAAAAATTCAAAACAGAAAGCAATGTACCTAACAAATACCTGTATAGGCCTATAAAATTTAAACAGATTTTGTATAAAGATTTACTTATTTTTAAAGAAAAATTTGAATTCAGACATAATGCTACAATAACACATAAAGAAATAGCATATAAATAAGAAAAGTGTATAATAAAATATACACATTTACAATATTATATATACTGCGCCAAAAAAAAAAAAAAAAAAAAAGAGTGAATGAGGGAGTGAGAGGTTACTGGCGCAAAACCAAAGATGATCAAGACACGCCAAACCCGAGATGGGATAATTACAATTGATGAAATTAAAATACAATAAATAAAAACAAATGGACAAAAGTACCAAATCCAGAGGATGAAGTCATATAAAAACTCAAAGCACACATTAAAATCCAAGACACAATCTTCAAAACAAATTATATTAAGTAATAAAAGCCAGTCTCTTTTAAATAATAAAATGAATTACAATTGACCTCTCTTCCGACTAAACGGTCGAGAGGTAAGTCACAGCTATTAAAATATTTCTGACGAAGACTATTAAAATATGGACACTCAATTAAAATATGACGGACAGATACACAAACATTACAATTTAAACAAATAATGTGTCACTCTAATGTGACCAATTCTGAGGCGAGTCAAAAGAACTTCCTCCTTACAATTTCCAGCAAAATCCCAATGCTCAATTCTAGGCTTTACATTTTTTAACTTGTTTAGCTGAACTTCCCAAATTTGCTGCCATTTTTTTCAGATCTTCCCTTTGATGACACAGCAGATGTCTCTAAAAGGGGTGAGGCAATTGACAGTTCAACAGCAGATTTTGCTGCAATATCTACAAACTCATTTCCCTTTATTCCGGCGTGCCCAGGAACCCAGCAGTACAGGACTTCATATCCTCGAATCGTTAAATTTATATGAATCTTGAGAACATCCACTACCAAAGGATTCTGAGTGCCGGGAAAAGCTTCCAAGGATTTAAGAGCACTATATGAGTCTGTATAAACTATAAAAATTTTGTGGCAGAGCTTTGAGATGCACAAAAGACCATAATATATTGCAGTTAGTTCAGATGTTAGGACTGAGAAAGCATGGTGCAGGCATCTGCCCTCTATGTAATCTTCAAATACAAATGCCATTCCGACATGATCATTTGACTTCGATCCATCTGTATATATTGGATAATAATTGCTATATTTGTGCCTGTGCTCAGCGAAGAGTTGTCTGTAAATGATCTCGCTGGTGCTTGCCTTCACGTGATGTTTGAAAACATCAAGAAGCTGAATTCATGCATTTTCCCACGACGGTATTTCAAAGTTCTGCACTGCTTGGGGGTGCATATCAGAGAGGGAAAGTTCCTCAATGACAGGGCGAACTCTTAAAGGAAAGGTAAGAACACAGGATAGACGTGTTTCAAATAAAGTGTTACACGCATTATCAAGTAAGCACAGCTTATTAGGATGTTCAGGTTGCGATAATATATTAAAATACTGTAAAAGGGACAACTGCTCATGCCTCAGATAAAGTGATGGTTCGTCAGAGTCAACATACAGGCTCTGGACAGGAGAAGTCCTGAAAGCTCCTGAACAAATCCGCAGAGCTTGACAGTGAACAGGATCTAGTTTTAACAATACTGATCACCGAGCGGATCCGTACACAACTGAGCTGTAGTCCAGTCTAGAGTGGACAAGCGCTCTGTAAATGCGAAGCAAGGATATATATAAGGATATATATTTGATTTATACATCTCATTGTTCTAGCATAGGTATTTTAACACAAAATCAAACTTTTTCTGAAATAACATACCAATGTTTTTCCATATTTCGATTCAACGACTTAAATTATGCCTAGATATTAAATTTTGTAAAATTTGGTGTGAAATTTACGCAGAAATTTAAAAATTTATTTTGCCGCAATTTTTTCAGTTTGCGCAACGAATAACTCACTTGACAAACTTCTTAATATATGGCAACCAATTTTTCTTTCCTTGCCATTATGCCGGAGTGAGAAAAAAGGCACCTCTTTCCTACCTTTTTATTGTGCATGAGCGAAAAAAAGTCACATGTTTCCTACTTTCAAATAATTTTAGCAAACTGTTTATACCTCATCTGATGTTTTATCGCTTTCAACAAATATGCCAAATTTCAAAACGTGCCAATATATAAATTCACGTATATTTTCGGAAATTTTGAATAAAAAACTAATTTTTTGCAGGTAGGTTTAGAAATACGTCTACTTTAACCCTCTCAGCGTTACGGCCAGAAAACTCTGCACAGAAGGCTGCCTTCTACATTTATTATACATGAAAATTTCTGCTAGTTTTTAAAGCATCTGATTTTGGTTTGGATGAATATTGGAAGAAAAGAAATCAAGGTACAAAATGAGAGAGTCATTTTTTAATTAAAATCAAGAAAATACCATTTATTCATGACATTTTGAGAAACTTTGAAATTTCAGGGCTAAACCTGTAATGCTCGAAGGGTTAAGATGATGGTAAAAATTTTACACATTATAATTCAAAAATATTTTTGAAAATTTTATAAAAATTATTTTTAAATAAATCATAAAAATGGGTGAATTTTATTTGGAATGAACCTGAATTTTGAAATGTGAAAGGAAGAATTAAATACATTTAATAAAAAAAGAGAAATTAATAAATATATACCAAACTCAATTAACAAGGAGGAGCTAAAATTTTGAGAAATAATTTTTTAAAAACTACTCGTGCGATTTTTACAAAACTTGGTGGTTTGGCGTAATTTGAGTCGTAGAACCAAAATATGGGAAAAAATGGTGTGTTAGTTCAGCAAAAGCCCAGTTTTGTGTCAAAGTACCTATATTAGAACAATGCTATATATAAATACATACCTTAAGTCGCACTTTCGAGGCATGGAAAACGCAAGTTGAATTTCGTCAATCGGCCCAGTAGAACAGGAGATATAGAACTGTCCTTTTTTTTTTGATGCAGCGTACATCACACAAACTTTTTAATCCCCTTAATCAATCTGAGACTAGTTCAACAATTAATACTGCTCTGCTAGGATGAAAAGATTCAGGATCAGTATTTTCCAACTCTCAAACAGAATTTATGGGATCTTGTTATTACTAATTCTTTTCTTTTTTTTTTTTTTTTTTCATTAATATAATTTCTCCTTGAAATAAAGTAACATATAATGGATATATGTTATACCAATAATACCAATATAACCAATAATACCAACAACACTCACTTTATAGAAAACATCTGGAACATACTGCTCATTACTGGATTCTCGGACGTAACCAAGTTCAGGAGCATCTAGTGTGGGGAGTAAGCAGTTGTCCCTGACTAAAGCCATACACTGATTAGAAACCTGATAGCCTTCCATATGAGCATGATTATTTGCATCACCTACAACAGAAAAAAAGGGGGGAAGGTATTTTATTTAATGTAAACTATTACAATATACCTTTATTTCATATAAAAAAGGCACATATTTTATTCCATGTAACTATCATTATAAAAATTAGTAACCAGCAATCAAAGACGTCACAGAAAATTTTTCCTTTCAGTTTGGAAAAAATCAATTAAGCTACACAAATGTCCTTAATAGACAACAATAAAATACAAGCATATTTTTCAAACAAACAAACAAAAAAAAAATTTAAAAAAAAAAATTTTTAAAAAATCAACCATTAAAAGGGAAAATTTTTATATCAAAATTTATCACCATTTACTTTGCGAAAACAGGATGAATTACAATGGTCTGGAGGTGAACTAAAATCCTGCAAAGCATTATGACTCACAGTGAGTCAAAAATGGCACACACAATGAGCAAGTTGTTTGATTTATTTTAATTTTACACATTCTTAATGCTTTCTAACATAAATATATACAGCAACCTTTAACACGAATAAAAATTACTCTATGACTTTAGCATAAATTAATATTTGATTAAAATGAGCCATATATATATATCCATCAATTTTTATTTGAAGACATCATCAAAAAATACTCACAGCGAAAAATGAAAGATCTACAATTCCACTTAGATAATGGTTTTTTACTAACTCATTAAAAACATTGCAGAAAGGCATAATGATTAAATTAGGGGATAATATTATTAAATTAGGGGATCATAATTAAATTTAGGGATCTTGGAGATTACAGAATTCAAATGGCATACTTTAAATTATGTGTGGATGGTAGTGGCCTGCTGAAATGATTCATTATCTAACTAAAGTCTGTTAAGCAGATTTTGCTAGTGTATACAGCATTTGAGAATTACTGAAATACATTAAATCATATTACCATTTTCCATCAAAATACTTTTTATACTTCAAAGATATGTCACATTTGCCTTGAACTGGATGAATTGGGTAGGGTGAGTTAAAAATCTTTTATAACAAACAAAAAATCTGAAAGCTTTCAGATTTTATATTTTGGCAAAAGGCACAATTTTTTTTTTTTTTTTTCTTCCCCTACGACTACACACACATACATGTTTCAAAAACATTTGGGCTAAAAATATTTAAAAACAGCATATCTTTATAATTTCTGATAGACAGTTTTGCATGCTGGAAATAAAAATGTTTTATTCCGTGCAGTGTTGCCACTGCTTGCTTTGAAATCATTGAGTTTTCAATTCAAAATTTGTTAAAAGTTTTAGAAAATATGAAGTACATAATAAAACAAATTTGAAATTCAAAATTCGGGCTTCCAGGTGCCCATATTTGGGTGGAGGATTATTCAAAATTTGATGGCTCTAAGTGGCATTGTTTTTTCACAATGGGAGGACACATACATGCATTCATGCAGATTCTTCATTATTTAATTTCTTTAAATATAATAGAGGGCAATAATATTTAGTGGTAACAAAATGCCATTTCAGATTAATAACCATTCTGGGCTAACACCCCTTCCCTTTCGGGCTAAAAATTCTCCCATCAGTATATAACAGCAAGGGATAGGATTCATTTACTTTATGCAACTGAGTGCTGCTATACTCAGATCTAATTTTGATATTTCTGGCAGCAACTATGATGCAATACCTGACTATGCATTTATCAGTGGCATAAACACTTGTACACCAGGACACGCAGTATGCGCTGTACTGTCTACTTCCGACATTCTTTGGGATCAGATACTGAATATGAATGTAATTCAGTCAGTAACAATCAATACAGTTTATGTTGAATTATTCATGAATGGCACACGGAGCCATTTCCTGGCTAATAGTGCAATAACTGATCAATATATCTTCCACAGATTACTGATATAGTGGGCATGCAGAACTTACATGGGAGAATCCAATAGTCTTGAGTCTACAATACATCTCTGATTATAGCAGGCACATATGTTCAGTTTTTAAATTGTGATGCACTTCTAGTATGTTTAGATGTTTCTCTATTAAATTTTCAAGTGCATGTTCAGGCATCTTTCACTTTATCAGAAAACACCAGTAATATTTTTTATCACTGCATTTCTAATTTTTTTATTATCAAGTGTATGTGATTATACACATAGTCAGATTTAAAAGTTTCTGGCCTTACAAATTACAAAAATTATTCCACAATAAATTCCCTTTGCAGACTTATAGCAGCAACACTAAGTGAATAAATTTGAAAGTTTTGTAGGAGAAAATGTATGCATTGACTGTTTAGTGAATGCAGCTGCATGCTACATTGCTCCGAAATGCTTATTGGGTATTGTTCTGTGTTTAAATTTTTTAGCAAAGATCTTTAATCTAAAAACGTGAATGGGTAAAACAATTCTGAATGTACTGGGAATCTATTGATGATAATTCTTGTGAAAGATCAACCACTGGAGGCACTAACATCAGAAAACACTACTCTGTCTAAAAGGAAATACTGAGTAACAGAAAATTAAATGTCAATATAGCAGCAAAATGGGATCTACCTAAAACAATTTTGTGCATTCTATATGGTTATTTTTGCATGAACAAAGTTTCTTCAAGAGACTGGGAACAGATGGGTAACCGATTTCTTTTTCAAAAATTTTGAAATGGCAGTGTAAATTTTAAGAAGTTCGATAAACTCTCCTACAGCCAGGTTTGCATTCCGTGATTGTTCTCGAAACTGAATTTTACTTTTGTGGAAAGAGATTTAATGATGATATGAAAAGTGCTGTTATGGGACACTTAGAGGACAAACCTTCAGATTTACTTTTTCAGAAACAGAGAGATACTCATGAAATGATGAGAACAGTGTATCCAGGTATGAAGACATCATACTGAAAAATAAACTTTTAAAATTTTCTCTATTTCTTCTAAAAAAAATATCTCTACTTACACATATGTCTACGTATGTGTATACACATACACAAAAAAAAGTTGAGAACTTTCAAATTAAGATGATACATATTATTAAAATCATACAATATGCAGCAGAATTAATTGAACATATATTTTATATTGATTTATTGCGTTTTATTGATTTTGTTGAATTACTTTTGTTTCTGCTTTATATTATTTTCTTTAGTTTTTAGTTTGAATATTTCCTGCTGGAGAATTGCTCCCTTTCATGATTTAATTATTTTCTCTTGATTATATATATGTAAACACTTAAAACATGCTTACAAAAGCAGTATGTGATAGACTTTAGTGACCCATTTTCATTTGCAGCTTAAAAAAGATCAGTATGATCAAAATATAGAAAAAAATTAATTACATAATGACTCAGAATTTAAATAAAGTCCAAACAATTATAAATTAAGGAAATAATCCCATTTTTTCAATCATGGTAAAACAAATAATAATAATAATAAATTAAAAAAAGAGGATATAATTAGAAAGACTAATGGAAATCACCAATGAGCTAACCGCAAGCATGCTGTCTGTCATAGTAAGAAAATTTAAAAACTAAAAGCTTCAGTTCCCCCCCTCGGATATGGGAAGGAAATATCACTAGTATATATACTGTATCATACTGATATTTATTTTAAGTTTTAAATACACACAAATCATGTCAGAATGCTGCTAAAACTTTTAATGGAATGTCTTAAATGTAAGTCCTTGTTATTAAGAATGGTATTTATTTGTGGCAACCTTAATGAATTCATCTGTCATGAGGATCACGTGTGCAGATGCATTACGTCTACGTATTCCTTTCTGTTTGATACATAGTTGCATTTAAGATTTTGTAGAATAAGAAATGGTGTGAAAAATAAATGTTGGTTTTTTAAAAAGTGTCGGCTCAGATTTTCGATTAAATTACTTATTAAGCAACAAAATTGGTGAACCTAGCCAGCATGAATGTCACAGAGTGACATTATCGATTTCGACACTTGATAATTTACGAAAATAAGAGAAGTTCCTAGGTGCAAATATGGAGGATTTAGAAATACTAAAACAGAAGCAGAAAGCAATTAAGAGTGCATTTACAAAAACAGCTAATAAGTTGGAAGAACTGATACGATCAGATTCTCCGGATTTGGACAATTTAGAAATTTCTTTGGATCAAATTTCAGAGAAGTATAAAACTTTAAGAAATACGGATGACTCTTTTTTAGAACTTCTACAGAAAAAAGGCTGTACTCAAGAAGAATACGAAAGGGAATTTAGTGCAGCTCAAGAATATTACGATAAATTATCTACGTTGAAAGTAAAAGTCAACAGGAAAAAGGATGTGTTCACAGTCTTCTACTGGTTCAACGAATAGCGATTCTTCATCAGGAATAGTTAAAGCCGCAAAACAAACTGCCAGAGATCGAACTGGTGAAGTTCGATGGAGACCCCTGAAACTGGTTGACGTTTTGGACGAGGTTTAGTAAAATAAGTATCAGAATGAAGTATGGTTTCAGAAATAGAAATGAGAAAGTTTGTAAATGAATCACAAATAATTATGGCTAACCTTGCAAAATAAGTCAAGATATAAAATTGGATGTCCCAATTACTAAAACACTAGTTTCAGCAGTAGCTCATCAGGTGTTTGACATTATAGGACATAGGGCTCCTGTAATGTTGATTCCAAAACTAACTTTACAGGAAACTTGGAATTTAAGGCTTAAACGGGACGATGTTCTTCCCGATGAATTAACCAAAAAATTAAGTTTTGGCGTAAAAAGTTGCACTTGCTATCCAGTATCCAAATACCTAGATGAGTAGGTCTCAAATCTATTAATGAAGCTGTGAGTATACATCTTTTTTGTGACAGTAGTAAAAGTGCATATGGTGCATGCGTCTGTTTAAGAGTACACAGTGGCAAAAAGGTAAAGGTTAATTTGATACACGCAAGATCGAGAGTAGCGGCTTTAAAACCTATTAAGATTCCTCAATTAGAACTTCTTGCTTGTAATATTGGTTCTAAGTTATTGACTTCAGTTATTAATGATATTGGCCTACATGAAGTTCGTCTCAGATTTTACTGACTCCTCGACGGCTTTAAGTTGGATATGACGGAATCAACGTTGGGGAGCATTCATCTTTAATCGTGTACAGGAAATCAGGTCTTTTACCTTCCCTACTGTATGGTGGCATGTTCCTGGTAGTCTCAATCCTGCTGACCTACTTTCCAGAGGTTGTTATGCAGATCAATTAATAGAACGAAAATGGTGGGAAGGACCTGATTGGTTACTGGAAGATGAGGCAAATTGGCCTAAATCTAATGATGAACCAGATGAGGATTTAGATTTAATTCAGAAATATGTAAGATAGTTATTGTTACATTGGTAAAAAATAATAATTGTATTGGATTTTACTATAAGTATTTCTTATCATTTAAGAAAATTGTAAGAATGTTATCATAAATCTTCAGATTTTATAATAATGTACGTAATAATAATAACAACCATTCTAAGGATTTGACTGTATCTGAAATAGAAAGGGGAGAAATAGCTTTAATGTTATTAATACAAAAAGAGTCGTTTAATTGTGAAACAGATGATAAGGTAAGATGACTCAGACCACTCGTCGATAGCCAGGGTCTAATAAGAGCTAAGTCTAATGTTGCTTATCGTGACGACTCTAGCAGCTTTAAGTTCCCCATCATATTACCTTCTGAACACCCAGTAGTCAAATTATTGATATTAAGTGCACACAAAGATTAGTTGCATGTAGGTACTACATTGTTGATGTTGCATTTAAGAGAAACACTGGATCTTAAAATCACATAAAACTATAAGGAACTGCATAAGAAAATGTGTAACATGTCAGAGATTTAAGGCTAAAAGAGGTGAGACAGTCCCAGGCATTTTACCAAATGATAGGGTTCATGATTCAGCCATTTTTGGAATCGTAGGATGTGATCTTGCAGGACGCTTGCATTTAAAGGATGGACGAAAATCATATATTGTGCTCTTCACCTGTGCAGTTTATCATGCTATTCATATGGAACTGATTACCTCATTAACAACTGAATTATTTTTTCAGGCTTAAAGGCATTTTATCGCAAGTCGTGGTTGCCCTACCACCATATATTCCACCACCCTACCACCACATATTCCGATATTGGGATATATTCCGATAATGGATTTTGTGGGTGCAGAGAGAGTTCTGCAAACTATTGACTGGGGCTGCCTCTGCTCTAAAGCTGCTGAAAAAAGAATACAATGGAAATTTAATCTTCCATCTGCCGCTTGGTGGGGTGGATGGTGGGAGCGTTTAATACAAATTATAAAACAAATATTAAGAAAAATTTTAGGTTGTGCTTCTCTTGGTTATGAAGAGTTATTCTCCACCTTGTGCGATTGTGAAAGAAATGTCAACTCAACACCACTTACGTACATGTTTGACGATATTGAAGATCCCTTGCCTTTAAGTCCGGAAAAATTTCTGCATGAAACTCCACAGTCGGATGTACCTGATATTGACAATGTGGACAAAGAAAAATTGAGTAGAAGAGCGAAGTATCACCAGAGAATGAAAGAATTGTTAAAAAGTGAGATTTCGTTCTGAGTATCTACGGCAGTTAAAACAGCAGTCTACCAGAAATTACAAAAATAAACTTCTCTCTGTAGGAGAAATTGTCTTGCTGGAGGATCAAAATAAAACCTGTGCATCTTGGAATTTAGCACGCGTTATTCGGGTGATCCCTGATCGAGATGGCAACATAAGAGTTGCTCTTGTAAAAAGTAATAATTCCGAGTTCTTGACACCTATACAGAGATTGTTTAGATTGGAACTGGATAATATAATAGATAATACTCAAAATGATCAAGTTCATTTCACCACCAGTACTGGTACAGTTGTTAAAATCACGAATAATGTAATTCATGTCTTTGAGTTATTATGATTTATTTTGTTGTGCTATTAGTGTTGTATTATTCCTCAGTATAATTTTGTTTTCAAGTAATATGATTTAAGTATTAAGTAATTTTTTTTGTTATATAACCCTCATTTATATTGATGTAAGTTTTATGTTTTGAGTGTGTAGCCATCCACTCAAAAGGTGGAAGAATTGTGGCAACCCTAATGAATTCGTCTTTCACGAGGATCATGTGCGCAGATGCATTACATCTACGTATTCTTTTTTGTTTGATAAATAGTTGCATTTACGATTTTGTAGAATAACAAATGGCTACATATGAATATTTTAAATATGTAAATATAATCATTATTAATAATGTTGCACATGAATTTACTTTGAATTTTTATTTTAGTTATTAAAATTTCTGTTTGTATTATAAGAAATAACATTTGAATAGGCAAGAATGAAAAGCAGGTTTTATAGAATTTATTTTTGCTGGTTAGGTTTAACCGTGAAATATGTTGGGCACACAGTGCCCTTAGCGATCCAACATCGCAGACACATGAAGGAGCTTCATTTCCTTGACGTCAAAAGCGAAGAAGTTAACATTAAACAGAAATTAAATATAATTATGGCTCCTTAAAATAATTAATAAAATTACAAAATTAAAATCATTACAAGACATTTTAATATCTTGTTGAAAAATAAAGGGAAAAAGAAAAATAAAAAAAGGAGGGGCCTTTTTTAATAAATTCATTATTAATACAGAGTAATAAAATTTGTAAATGTAAAACTTCTAACAGTCTTAAAAAATGTCAATGAATAAATAAATATTGCAAAATGAACAACAATTTAAAAATCAAAAAGAAAAATGTGCAGTTCACCAGTCAAAATATGTTTGAAAAAAAAAAAATCATACTCAAAATTTATGCATACTAACCAGTAAAACATACTGTAACAAATTTAGAGCCAAAATATCCATCTGGTGATAACTTGCATGGATTTGGATGTTTATTTTGAAAATAACCTGCCATAATGCATTCCTGGGCACTTAGAAAATGTGAATTCTATAAGAGAGAAGCATATCATTTCTAATAAAATAATAACCATAAATTTGCACTGAACATAGTTACAATGTCATGAACATTGTATTTTTTTTAAACTTACAAACAGCTCTCCCATTCTCTCATAAATATAAACACACTTCTTTTTTAGTTCATTTGAAATATTATAAATTTAAGATCTTGATTTATATAAGGGTGTGAAAAAGGTATTCAAGATTTTCAGCCTCTAAAAATGATATCTAGGAAAAGAAGATAATGGGCATATGTTTACGACTACTGGGGATGAAAATCATTATCTAACATGAAGAGCACACATGATTTTCCATGAACAACTTTTAACAATTTGCTCAGATGAACGTACTTCTTTAATTATGGAGGGGGGGAACACACTATAAAAGCATGCTTTCATGCAGCAACGAGAAACTGGCTTTTATTTAAATTATACAATTAGGGATGGGCTGCTGGGATTTTATAAAGAAAACATTTAAAAAAAAAAGAGGGAGTCCAAAAAGAGTTTCCAAGAGTTTTCTATTACAATTACTCTCCAAGAGTTTTCTATTACAATTTAATAAAACTAGTGGGGGGGGGAACAAATAAAAAAAAATAAATAAAAATTATTAGACTAAAGAGATACAAGAGTTCGATTAGCAAATTTCAGTTTAATACTAAAATTTTAAGCTACACGGTTACTATAGGCCTACTAGTTCAAGAACTAATCTCCATAAAATTAAAGATTTACATTATAAAATATTATGTTTCAAAACAAACTGTTCAAAATGGCAGAGACACTTGTCCAAAATGGCCAAAAGTCGAAATGGAAAAGCCATAGGAAGGGAGAAACAACTGCTATGACAATATTTCATCACAATCAAAACCTCTTGGAGACTCTTGACACTTATTTAATAAAAAATTAATTTTTTAAGACAATAATACATTTATTTAGTTAACTAGAAATTAATGCCATTTTCATGTGACACTGTTTCAACAGTGTTGCAACAAGCAGTCTTGTTCAGGCAAAATGAAATAATCATACGAGGTGTGTTCAAAAGGAAATTTAATTTTTTAAATAGCATGCTAATTGGCAGAGGGAAAGCGCTGGGGGCCACTGAATGCATACAGCAGCAGGTTTAAACAACAGACTGCCATTCGCCACATTTTGCTCTGACAGTTAGTTGGTAAGCTACAGACACTGAAGTAAACACATGCACAAGCTGTTCATCAGATTAATGCCAAAGTAGCAATGAAACAGTTTGAAGAACAACATGTGTATGCAAAATTTAGCAGCAACCTGCCAAAAGTTTCATAGGAAGATTTCACTCACTTAGCTCAGCATACAGGAGTTGCTTAATTACGCATTAGGCTGCACTCTCCTAGAAAGCATGCAAAACTGAAAATTTTTCACAAAACTTTTAAGATTAGGATTTTTCTCGATCAATTTATGTAACATGGTAGTCCATTGGTGTATGTCATGTTAAGCGGCAAGTAGTTTACAAAAAAATGTTCATCTTTTGAGTCAATTCACTTGGATGGAATGGTGCATTGTCTGAAACTAACAGTGCTCTTTCATGAAGGCCCTGTGATTTTAAAAAGTCTGTAACCTACAGTATGAATTTTGTATCAAACCACTGCTGAGATATGAATCTATTCATCCATCCCTTTTCTGGTTGAAATAGTGCACTGTTAAGCTGGTTGTTTCCATGCGTTTAAAAGACCTTAATTTCCCCCCCTTTCCAATATTAAGAAGTTTCAATCTGTGGTTTCCTACCATGTACGAGCACTTCATTATAGCATATTCATTCATTATAGTCGCACGAGTTTTCTTGATCTTGTGACCAAGAGTATTTTTTTCTTTTTCAGACACGAAAGTCTTTGTTGACAAGCATTTCCAAAATAATCCTGACTAATCAACACATATATTTGCTTTGGAAGCAAATTTTCAATCTTGATCAAGTTTTTAAAAATCACTGCATGTCTCTTT
Source organism: Stegodyphus dumicola (assembly GCF_044657685.1). NCBI lineage: Eukaryota > Metazoa > Arthropoda > Arachnida > Araneae > Eresidae > Stegodyphus > Stegodyphus dumicola. The sequence goes on from NC_140778.1 coordinate 159,469,818, forward strand.
ATGCATTTTAACCCCTACTCAAAAGTTTATTGTGCACTTGGAGCTCTCGAATACCATGTCGCTGCTTGAAATGCGTAAGCCCCATCCTTATGATGCACAAAATTCGCCCTCAAGTCCTAATTTCTGAAAAAACACTTAAATTTTTTCTGCACAAGTCAGCCCATTTATCAGGTTTCCCTGTCCTAATTCCTGAAAAAATACTTAAGTTTTTTCTGCACAAGTCAGCCCATTTATCAGGTTTCCCTGTGCTATCTACTGACTAAACCACTCCAGCATGGCTTTATCCAAGACCTAGTAGATGGATTTTTTTAATTATTTTCCTTTCCTTCATTTCCACAGCAGAATCAGATGCACATGTAAACCATATAAGTTGATCCTTTTTCTTTAACAAATCATGCACAGTCTGCAAAGACACTAATTTCAAGCTTGATCCATTCTTAGTTACCGTTTCAGGCTTCTGATGAATGGAAAAAGCAATGCATTTTCGTTTATTTTCCTAACATTTTGCAAGAATACTGATTACAGTAATTCACAACCACTTGTCAATGAAAAATAAAATCTAAGCTTTCCCTTGATGCATCTGACGAGTTCTAAAAATAGCAATTCCTATTTCAGTGAAAGTAAAAAAATTATTCACCAACAAGAATTTCTTCAATTACTCTATCACCAAATTAAGAGCATGTCTATTATCAGTTATAAGGAAGGGGACAGGACACAGGAAGGAATTTGTATCTGCAATCAGGTTGTTAGACACATGTTGGAAAGAGGAAAGGCAGAAGGGGGAATAAGCCTGAAAAGTCATAAAGTGTAGCTTCATATCAACTCTTTTCTCTCTCTCACTAGCGTGTCTGCTGATGATTCTTGCAAGAGTGGTTTTTTTTTTGGGGGGGGGGCCAAGTTAAGCTGCAATGTGGTTAATCAAGAGTTGACTAAAATTATTTTTCAATCAATTAACTTGATGCTTCATAACATCAAAGATAACAGCAGATCTTATTTATCTCATTGGTAATACCATCTATTTATTTAGGATGCAATTTGATCGAAACAGAAAATAAAACCTCTTCAAGCTGTTAAAAAAGACAGGACTTAAAAAGTGAAATGTTCATTATAATTATTCTGACCAAAAACAAAAAATATCTATGAATGCTTACAAAATCTTAAGTATTCATGAAGAAATAAATTTACTAATAGTAAATTAAAAAGCAATATTTGCTGTCGTGAACAACTTCAAACCCCAATGTCACAGCATTAAAATCGATGCACAAAATTCTAGTACAATGATAATCAACAATTATATATATTCATATATATGTATACATGTATATATAATTGTTATATATATATTTTTCCTCCACAGTGGATTTATCAGCTATAAATTACCAAAATTCTAATTCACACAGAAAAAGATGAGAATCCAAGTAGATACATTTAGCATGCTAGTTCTAAAAAACATGATTCTGAGCTCTCTACAGACCAATCAATATATTTCATACTGTAACATACCATCAGCCTATGAAAACCAATTCCTAGAGCTAACTAAATCACAAACTCAGGAGATCAAATTCAAACTATCAATAACTTCATAGCAGATGAACATAAATTACAGATAAAATCAGCAACAGAAATATACTGCATGCAGCATATGAAGTTCCTTTTATTTATGAGTATGGCAACCCAGGTATGCATGAGCAGAGCAGATAAGAGCCGATTTCCGCCTTCAAATTCAATGGTCATATTTCTGATTGGTGTTTATTTTTGTTGCATTCAAATACATTTGCAAGAAATTATAATTCTTGTAAGGATTTTGGTGTTTGCTTATTAATGAAATAGAGTTGCATTTCTTCAGGAATATGGGATTTTGCCCAACAACAGAGAAAGGAAAAAAATAATAATAATAATGTAGTTTTTAAATGATCGAGCTCCTTGGATCAAAATTTGTGTGCTAATTCCAAAATTTGTGCTATTCTCTGATGTGTTTAAGCAAATCCTGCTTACATAGGGAGAATGATAACGTGTACATGCCAAATTAGGCATGATGGAGTTTCTGTGATTCGAAGAGATTATTGTGTACATGGGAAAAACAGCACACTTACCCCCCTAAAAGAATATGATATTTCTCGCTTTTCTATTATTCATTGGTTGGTGTTTTATTTAATCCCTAGTTGAATATTCTTTATGTAACTTATGTACTCTTAGCGAGACTGCAACCATTTTTAAAAATGGCTACAGTCTTTGGAATCTTAGCTTGGCAAAAAATTAGCAGTCAGCAGTTACTGAAAGACAAGGGTGTGTAAAATCAGACATATGCTGTAACTGTTTTTAAATGTTCACTCTGTTTACCTAGCAAACAATCTATATTATAACTTGGGTAAATAAATTATCTTTTGCACACTTAGCCTATCTTTTTATTTTTACCAAGACATGATCGTTTCTTTGCAAAGTGAAATAACATCTTTTTTAGACACTGGGAAAAACTTGTAATCAGATCAATCATACATATCGTTTGAACACCAATTTCTACAGCATTAAATTATTAAGTCTATTAAAAATACAATACTTTTAAGAGAAATACCATGATACATATGCAAACAAAATTAATAGGAATTGCACTAAATTTTATGAATTAATTTTTTCTGAAATTCCTGCAGGAAGAAAACAATATAAATAAAAAAGGCAGATTCTCAATATTTATTTTAAAATACATGCAGCGCTTCTCATAATAAACACTTAATAAGATCTGAATGCTTAAATTCACATTCATGTTGATGGACTTCATTTTCATCTCAATATGGCAAAATGTAAACAGAATTTTTGTTGGAACAAGCACACATAAACATTAAGAAATAATATTTAATCAATAATTTTATATTTTAATGACAGAAAATTATGGGAATTATTATAAATAAAATCACATAGTTATGAAAACTGGAAACAATAAAATACTTACTATATTCCTAATATGTTTTACTGTGCCTTTCTGTAAATCTTCGGCTATAAGGTCAGTAAATATCCACCCCACCTTTACTAAACCCAAAGCCTCAGCTATTTTATCTACAATTTGTGCCTTCTGGTCGGGAAAGAGACGTAAAAAGTCACGGGACCCATTCTAAAGCAGTAAAGTAATAAATGAGTATTTTTAGTAACCAAAATTTAGAATAAGCAGAAAAACATATTCATATAAATATGTTGATATATCAAATTCATAAGCGTAACTAATTATCAGTTAAAACAATTAATCTCATGAAATTGAAATTTTTTATGTAATAAATGATAAAACAAGTTCACTTTCAAGTTATTCACCTTTAACATTAAACTTAACAGGTCTTCATCAGAAGCGGGGGCGCAGATTTCTCAACTTATCTTTTAACTTTTTATTTCCCAAAATATCAATTTTGTTTAAGAAACTATGATATTATGATTAAAAAAAAAAGAATTGTTCAGTTTAAATGCATACATGCAAAAAATTGCTTCTGGAGTCTTTTGAGCGATTATTACAACTTTCATTAATATATGAAAACTATTTGTATATCATTTCCCTTTACCATTTGCAAATAAATTCTTATTATTGGAATGAAGACTTTTTGCTTTGGCAATTTTCCAAGTTGTTAAATGTCAATGAGAGAAAAATATGTACTAAATATTGTTTTTGCAACAATTTTTGCAATAAAAATTCTCATCTGTTGCAAAAAAAAAAAAAAAAAAACACGGGGAGGGGGAATTTGAGGATAAACCTTTACCCTCTTGAGCCCCCAAACAAGTTTTTGAGTGATACAGTGTAGCCCATGCAAAAATAGCCCATCTTCAATACCAATGCCATGCTTCTTGAAGAATATAGCAGCCCCTTGCTCTCTGACTGCTGATTATCCATTTGTTCAGTGACTTGGCATCATCTAATAAAGCAAGGTTGCAGCTTTGTCTTTTTATTAAATTTTTCTGCACACATCATAAGACGGTGTCATTTTGCCAGAATGCTTTTGGGGAATGCATAATATAAGATGTTCAAGAAAGGCACACAATGCACTGAAGATCAACTACAATCTAATATGCAATCCACATCCGGGCTTGTGGTACACTGTTTTACAAACTGTTCCACAAAAACCAAATTTTTGCCAAAAACTGCATGGTGTTTCCAAATGGCTTACAAGAGGATTTCTCAAGGCGACCTTCTTATAACACATTATTATCAAGGATGAAACATGGATCTATAATTCTGATAAATTTGAGTGCTCAACAAATAATCTCCTGCTAGCTTAATAAACAAGTGAACACTGAAGCACGGCAGCTCATCCAAAAGTCGATCAAAAGTGAACATAATATTCACTATTTTCTCCAATTGTCCTGCATCCTGAATTTCTACCAAATGAATAAACTGTTAACAAAAAATAGCTTGAATATTTTATGGCAATTACATGAAGCAACTTAAATTGTAAGTTATTACTTCTTATTTCCAATTAAAACTGCTATTTTGTGTTCATTGTTTCGAGTCTAGTGATGCAATAAAAGAAAATTCATTGTGGGTCCTGAAAGGGTCTCATGAAAGTGACTTTACGGCATGTTTAAAGGATTAATGCCCCCCCACCAAAAAAACTAACATAAGTGCATTGCAGTATCAAGCCATTACTTTGAAGAGGATGCAATAAATATAGACCAATGAATTGAAATCTCGCGTTTAAATGTAATTATTTCCAATACATTTTATCATAATATTTTACATTCTAGACAATCTGTTACAACTAAAACAGCTTTCAAAAAATACTTTTTATAACATTTCATTCTTGGGGGGGGGAATCATAAAAAAATCTCATTTTACAAAAATATTTTAAATTATACACATATATCCATTACTTTAAATATGTATTAAAATACATACAAAATATATCAAGATGAAAATCTCTTTGTATCACTTCATTACAACATAAAATTTTATAAACATACAATTAAGAAACTCATTCATGGCCTTAATGTTGCTTGACCTTAATATATCTAATCATTCATATACAGCTAACAATGGAAATGAAGTTAACAATTAAAAAACACATTTTAAGTACCATCTAAATATGCAATAAAAATTATAATCACCTGTGGAGGCTCATATATAGCAGTAACTGTAGCTTTTATTCCTAATGGTACATCTTTATGGGGTTCATAATAGCCATACAGAAGTCCTATTCTTTGATTTCCTGTACACCGCCAATAGTTTAAAAATCTTTCTACAAGGAATGGATTCTCAAAAACAACATTGTCAACATGCCTGTAGGGCTAAAAATAAATAACAGTAATACTGTATAGCATAATCTCCAACTTCAACAGATTTAAATTATTAACATATATATATGAAAAAGTGCACAATAAAAAGGACTTTCAAAATTGTAATCCTGCCCATTTGCTGCTAAGATTGACATAAATTAATTAACGCTCGGAGTACCATAACCAGATTTATCCAGTCATGAGATTTTTTGTGACTTTTCACATGTTAGCGCGTAATTTAAGATATTTTGAATTTATATATAATAATTTATGAAAAATATCAGTATCATCTTGATGAATGCAAGTTTATGAAACTAGAGACTAGCATACATAATTGTACAAATTTAATTAATAAATGCTGTTTAACTACAAGTCTTCATGACAGATCAAATAACCCACACCACATAGATGGTTAAATATGTTAAATTATAGCAAAGCAGGCCATATTATGAATTTATAAATTGAAAACAAAAGCAAAAATTAACAGTAAAATGGGTTGGAAATTATTTTATTGTGAGAAGGATTGTTGGAAACTGTTAAACTATTATTAGGATGTAAGAAAAACAGTCAATAGCCTTGGCTGAGACTGACATCTGAATGAACCTTTTAAATCTGAATTAAAAATTTATATGTTTCTTTCACAACTGTCAGATATGAACACCTTCAGGAGGGGGTACAGTTAATACTGATACAGCTATCTGTTTAGAATAAATTAGTGTCTCGAAATTCCTATCTAGCACCTGATACACCACTGTCCTGTTGGAGTGGTGATAGAAAAACTGGCTGCCATAATCTTGAGCAATGAATGTTTGAAATGAAATCAGTGAAAACATGGATGTTTGTAAATGTATGGTGCTCTTGCAGTATGGGGGCACTTCAAACACTGTCAAGGAATAACAATATGAAAGTAAAAATCCTCTTGAAAAGTTGGTGATAAGAAAAGCAGTAGAAGACCCTCAGATAAATCCACTGGAGGGGGAGTATCTCTAACAAAACTGGGTTAGAGGTGGCCAAACTTAAGGTACCGAAGACTTAAGCCAATGACAGACATAACCTTTTCCTCTTACAAGTGCTTGTGAGAAAGGTTTCAAATTTTCATCTAAATAAAAAATTTTCCTGGAAGATTGCTTCATAATGGTGAAAAAATAAGTTAAGCATAGATTTTCAGGAAGGAAAAATATTATTTCTTGATAAGTTGTAAGGACTTATTCTAACCAATTATTTTTAGTTTGACTTTCCTTTCCTTCCTGATTTCAGTTTCCTGCCACAATGTAAATTTGTTATGACGTAGATGCTAACCTAAACGTGTGACATAGATGCTAATCTAAACTTGTTTCAGAAGCAGTATTTAAGCTGCATTTCAAGAGTTCAAAAGGAGTAGTCGCGAACTTAGTTACGAGTTTATGCTGTGTGTTTGAATTTAGCTCACTAGTCGGTGCTAGACACCTTTCAATTTATACTAATATTTCTAGGCTCGAGTGCTGTGTGCAGCCGATTTAGCATTTAGTTAAGCTAAGGAGCCAGTTGTTAGATATCTCAATTTATTAATGATATGCTGCATTCTTATTCTGTTAAATTTATGTTAGTTACAAGTGGTGGTGATTTGTGAGCACCAAGTAAGTACATCTGTTCCAATTTAGTTTAAATCAATTTTTTTTTTTTTTTTTTTTTTTAAATCTTCTGCATTATTTATTCTTCAAGATATAGCGAGAATTTGCTACTTTGTCTTCTACACAGAATCTACAGTATATGCTACCAAAGAGAACCCACAGACTCTATAAGGTTTCCACTTGGAACTAGGCATCTGGTACAGCAAATATGGAATTTGTTTTCATGATGTCAGAAAAGCAGCTTTTGTCAGAGGCTGCAAAATAATATTGCATGTCATTATTGCATCCTTACTTGATAAGAATTTCTTCCCATCAAGACAAATTTTGAGGTTTAGAAATACAAAGAAGTCACACGCAGACAAGCGAGCAGATTAGACTGGATGAGGAATGAATTTAAAGTAAAACTCATACATTTTTATCATTATACAATTTATTGAACAGTATGTCTCTTGGTGAAACAGTACTTTTTTTATAGCAATTTTGGCCATTTTTACATTTAAATGTTCTTTCAAACAGTGTAAAAATGCACTCCTTAATGCACTTAACAATACACTCCTGTTACTTAACAATGCACTTAATAATACACCATTGTTACTGTTTTCCCATTCTCAAAGTAGTTGATTAAAAACAACATCTATCATCTTTTCAAGGGAAAATCAATCTTAAACTTCTTAATTACAATTTCATCACTTTCTATCCAATACGTTAATTCAAAAGTGCAACGGTGGATACATACATACCACAATTCTGAATCAATGCAAAAAGTATTGCTAAATGCAATTAAACATCATCAAATGCTGCTTAGAGATCTACTTTCAGATGCCATTTTAGTTATGTTCATAGCATAACTAAAATGGCAATGTATGTTCATAGCAGCCATTATTTGAAATGTCTGCAATCTCTAGAAATTTCACATACTTCATTTTCTGGTCTTCTGTTTGTGGGCACTTCAACTGACAATTCTGAGGCCACTTAACGTTCAGTGCATGTTTGGCCATGTATAAACTCATTATAACACTTATTAATGAAGCAACTCTTTGTTTGAATTATACAGAAAATAAATGATCTTCGATACTTGCATTAAATCCCTGAAAACTTCACCCTATTCTGCTGGCCATGTATAAACTCATTATAACACTTATTAATGAAGCAACTCTTTGTTTGAATTATACAGAAAATAAATGGTCTTCGATACTTGCATTAAATCCCTGAAAACTTCACCCTATTCTGCTTTGATATAGGCGATAATCAAATTATTTTAATAAAAATATGCATTACTAATGGAATTCATTATTTTTTTGTTTTTGAAAATAAAGTATATTTTTAAAAATTAATGGTTATTTTTAATTAATCGTTAAATTTAAATCCATAAAAATTTTTAAAAACTGAATAATTAGGAATACTTCTTGTAAATTAAATGTTTATTAATTTAAAATTTTCATTTTATTACTCAAGCAGATATATTACTAAATCTAGTAATATATTACTGAAGCAAATATTTTAAATCACAAAAAAATTACACAGGAAGTTAGAATCTATATCTTTCTAGATTCTGATTTCTAGAGGGGGTGGAAATGAGATAAGAAATATACATCTAATCATCAACAAAAATACTTATAATTCATTTATAAATTATGAACATAAAGATATATAAATAGTTTCACAAGCTAAGTTCTGAATTAGATAACCTTTTTCTATAACACAGTTCTTTATTTGCTTGCATGTTTACTTTTCATTGAGAATGGCTTCCAGAAATTTTGTGCTTAAATTTGGTCGAATCAGTGGGAAATTCTTTTCTTTTTTTTTACAAATAATACAAAAAATTCTTTCACAGGATGGATTTGCATGATGCTTTCAGGGGGGGGGGTGGCAGGCTACAGCTGAATCAAGAAATGCTGGTTTTAAAAGTTGCTTTGAATGGTCCAAAACCGAAACATTGCATTCAATTAAAAATTTAATTACTTAACATTTGGTTTTTATAACATTATCTTTTATATCTTTTATGAACATTTTATTTCAGCACTTTTTATGAAGAAATTTGATATCTGCTTTGATTTTACAAGACTTTCCTTATTCCTCTGAGGAAACACAAGCTCTACAATTACCTTTTACACCATACACAAGTGAAAAGTCTTTGTTGCACTAACCGCACAGTTTGTGTGACCGGATTAACCAGTACAACTCATGGTGAACTTCTGGTTTTGTGCCCACTTTTACCTGCACCTGTAAGACCTGAATACAATCATCAAGAACTTAAAAAATTCCAGTTTAATCGCAACTCACAAAAAGCATGTGCTATGTTTTCTCACCATACTATAACTGAAAGACACCACCAAGATACTTGATTCGAAAGATAACGGTCTAAACTTCCAGATCTACAATTGGTTATCCCTGAAAACTCGCAAGACCACAAATAAACAACATCCCCCCCATTCAATAAAATTCATAGTATTTTCTTCCTAATTTTTAAAGAACTTCCATAGAAACTACACAGAATCCATAGTAGTTGGAGTCTATGTAGCAGTGATGCCACCAAATAAATTGGAGTGCCATGTCATATAAATTAACCAAATTTATCAAATGAGCCCTTGCTTTCATCATAATAAAATCAAATTTTAAACTAGGAAGCCCACTTAATTTCAGCTCTACACTTACAAACAGTAAAATATTATAACACTTATTAATGAAGCAACTCTTTGTTTGAACCTATAGAGTGGAGTTTTCCAGCTTTCATAACTGTCATTAAAATTGCTCATTACAGCTATACTTAATATATTCTATGACTTAAAAACTAAACTATTTTTAGTCAACTTACTTGACGATTTAAGGTGAGAGCATTTGGCTGGCATTTGGTACAAATACCTTGTGGCCAAGGTGGATGTTCTTTACAACCACTCTTAATTTTACAACTAATATTTTCTAAGGCAGCAAATTTTCCTCTGAAAAGAAAAAAAAAAAAAAAAAAAGATTTGCACATTATAGTGGCTGATTGAAAGGTATCCTAAAATGCATATTTCTGGAACTAATGTCATTATTTCACTAAAAACAAATAAGTATTTAAAAGAAAATCATCTTAATGTTTATTCTATTTTATCAAAACATTAAAAAAAATTTCTTTACGCAATACTGTTTAAAGAAATCTGATGTATACACTTTATGATTCCCTTGCATAGAATATTAAATTACCATATTTGATGGCATATAAGACACACCCTTATTTAGAAGGCCACACACAAGGAAAAAAAGTTTCAATAGTACGTGCGACAGCGCGGTACCACAGTAACTTAAAATGTGGTTTCTTTTAGTTCTCATGTTTCATAAAAGCCAAATAAACAATCATTGAATGCAATTACCAAACATATTTTTATTAAGGAAAATTAACAAACGGCAAGCTATTTTGAACATGATATGTAAATTTCAATAATGAATAAATGAATAAACGGCAAGCAATCAAACATAATACAAAATAAAGCAGAAACAACAAAAAACACAGATTCAAGGAAAACGTTGCCTATCATGAAATTAGACTTTAATCACTTTCAAAACCATAAAAATCCTTTTCACTATCATCATCATCAAAAACAAGAATATTGTCATCACTACTGTTTCCGTCATCGCTAGTATCACCTTCTTCGAATAATGCGTCATCTTCTGTTCCGTCAAGAGCATCACTGATTCTGCACTTCTTAAAGGACTTAACAATTACTTCAGCCTTTATGTCCTCCCAAGATCTTTTTACTCACTGCACACTTGTTAAACAGTGGGCCGAGGGCCGCTTCATTCTACCTGAGGGTGTGAGGCCGTGATGTGGCTCTCCTATCCACTTGTTCCACCGTTCTCGCACTTTTTCCTTAAATGGCTTATTCACCGATACATCTAAAGGCTGCAATTGGCTAGTCAGTCCACCAGGAATGACAGCTATCTGGGTTTTTAATTCTCGCTTTATTCTTTATGGTTTCAGTTCTATGGGCGCTAAACTGATCCAAAATCAAAAGAGAGGGTTTTCTTAAGAGTCCACCAGATCGCCTCGCCCATATGTTCTGTAACCACAGTTTCATTCCAGCTACGTCCAACCAGCCTTTCGGATGAACATGAACAATTACACCCGTTGGAAGTTTTTCTTTCAGATGAGTTTTTCTTTTGAATACGAAAAACGGCAGTAGTTTTGTGCCATCAGCACAACATGTTAGAACAACCGTATATCGGGTTTTTTCATGACCTTTGGTTTTTATGGTTTTTGATTTAGACCCTTTACTATTCACAGTCTTGTTGGATGGTACATCAAATGTAAGTGGAATTTCATCCATATTTCCTATTTGACCGAGCTCAAAAGAAGTTTTCTTGCGTGCATTTATAACAAACCTGCGAAATGCTAGTATTTTTTTCTTCATAATCTGCTGGTATTTTCTGTGCAATAATTGTTTTTGTGTGCTTTGCCTTTTAATGAACCTGTAGCACCAGCCCTCAGACCCTGAAAAGTTCTGATCCCCATGTTTTTCTGCAAATCCTTTGGCCTCATTGATTATCATTTTGGCTGAAACACTTATGCCAGATTTCCTCTTATCTATCACCCACATTTTTACGGCATTTTCAAGTTCAGGCCAAGCTGGAGCTGGGCATTGTAGCTTATGTTTTCGTTTTTTAGCAGTTTTCAGTTGATCTTCCTACAGTCGCCAAGTACGTATCATTTTTTCGGTACGTGGTGGACTGAAATGCCTTGCTGCTGCTCTGTTTCCATGCACTTTGGCATAGTTTAACACTCCTAGTTTATACTGAATTGTATAGCTTAGGTAGATATAGCTTATTTCATTGTAATTTTTTTCTCTTGAAAATATAAGATAAAATATCATTAATTATACTTCGCTTTCCAGAATTTTTTGTTTTTTGTATTCTTTTATGTTATTTATTGCTCATTTCACTGTTTTTAAGATACTGAAAAGTTTTGAGTGATTTTTTTTAGGAAACAAAGTTCTTAACCTCCTTTATAGCATTTGAGTTCTTAAGATTTTGCAAAGGGAAGTTGGTTAATTTATTTATTAGGATAATTAATATTTGTATTAAGGGATATTGCTTATTTCATTGTAATTTTCTTATACGTAATAACTTTTTTTATGAAGTTGTTTTGCAAAGTAAAATTCTACGCAATTTTTAAATTTAACGTTTGGTGTTCCCTTCAGCCATTTTTCCGGTGCATTTAAAAGCCAGACGAAGGCTGGCAGTGAAGCTGCTAGTATACAATACAATTCAAAAGCAGATATGACATTCAAAAGAAAAGAGAAAAAATTCTTACTTATCAATGCCTCCCATTAATTTCCTAAGGTACGAATGAAAAGACATATGCTTGATGTTCTGCTCACGCAAATAATCTTCATCATAAGGCTGTAATGCAAGGAAATTTTCACAATCCAGAATATTTACAATGTAAAGGATCACAAGTATAGCTAATTACTTACCTCTACCGGGACACAATGTACACATTTGCCATGAGCTCCATGCTGACACCTAGAAATTTTAAAACAAAATACTCAGTACACATTTAAAAAGAAAATCACGCATTACTGCAACTACCTTAGCTGAAGTGTCACCAAATTTTCAGAATATGTCAAACTCTAGTAATGACACACATAAAATTTTTCAGGCAATGCTTCAATCAAGCAATGTCAGTATTTTCAAATGCATTCTTTTTGTTATATTCCAAAATCCAACGGTTTTTATAGACAAAGTATGATACTTATTATGCATGAACTCAAGTTTAATATATGCCCTCGTGAGATTCGACAGCAGTGGAAGAAACTGTGATAACACTTTAGCAGGAATTCAGTATTCTGCTGCAAAACTAGTAATGGAAACAATAACCAGATCGTCTGATAGCTAGCAGGTGCACAATGGGAAGTTTGCACATTTCTTTGCTGTTTGTTTTAAGTGAAAACAAAGCACTTTACATATGAAGTGAAGAATAGTGCAGACATTTATAGAATTTAACGAGTGTTTCATTTCTTAATGTATCATATAATCCTTATTTAATAACTGAAATTTGTATTTTTAGTTGTAACAGTTTGTTTTATATTGATATGTTGATGTTAGACGACTTATGACAAATATTGATAATTTTAGGGAGGCTTTGAAAAAATAATAATAAAAATTAAAAAATCTGAAAGCTTTTAGATTTTACATTAAGCTCAAAGGGATGTTCCATTTTGTGTGTTACCTTTTTTTATTAAATATGATATTCTCCACACTTAAACCATAAAATTCAATTCAACAGCAGTATCGCAAAATAATTTTAAAAATAAGCAGAATTTCCGATACACAGTCTCATGTGCTGGAGATAAAAATTCACGCACTGGAGATAAGTTTGTCTAGCTCAGTTTGAAATTGTTGAGTTTGTTAATCAAAAAATGCCAAAATGAAATTAATAGTGCTTCTGGGCAAATTGACCCTTTGGGCTAAAAAGTTGCTAAAATCACCAGCTAGCATCCAAAACAATAACTTTTTCATTTGTAAAAAAAAAAAAATCTGAATTATGCCAAGGTGGTTTGATACATAAGTATGAAAACATAAACATGTAAAATACACATTTACAATTAATTAAAAATGTTATCACAAAAATATTCAAGAGATTCATTAGTCTGAAAAATAGAGCAGGAAAGAATCCTATTTACTTCTTTTAAAATCCAAACTCTAAGTGTTTCTCAAAGTTTTCTAATCCTTCATATAAATGCAATAAGGGGAGGGAGTAACTTAATATTGAAAGTTTTAAATTACATCAAAATCTGAAATCTGAAATGAAAAAGAAATTTAAGAATACAGATTTTAATAGTCTGCATCTACAAAAAAAAAAAAAAAAAAAAAAAAAAAAAAAAAAAAAAAAAAAAAAATTTATTAAATGAAATACGCAAGTAAAAATCTTGAACCTTAGGTTCATTTTTTAAACAATTTGGGGCAAAAAGTGGATAACTGTTTAAATAAATTTCACAATATTTTCAATTCTTTTTAAATCAAAGCAATTATAAAGAGAGAGAAGATTACTTCAAGACAACATATATAAATCTTAAACAAAACACACTACATTATCTCCAGAAAAATGAATAAAAAAAAAAAAAAATAAATAAAAAAAAACTTCATAATTCATAACTTCATAATAGTTTATGAAAATACACTTCAAGTGCTGAACTCAGAGCTGCCATGGAAATGACATAGCACTAAATGCAATATTTAACCACTAAAACTGAAATAATCATAAAAGCTTCATAAAAGTGGAACTGATATATTTTGAAAACATGTTTCATTTTTCCGGTTCATTTGAGATCAAAAAACAAAAAAAGATTCAATTAAATTTTCATTTAAGACTTTAAAAATTATATAAAACCGAATCCAAAATGTATCAGAATTTTCCCGCCGCGCTTTCAAAACACTTGGAAAAAAGAATAAAACATAACATTGTGCTAAACTGACTACTACAAAAAACCATAAAAAATTTCATTGTGCAAATCGGCCATTTAAAAAAACAAATTGGTCTAAAACCATTATATATAGGGAGAGAATAATATGAAAAATAAAATTACATGTGATCAATATAAAAGCAAACTTTGAAAAATAAACAAAAGCTAAATTAGGCTGTAAAAGATATTTAGATAGAAATGAAACTGAAAAATAAACAAGACAACAAAAATAAACATACAGATCAAATTTTTCACTAGAAATTATATTGAAATTATATACAACAATTAAATCTAAATTAACTACATCATAGTCAGCAAAACCAATCTTTATATATTATAGATTTGAAAAAGTTTATAGATAAATGCAATGTGATGCGACATGTTATCTCTAGTTGTAGAAATGTTGTGTGAAAGGTTTTAACTATACATTTGTGGGACAACAATATCAATATATACAGATCACATGAAACCAAGCATTCATATCTAAAACAAGACAAGTACTTGATTTTTTTTTTTTTTTTTTTTAATACTCCAAACAATATAGGTGAAAATCAAACCAACCAACACTCGTATTAATTCCCTCTCCCGTGAGACGCGTGGACTTTTCTGATTATAAAGTATTACCACAATAACACTGCATAGAAAGTATGTGATGATCCACATAAAAATAATAAAGTCTTGCAATATTAAATTCCAATCTGAAAGTCAGTATCAAGCAATCAAACCATTAAGAGTTGTGAAACAACATTTTCTCATGTTAAAGATATAGTAACTTCCCACTTTACATATCAGAAATCAAGCAATTTCAGTCCGTAATTTGTCTTTCATAAGAACAACATTCCACAAGTGCTCAGGTATTGTTTCTGGCTATGACAAATAAGAGATAAAACACGATGAAAAGTTAAAAATGATATGCCTAATTCACCTTATATCAAAATACAGTCAAATACCGAAAATCTGCTGACCTGTAATCTTCGTTGCCTCTCAAAATATAAACATTGAGTTTATAGATTCCGGAAAACACAACATGGAGTACGAGATATCGAAAAAAAAATACTTACCGAATAATGGCATCATAATTACCGAATAATAATGAGTCATAACGGAAATAGCAAATTATTGACATTATGATAAGTGTTTTTCCCCTACCATCTGCATCGAGGTAAAAAAGCAGACGATTCCCTCAACTCTTCTTTCAAGTTCACGATTCACGTCGTCGTATTTTCTGAACTTTGTTATTTCACGAGATTGTTTAGTGCTGCCGTTTTTTTACCCGGATATTTTGTGGATAAATTAAGAATATTTTAAATTTCAGCGCTTTTTAATACAATGACAGATAAGAAATGCACTCATGATTTTACTGCTTGCAACCTTGAAAAACGTAAACACGTTGTATTAATGGTAATGCAAAAAGTGGAAATTCTGCAAAGGAGGCAGGTGCTACTCCTCGCTTTATAGCAGAATCATATGGAATAGCAACACAGACTATGTATGATATACAGAAAAATAAAGGAAAACTGTTGAAATTTTACAGCAACAGTGATTCTAACACCGGAAATCTTTGCAAACCTCGATGCTGTCTTGTACAAGCGGTTCCGGCAGCGGCGGAGTGATGGAGTACCAATTTCAGGACTGTTTCTGAGAAAAAAGGCGAAGCAGATTCATGCTGATTTAAAAATAGAGGAGCCGTGCAATTTCAGCAGCGGTCGGCTGAACAGATTTAAACAGAGACACGGTATATGCTATCTGAAAGCATGTTAGGGAAACACTTTCATCAGATAAAGCTGCTGCAGAGGAGTTTATTGGTGAATTTTTTTTTTTTTAGTGGCAGAAGAAAATCTTAGCCTAGAACAGGTTTTTAATATGGACGAGACTGGACTTTTCTGGCAATGGTTGCCAAGAAACACATTTATGACAAGCGAAGAAAGTGCACCATCAGGGGTGAAAGATGCTAAAGAAAGAGTTACCATTTTAGTATGCAACAACGCAGCTGGAACTTACAAATGTAAACCAGTGGTAGTGGGTAAGAGTCCTAGAGCTATGAATGGAGTAAAATCCCTACCTGTGATTTACAGGAGTAATAAAATTCCTGGTTCACAAAACAACTTATCACTGAATGGTTCATGGAGCATTTCATTAAAGAGGCTAAAAGGCATTGTAACTGTGGGGGGGGGGGTTACCATCAAGTTGCAAGATTTTACTATTATTAGACAACTGCTTTACACATCCAGATGCAACTATTTTAACATGTGATAATGTCATGGCCCTTTTTTTGCCCCCAAATACTCATTGATCCAACCAATGGACCAAGGCATAATACACAGTAGTAAATGCCACTATAAATCAGTTTCTGAAAAAAATTCTTTCAGGTGACCCTTCTATTCCACTTTGTAATTATATATCTATATCTATATCTATATATATATAAAAACATTTACCATCAAAGACTGCATTTACTTGTTAGCTGGATCATGGAATTCTGTTTCCCAAATGACATTAGTAAATGCCTGGCATAATGTATGGCCATTTTCTCTGTTTATTGAAACTGAGAGTGATGACAGTGAATTTTCTGGTTTTAGGGTCAGTTCAGCAAGGATTAAAGCATGAAAATTGCTTTTATTTTCAAAAGAAAAAATAAATGAGGAGGCTTTGCAAGAAGATACTGTTGAATGGATGATGTGTTCAGATGAGCAAACGCTGGCATATCAGATGACTGATGATGAAATCATTGGCTCTGTTTTGAACTCGCCACAGCAAGAAGACAATTCTGACACTGACACAGATAGTGAATTTGATAGAAGTGAGAAAATGTCTTTTAATGAGGGTCTGGAACTAAATGAAAAATGCTTAAAATTTTTAGAACAAAGCTGTGTCACAGAGCAAGAGATTATGACTCTATATAATTTACAAAAAAAAACTTACTCTGGAGCACCCTAAAAGTTTTAAAACAAACCTCCATAAGAAAAATGTTTGAAACATGTAGAAAAAAATGAAATATTTTATGCTTTATTAATATCCCTTATTTTTATGTCTACTGAATACATCCCTAATGCTTTTAAATTTTCCTGTAAGCACTAATGTAAATGAATACTAATACATATAATATAATCAATTTATATATGTAATAATTAATGTACATAATAAATTACTGTAATAGTGTATAATAATTTAATTAAATGTATCTAACACGCCTTATTTATTTTGCACTTTTAGTCTGAATATTATGATTTATCTTTTCTGTTTTGAAATCTGCAAAATCCACACAACCTTTGGTCCCAAGCTTTGCGGATTTCTGGAATTTTACTGCATCCTGAACGGAGCAAAAATACACAATGCTCTGAAACACGAAACTAGAAAGAATTACTTTCACATAATAGCTAATAAGTTTACTTCCATGGCTGGACACACATGTTGTTGCCCAGAGAGCAACAATGCAACTGATGCAAGCATTTTCAACTCAATCCGAAATCAGCAGTTGCACAAAGCTTGGAATTATATACATCTCATACATAAACAAATTCATCACAACTATAGTCATAAATCAAAGGCAAAATTACTCACAATTTAGGATCTCTATCTCGTTGTATACAACCATTTTGTTTAAATAAATATGTGTCTACTTTGTCTTCAACAAAATTTGTGGGAATATCTGTCCTGTTATCAGCTAATGAAACAGAATCTTTTGGAGATGATTCACGAACTGATGAATTTGAAGATGATGATGGGGGTTTTTCATTCTTTTGAGACGAGAATGCTAAGTAGACTGTATCACCATGTCTAAAAGTAAAAACATTAAAAATGAATAACTTATTATCTAAGATAAGTATACATTGTATTCACAAATAAGAAAAAAATACACACAATCCACATTTCAAAGTAAATAACAACATTGCACACATGATGGATCGATTATGACAATAAAATGGCATATCATTGTGACGTATTACATATTGATATTAATGATATTTTTCTAACAGAAATCTCAGTGGTAGTGTACTGCAAGGAAGGGCCCCTTTGAAATGGAAATAAGTGGTATGATTAAAAATGATGATAAAAAAACACATATGTCACACAAAGATTTGGAAATGAATATCTCTGCTGTCATTTAGAATATTAATAAAAAATGCTGCTGC
Source organism: Stegodyphus dumicola (assembly GCF_044657685.1). Taxonomy (NCBI): domain Eukaryota; kingdom Metazoa; phylum Arthropoda; class Arachnida; order Araneae; family Eresidae; genus Stegodyphus; species Stegodyphus dumicola. The sequence goes on from NC_140778.1 coordinate 159,488,250, forward strand.
TAGGAATATGATAAACATATAGATGAATGCATACTTCCTTATTACTTAAATGATGTCTAGAAACCTCTTATTAACCCCGTAAGTGCCACACTGTGTGACATAAAAAAGCACTTTTAAGCTTTGTATAAGAAACTTTAAGTTTGCAGGGAAACTTTGCGTTATTTATGCAAAGGAAGTTTTCATTTAAAAACTATTTAAGGTAAGATCTTTACATTCATGATGTATGTAAACACATATAAAAACTATCTTATTAAAATTTTATACCAAATAAAAACAAATGGTTATATAATAGTGTCTATTTCCATGGATATGTTCTAAAATTTAACACGGGTATGAGACATTACAGATAGTGAAAAAGCATTCAATTTCAAATGACCTCTTAGTAGAAACAGTATGTATACATATTCACAACATACAATGTAAATAATATTTTTATAATTTAGTATATATATTGGTACTTCCTTATTACTATTATCCTCATTATTAAAAAATTACCAAGAGCCCTCTGTTATTATAGTATACCAAAACAGTAATTTTACACAAAGCTCTTCATAAACCATCATTAAATGGACAGCAGTTCTCACCACAATCACTTACAGTACTTAGCACTCTGGACTCTTAATTATTTCATTTCTTATTAACGATGATGTGAGGGTAATTGGAATTATTTGCAAAGGTACTCCATAACCAAATGTCTTGGTCCTTACAGTCCACACAAAACTCTCAGTAGGATTGCGACTTTGGCATGTCTATTAACCCCTTAACTGCCGCAGAAAACATACAAGATTAATTTCATAGTGCCACGGTTTTTCACACAGGTGCACGTAGTTATGTGATATATTAGGAGGAAAATAAGTGCAAGTTTTACTTTCTGAAAACTGTTTACTTTCACAAAATAAAGAATAAAAGAAAAAAATGAATGCACAAAATTTAATGTTTTGAGTAAAAGTATAATAAAAATGATGTATTTTTAATAAAAAAGGTCCCTAAAGTGGAGTTTCGATCAATTCATTTTTAGACCAGTAAAGTGCAATATCGGGTTTCACTGTTATACCTAGTGAATTCAGTATGCCTAAAAAAACATATATTTCTTCTGAACTGGTTGAAATGCCACGATTTTGTTCTTGATTTTTTGTTTGCAACGTGTTGGTTCATATACTCGTCTACAGAACGGTTAGTTTCAGTAACAAAGCATGAGCAGTTCATCAAAAAATAATTCAAAAAAGAAACATCCATTATATCTTTCTTTATTCCTGGAAACTACTACAAAAAGTAAACGAAAACGGAGAACACAAAATTTTTTAAAAAATGTGTTTTACTCAAAGAACACCAGCCAATACCACGCAGTCATTACTTTCACCGCTTTAGACACATCCCTCTCTCCAATTTCTTCCCACACTTCTCTGAAATAGTATCCTTCTTCGCATACTTTATCAAGGTCATTGTGGTATTACATTCCAAAGCTTCGCGAATAATTTTACAGGCAGCAGCGCAAAGCAAATGATAGTATTTTGGAAGGGTGTATATATACGCCCAGGGCAGTTAACACATCGGCTGAGCAAGGCATATATATACGCCCTCAGCACTTAAGGGGTTAACAAGAGGGTTCTAGACACCATTTAAATAATAAGGAAGTACGCATTCATCTATATGTTTATCATATACCTAGCAGCAGCATTTTTTATTAATACTCTAAATGACAGCAGAGATATTCATTTATAAATCTTTGTGTGACTGTTATTTATGTACACAGTTTTAAATATTTACTCAAAATATAACAAAAAGAAATCTTAGTGGCCAGTCTTTAGATAGGATTCTATTATCACAAACCTACTTTAGTATTTTCCAGCTGGAATCCACTGTATGACCGCAATCAAAAGTGATATTCGCTTTACTACAGTGAGGAAATGAACTTCTAAGTAATCTTTTGATAGATTTTAGTGCAGGGTCACTCAAAAAATAGAATGCAATGAAAAATTCATAAACGAATCATCAAAGGTACAAGAATGTTATAAAATACTCTCTGCTCTTTAATTTCCATGATTATAAATTATATCAGTATATAAACATTTTAAAAATGATATAGATGGTTATATTATAAAAATGCAGCATACAAATAGGATTTTTTCATACTTCTTTGATAAAATTGTCTTTTATTTCTATTGTTCATAACCTCAAACTACAGCCATCACTACATGGGAATTTCCCATGATCCTTCAGAAATAGAACTTTTGTCTGATTGACGTCTATGTGGGACAAAGCTACAAGTGAGACATTTCTGGCAAAGTTTCAAAATATCCTACCCAGCCAGGACATTGCTTCCAGTGGAGCTGGTTTTTCTAGGACCTCCGTGGGTCAAACCAATGCTACCAGAATCTTGCTTCTCGGAAAAGTCCCATCTAGTTTCCCTTTAAGTTTTGGTATCTATTGATGCCATTTTTTTCTCTTTTTAAGTGTCAGACAAAAAAGGTGTGTCTTGTGATGGTGTAAACTATTTTCAGAAATCATGGCTGCCTCTTCAAGCATTTTACAGATATGAGACATAAACCTGAATATCAAAAATTGCCCAACTGCTGTAACAAAAGGATTAATCCTCAATAGAATACTGCAACTTTGTTGCACAATCTAGTATAATATTAAAATACTTAATTTTATACTTGTTTTTCAACACTTCTCAAATTGAACATTTTCTCTTTTCACACAACATGTATCTGCAATCCCCCCCAAACTATGACAAAACATGTAAGATGAATACGTTTTTACTCCCTTTTCAAGTATATCACATCTAATATCTTAATGTACTCATTAACAAGAAATGCATCATGATTCACTTACGCTTATACGCACTAGCAGTATTACTATCAAGAACCGTGATCATTTTTAAGGTAAACCAGAGCTTTTGGAATACAAAATGGAGATAAATGAAACAGGGTTACATTGCTGAAATCATGCATGCATAAAAGGTAACAATCTTTCTTGCTTGAGGGGGGGGTGAGTGGAGGTATTGTATCCTTAACAGTGGATTAGAAGAATACATTTAGTCTAGTCCCTGTAATATTTATCTGCAAATCGAAAGGTTCATGGTGTTAGTTAAGAGAAACTATAGCACTTCCACTAACAGATGGAGCCAGCACTATAACTGTAAAAAAACCTACACAGTGAATGCCTTAACTGTAAAAAAACCTACACAGTGAATAAGCCAGCACCATAACTGTAAAAAAACATATACACCAGCACCAGCATAAACCAGCACCATAACTGTAAAAAAACCTACATATACATCAGCATATACACCAGCACATATACATAAACATATACACCAGCACCATAACTGTAAAAAAACCTACACAGTGAATGCCTTAAACAAAGCTCAGCTGCTATTTTGTATTATGTTTATGACCACATTACACTTAACATGCATTTTGAAACTTAAAAATTCATAACTTCAATTTACATTTTAATCTTTCTGCAGGTCACTGCAAAATGCAAATAACTGAGACTAAATAAATTAGAAACAGCAGATACAGAACCATAACTACACATGCAAGAATATTTTTTCTTTTCAAAGTAAAAATTAGACTTTTTGCAATAATACTGACCTTTAACTGAAATGCTTTCTTATTAGATCTAATTATGCTTATTTATATTAGATCTTTAACTGAAATGCTTTCTCAGTCTCAGCTGCTCAGAGTTTAAATACTTACATGTAAGTATTTAAACTCTGAATTTTAATTTTATAAATACTGAAAAATCAGATGATTTTAAAATCCATTCATTATATAAATACAAAAGTGCAGTTCTTACTTTATGTCATAATGAGAAAGACGCTTCCTTTCTGTAACTATGAATGGCTGACGTCTGCTTCTATCTTTATATAAATTACAATCGAAGCAACTGTCAAGTTCAAAGGCACTTTGAACCTGTAAGATAAATTAATCAATTTTAACATTTAAGTTTACTGCAGCAAACTATATAACATATATTTAATTATAAAGTTAAACACTAAGAGAAATATAACAGCATGAAACCATCAGCAATTTTATTTCAGATGATCATTTAATAATTATTCTTTGCTGCCACCTAAAAATACTAATTCAGATAAATAATTTTCAAACTGAGTTAACATAAAACAGTTTACTTCATATGCTGCTTTTAACAAATAATAAGACATATATCTAAGATTACAAAGTGATAACGTTCCTTTAAAAAAACCTCCTAAACTTACATTTCCTAGCATATTGTATTTTTCTGTTAATGGGATGCCAGTCACCAATTTCTGTTAAATGTGACAACTGTTTTCTCACATAACAAATAGTTCGTTTTAGTGTCCTTGACAAGAGGAAACAGCAATGCTGCAACTCAGGCTAAGAAAGTGCGATTTGCTGCCAAATGTTGCTAACATCCATGAAAACAAAACTGAATACGGTAAATGACAAACTGACAGTTCATTCAATATCAATACACATTATTTAATGTATACATATTGAAAGAAATTAATATAAATTTATATTTATACAATTGAAGAGTTTAAGCTTCCAGCGGGCACGCATGTGCAAATTTTACGACAAACATGCTATATCTTAAAAAACAGTTATGTACAGTGTGCAAAATGTATGTAGACCATTGCTATTTCTCTATGTGTTCCATCCCTTTGATATGAAATGGGTTTACCCTGTTTCCAAGGTAAAGTTTCATTTTTCGACTAAGTTTTATGCAGTATTGTACTTCATTCGTAAAATTTACGACTCGCGCCTGCTCTTGCTAATAGATTTAATAATTATTGTTTTTACGTTTTTAATACATTTTACATAATTTAAAGTTTTGTTTATATAATAATGTTTTTATGTACGTTATATTATGTTATTAATTTATTGTACAAAGGTAAAAACTATGTATTTCGCATATTTTTGACAATATGTCTTCAAAGCTGGTAAAATGGGAAGATATCACACATATTCTTCAAGAATTCTCTGATAAAGAAAATGAAAGGACTGATGCGGAAGTGTTTTCGGACAGCAATAGTGATTTTTGCGAGGAAAATATTGAAGTAAATTGTATCAGCAGTGAATCTGAGCAATCCATGTCTGAAGACGATCAAGAAGAATCAATTGAAGACGACGACTTTTATACTGGCAGAGACAAAATTACTAGATGGCATTAAAATGCCTCTAAAACTAAAAAGCTGAACATTGTGAAAGCTCTTCTTGGCATGAAAAGTTTTGCAAAAGGTTTAGATGATGAAATTGGATCATTTACGATAATAGAGTAAATATGATTGATGAAATTTTGAAATATACAAACCAACATATAAGTTATCCGAGATGGAAACATGATTACTCGAGAGAAAGAGAATGCCAGGATACTACAAGACGTGAAATGATGGCATATTTTGGATTATTGTATTTGACAGGAGCAAAAAAAGCGCATCGTGTCAAGGAGTTATTTAAAAATTATGGCACAGGTGTGCAAATTTCAAGGGCAGTCACGAGTTATAAAAGCTTTTTTTTTCCCCTAATAAGATGTCTTTGATCTGATGATAGAACAACCAGAAAAAAACAAGTCTAAAATAGATAAACTAGCAGCTATACGAACAATTTTTGACACTTTTCTAAGGAACTGCTATAGTACGACTGAATTTGCTACAACAGAAAAAATGTTGCCTTCCTTTTGTAGTCGTTGCCAGTTTATTCAATATGCCCCCAGTAAACCTTCAAAATATGGAATAAAAATGTACACTCTGTGTGATTCAAAGACATTTTATGCCTATAGTCTTGAAATTTATTGATGATAACAACCAGATGGCCCATATGCAGTTTCAAGTTCTCTACTAGATGTTGTAAAAAGACTGGTTACTACAACTGAAAATTTGTGCAAAAATGTAACTATCTACAATTATTACATAAGTATTCCTCTTGCTAATTACTTTAAAAAAAAAAAAAACTAACATTTATAGGAACCCTGAGAAGAACCAAAAAGAAATTCCACCATAGGTTTTGCCATGTTAAAAAAAAGGATGGTTAGATCGAGTATATTTAGCTTTTAAAAAGATAACACTCTAGTTTTGTACGTTCCTCTTAAAAACAGAGTTGTTACACTGCTTTCAACAATGCACGACACATCAAATATTGATAATGACACCAGTAAACCTGAAATTGTTTTGGATAACAACTCTATGAAAGGATGGATAGATACTGCTGACAAAATGTGTGCTACTTACTCAGTATCACAAAGAGATAGCCATGTGCAGTCTATTAGTCTCACAAACATTGCCAGAATAAATGAACAAATTTTATATTTGCTAAAGGAACCTGATAATCAACGAAGCTGAAGAATTTTCTGAAAAACTTAGCTCTTAAGTCTTATGAAAGAACACCTTACAGGTCAAGCCAAAATCTCTTCATTGTCACGCAATATTTCAGTATTTCTAAATATTAATTATGCACCAACTTCTGAGAAAACAACTGCAGCAAGTACTGAAATGAGGAACTTGCGGTTTGTGTGTAAAAGAAAGGAGACGATCATCAGCATCCATGAAATGCTATACCTGCAAGCGACATTCGCTTACAAAAATATGATGTACGAAATGTATGGACGATGAAGATACTAATTAGAGACTTATAAGCAGAGAAGTATTTAGATTAGTTTTCTTATGTTAAACATTCTTAAATTTTCTTGACTTTGTCTTTCCACCTTCAGTAGACTTTTGTGTGTGCAAAGTAATAATTTTGTTTCTTGTTAACAAACAGTTATTAATTTCTTTTACTGTAGTTAGAGTATATATATATATATATTTCAAATAATCAAAGATAAATAATTTCTATAGATGTATATATATATTTATAATTTCTCTTAATTTTTATTAAACATTTTGCATTTGTAATAGTTTAAATCTGTAAAAATAGACGAAAATATTCTGTCGTAAAATTTACGACACGCGCTCGTTCGTGAAATAAATGAGTGCGTGCCTGCTGGAAGGCTAATATATATACTTATATTTAATATAATTTTGTCCACAAATTTAAAAGAAAAATATAATTGAACAGAACTCATTTAATATATACCTTAATTATCATATTTAGCACGATTATTATGTAAGCACTTTATTTAAAATAACAACATATGACAGAAAATTCATATTTATTATTTTATGTAATAAATTTTAATAATAATTTTAGCAATCTATTTAAAATACATACAGAATCAAAAATTTTTGTATTTAAAACAAAATTATCCCAGGTTATTTCTGCACAGTATGCTGCTGAAAATTAATCAGTATAGACATACAGCAAGAAATTTAGAACCAATTCCACAAAGACCCACAAATACACACATATATATATATATATACACAAGGTCTGTCCTGAATGTAATGTCAGTGAATTTATTGTGACACGACTGACTAACCAGTTGAGACTGGTAGTGGGGAAAGGCAGCTAAGCAGTGCGAAGTCGCTCAGTATGCTTCAAGCTTTCTGAGTGAGGACAGGTCTGTCCATGAGAGTTGCTTTTTGATCTTGTGGCAAGTGAAAATGCAGCATTTGTTATAACAAAGATTTACAATTAAGTTTTGTGTGAAACTTGGCAAGACCATTACAGACAGATTGGCAAGTATTTCAGTGGCACAAGTCTTTTTCGGAAGGCCGGGAAGAGGTCAACAACGGAGATCATGCCGGACAGTCATCAACGACCACCACAGCTGACAATGTGATGCGAGCGAGGGAACTGCTGAACTCAGACTGATGATTAAGTGTTCATTTAATGGCCAACATGTTAAACATCTCGAAACCTCAAGTTTATGAAATTGTTAAAAACCATATTAACATGAGGAATGTGTGTGAAAAATTGGTTCCAAATTCATTCTGAAAATTTTGGCAATTTCTATGAGGTGACTGCAGTAATACGTACATTCTTAGATTTTCAGTTGCTTAAGTGGATGAACTGGCAGCTGCCAGATATGAGGACTTTCAAGTTAACCACAAATACAACTTTATTGATCCTGATATGGGATAGCATGTGCAAAATTGGCTAGCACTACTTAGATTACTACTTCATCTAAATCATCGGCTACTAACTGCATGAAGACACTTCACCTTTAAACGAAATCATGAGTTTTATGTCTCAGATATTAATCTGGTAAAATCCATTATTTTGCATTTTGTATTTGTTTAATAAAGTAATCATTCCTTTAATGAAACTTTATATATCTGTATGGTTGCTGCATCTAGTTACATTCTGCATTAATGTTTATGTTTGATACTAAGTGGCACTCTACTAACAATATGGTATCAACATTAAAACCGTTATGGATATTTTATGTTTTCCTTCTTCTTTATCATTAAATGGTTGAAATCCATTAAGAGTTGGGACAGTTGAAATCAGTTTGAAAAGTTCCATGAAAGTACTCTATATCAAAGTTCTTTGACATATAAATCTAAATCAGGCCCATATAATGTACGTATAAAAAAAGATTATACTAATTAATATCAGAAAGAACTCTACGTTACTTCTATGTGAAAATTATTAATTTGATTAAAAAAATCAGTTTGTTTAATAACTGATGAAAAATTTTTACCTTTGTCATAAAGGACATCATACTCTCTGATGACTTGCATTCTATTCTTTTTGTCCCCTCAGGGGATTGCACAGCAACCAACTAGAAAAAATAGGATAAAAGAATTTTACATTAATTTAATTATTAAAAAATACACATATATATATATATACGTGCTAAACATGTAAATCAAAATAACAATTAGCGATAGTCTTTAATTACCCCTCTCTATTCTAAAAATAGTAATAATTTTTCTGGACTTCATCATTTCAAGTTCAGTCTATGTCACATGGCTTTAATGCTGATGGCATAGTTAATTCGGAATCTAAACTCAAAATTTCAAGAAGTGAAACCTTTCTCTTAACAAACAACCTAAACCAAAATTTTCTCTTGGTGAGCCTTCATACTGGATAATTGTCCCATTTTTGTTTCTATCTCTGTGCTATTTTTCTATTGCAACAGTATAAAAAATGTAAATATTCTAGATATAGGCATCATTAGAGTATCAAGTGAATTGTGGCCTTAAATGTCATTTGAACTAAAAAGTGAATATTTAATCTAACTCGGCTGCCAAGTTTTCTAGTCATTATAGATTCAACAATTTAGCATTCTATGCAATCAGAATTCTTCCTTTTCAGTATGAATCTATGTTCTATGCTTTCTACAAGCTGTGCCATCAGTATTTTTGTGTCTCAGTGTTCCTACATGAGTACTTCTATTGTTTATATATGTCAACAAATAAACCTGTAACATGTTTATAACAGCAATCTGAAAACTTCAAATTACAGCTTAACAGTTTGAACAGGTAACTACAGTCAAAAGTCTTTATTCCGGACCCGTGATCTATAATCCAGACTTCAAAGCTACAAACTTTCTACGCATGCGTAGCGTTTACGCATGTGCGTTTAATGTATAACGAACGGTATAAGCTAAGCTAAAATTATCTATTTCAATTAATGTTGCAGATTGCATCATTCCTTAATCTTCTAATTGGAACCTGCTTATTATTTTTTGCAGACTGTTAGAGCAATTTTATAAAAGTAAGCTTGAACTTTCCATTATGTCAAAAAGAATTTTCGATTCTGGAGCTGCAAAGGATATACAAAGCGAAAGCATGTTTCGATGTCCATCAAACAAAAAGTGGAATTGCTGCAAAAAATGGATAAAGGCATATCCTTTGTTTCTCTAACCATTCCGAAATCTGCTTATCAATTTCATGCTGCTCTGCCGGGGAAGGGGGCCGTCGCAGCGCACAATGAGCTGGAAGTTGATCTGTCAGTCCTATCCTTATCTTCAGGGCAGATGTTTTTATTTTATTTGGCTTATAATTCCTTACTAAATGTAGTATTTTATCTCGATGTACTCCATCTTTGATATGATTTAAATCAAATTCCTCGTCATTATAAATATCACGAATACACATCAAATAGTTTTCTGGTTCCAATTTTCTAATTTCCACTATGTGTAATGTATCCTTTACGCATGCGCGCATTGAGAGAGATGTTTAATAAAGTAAACAAAAAATATTAAGCTTTTTTTTTTTTTTTTAAATTTTGATACCCTTTAGGTCATAATTGCTTTTTATTTCATAAATTACAGTTTCATATTTTTAATTTTATAATTTCTGCATGCCATCTTACCATATTTGAACTGACGATCTATAATCTGGAAAAACCGATAATCCAGATTAGACTTTTGACTGTATTACGCTGAATGTTATGGAAACTATTATGATGCGATTGGTTGTAATGTGTGATTGGTGATTCTGATTATTGGAGAAATTTCTCAGGGCTTATTTATGCATAGGGTTTTGGTTAGGAATTACATTACTAATTTTGTGCTTTATACCATAAAATGTCTACTGGTGATACGATTAACCTGAAGTTTCTGTATGCTTTGGAACGAATGGGAAAGAAAATGTCGATTGACTGGTGTGTAAACAAAGATTTAAATGGCTTCATTCCCCTCTCAGTAAATTACGCAGTGAGATTTAAGGATTTGGAACCTGGAGCTCATATCATCACTATGGAAGGTATGTGGGATGTAATAAAAAAAGATTTTTGAAAGAAATATCACCAACGGTCGGACAGTTCAGGGGATATTTTTGATTTTTACTTTTGTGTATTTATGTGGCGATGGCAGTATTCTAGTTCAGATAATTTTAAATAGTTTTTGGATGCTGTTAAGGAATTCTATGTAGAAGACGCAGAAATTTCTAAACAAGGGAAGTTGATATTTACTTTTTATACTGTGAAGATTAGTTAACATGTATTTCCTTTTTTTTTTTTTTTTTTGTTATTTCCTTGTTTTATTTTGATTTTGTAGATGAGCGATCATGAAAGTATCCATCCAGAGGTGTAGTTGCAAAATGCTGTTTGTGGTCGGTGACTTTTCAAGGATTAAGCGAAGTTCACACACAACTTTTATTTTGATGATTTAAACACTATATACAATATTATATACATATTCAGATAGTGGGGCTACAGTATTTTAGCCCTTTCGACGCTTCAAGATATGCGTCTGCTCACGATGAGTTACAAGATCTAACTCTTTTGGCACATCAGTGCCACCTATAATATCTCATACTTCACAACAGATTTAAAGTGGAGTTTATTAAAATATTTTTTAATGTTTTAATTATGTTTTATTGCATTATGATTTGGACAGTATTTTACTTCGAAGGCGGTTGCACGTAAACAAGAATCGCCAATTCTTGCCAAAGGCGGTGGTACCATGACATATATTTCCCCACAGACATATATCAAAGTAACACTGCAATGCGCATTCTTCTTAGCAACAGCTAAAGCAAGTTTTCATCAACACACAGATGATCAGCCATTACTTCCCAATAGATTGGCCTTCAAGTTTATCTGATAACCCATGTGATTTCTAGTTATAATGTTTTTTAGAAGACCAGTCTACAGTGAAATTATTACTTTTGCCAGAGCTAAAAGGCAGCATTCACTAACATACTCTAGCATTTACAATCAATTCACTGTGTTCAACGCTGGAAAAAATGGTTTAGGAGATGCAGAATGTCGTAGGTCATATTGAACATTTATAGCGTGATTTACAATACCATCGTCTGTAAATTTTGTGTACTTTTTTTTCCCTTGATAAATGTTGAGTGCAAAAACTGAAATTCAAGTAGTCAAATTTCATCTCATTTGTAGTAGGCCATCAAACATCTTCACAAAAATTACCACTCTATGAGAAATTTAAAATATATTCACAAAATAATAATTACTTTAAATTTAATGTTTAACAATTAAGATCAAATTTTAATAAATAATCCTAATTTTTAAAATTTTGTGATATAATTTTTACATTACTTATACATAATTTATAACTTACCTAGAATAAATAGTATATAAAGTATAAAACTGCTAACAATGGTATTTATTTGTCTATATGTACATCATATTATCCTACATAGTGTGCAATTACATAACCCACCAAAATTTTAAAGTATACATCAAAGAATAAATAGTACATCATCTTAACTTCATGCCCTACTGGGAAAAAAAAAAAAAAAAAAAAAAAAAAAATGCACAGCTGTTTTAAATCTTTTATAGAAGCACTAAAACAACTATAATTTTATACCAGTTGAAAATCTTAACTAACACAGTAAAAATAAATAAACTGAGAAGGAACTAAGTAGAATACACAGCATTTCACAGAAAACAGCAAATCCCAAAATTCTAGGTGGGAAACTGCTGAAATCTCAGTGTTGAAATACATTTCGACAAAGTAATATTTTATCCCTGTGCCCTCTTACAAATAAATTATTTTCTTCAATTAATCAAGACGTGATGAAATATGACTCAGCACAATTTACAATTTTTTGGTATTACCAATCAAAAGAGAAAGTGAAAGGAGAGAAGTATATAAACACAATAATTACATTAATAATCTTCTATTAATCGATTATTCGAAAATTCATCAGGCTCTTCTTATCCAGCTGCTGTATGCTCACCTTATTCGTCTTCTTATTAACTTTTTATTGATCAGATAAGTAAGTCTACGGCCTTTTGATGAAAACCACAACATAGAAAGAACAATTCCGAAAATATAAAAAAAATGCGATTTTACGAAAAAGAATCCCATAAATATATATATATATATTTTTTTTTTTTACATTGCTCATGGTCTCTATATTAACATCGACTACTTTTATGTTTATAAAATCAAAAATATTAGCAATTGTTTTATTTCTCAAATAAATTACATAATAAGGAAGAATAAAAAACAATAAACATAAATAACCGTCATACCATTTTAATTTCGAGCAGAATTAGTTAACTCATCGAAGTACAAAGATACATTTAAATTTACATATAAGAATGACGATACAAAACTTCAGCGTCCATGTCTTGTTTCCTTTCCACGATCGTCAGAGTTCAAGTTGAAGTATTCATCTGGACTAGTATTTCTCAACCTTTTTTTTTTTTTTTAATTGGAAACACTTTAATTAAAATTAATTTTATTTTATTTAAGAACTTATTTATTTAAGAACAAATTAAGTTAGTAGAAAAATTTATGTTCTTTTTTAATAGTGAAAGACTCTTAGAGCTTCAATAATCTTTGTCTTATCAATTAGATACATTCCCCAAGAGAAGAAGAGGGAAAATGTGGTCACGTAGGTTATGAACAACATCCGCATGTGCTATGTTTACAATGGAGTCAATAGCAGATATTCCGCTGAAATTAATTGATTTTTCTAAAATTAAATAAATGCTTGGATGAGCATACAGCAGCTGGAGTTGCTTGCTTTATGAAGAGATTCGACTGAGCTGTTGAGTGTGAAGGTGCGTTTCTCGCTCTTCCAATCTGACAAACTTTTCATATTTTTACGTTTGATCTCATCAAAGTTGTTGCTTTGTGATCCAACTATGGCTCTCAAGCATTTTCCTATTAATGTTACTCATTCAAGTAAAGTTTTACAGCAATTAAATATTGACAAAAGGGGTAGTTTATGGGATACCACACTGAATATGAATTTACATGCCGCACTAAATAATGCTGCTAATATGCAGTGCAGATTTAGTGCCTCAAGATAAGCTACTAGACACAAAGTTAAATTTTATTATTTCTGCACGCAAAGAATCTATCTCCAACTGTTCAAAAATTCTGACAGAAAACTTCCATTTCGGCTTTAGATGCTTCACCTTCCCAAGATGGCAGGAAGAATTCTACTCTAAGATAAAATAAAAAGAAACTGTCTGGGCTTTCTCCAAGAAAACCAGCCAAGCCGGCTACCACCAAGGAAGCTACTCCAGTGATTTCGACTTCTAATAATTTCGAAGTGTTAAAAACCGGACTTTCCTATTCGTGAAAATCAAGTGTCAAAAAACGGGCCTGTGCAAATGGAAATTGCTCCCGCGAAAAAGACTGCCGAAAGCGAAGAAAAGGAAGAAAGATTACCTCCGGTCATCTGCCCCAGACCGGAGGTGACCTGGGAAGATATTAGATACCTTTTTCGCTAACCATAAGATCCAGAACTTTACGGGACATCTGTCCAGAGAAAAGATCTCTATTTAATTTGACTCCAATGCTATGCGAGATAAGGCCTTAACCTGACTTATGAAAGAAAAAATACAGTTTAGTCCTTTCAGAAGTAAAATGCAGTCTCCTATCAAAGCGGTCAGCAGAAGTGTCCTTGCTGACACCATGGAAAGGATACACTGCTGGAAAGAGCAGGGCTTTCCAGTGTTAAAGGTGAAGTAATTCACCAGGAAATTTCCGGTGAAAGAAGAGAAACTCCCTGTTTTCTTCATGTCATTAATTTATTAATTACCCGTTCCCGGTTGTACTTATTTCGGATTTCAAGGGCAGCACCTTCGGCTGCCCTTGAAAACTGGCTCGCTCTTGAAAACAGGCAACCGGCTCGGTTTTGACTATTTCTCGAGAACACTTCGAAATCTCCTTGTTTTCCATAAGTAAACCTTCAAACATCCACCTCCATCGCACCCAATTTTTGTGATCCTAAAATTTTGTCTGCAGTAAATGCTTGCATGACTACAATGAAACTCGTTTTCACTTCTGAGGAACTCACATGGTTAGTCTTGGCAATAAAATTGTTTAGAATGCAGATTAAGTAGTACTGGCGGCAATAACCTCTTAAGGTATTATTAAGTCAAGGATGCAGAGCTACAGAAAATTTAATTCATTTAACATCAAACAACCAGGAAAACATTATTACATTTTATAATGTGCGAAGTGCTGACAAGTGGTAACATTATCTTTCATTTTTAGAACAGTGTTTTTTAACTAGAATAGGATGCTGCCAAATAAATTATACAAAATATGATATTGCGCATTAAAACAAATATTAATATAACAAAAAGTTAAAAGACATTTCTTGGAAACAATGTAAGTAATGTTGAATATGAAGGAAGCTTACTTTTCAACTGGATCGCTATATAAATTTAAACTTCGGCATGGAATCTCATGTCACATAATAAATGGAGAGTCAAAAATGAGTTCCTGTTGATTCGGTTGAAGAATGGCTCAAGAATGTATGCACCAAAATAGATAGATATGAAATTTTAAAACGTTTTTAATATTGGTGAAACTGCTGTTATCTTTAATCTTGTATGCCTACAGGAACCATATCTTTCAAAACTAACCAGAGCTATGGAGCTAATCATAGTAAAGGACGTCTGAATGTTTTTCTTTGCGTAAATGCTGCTGGTATGGAAATATGACTCCTTTAGTTATAGGGAAGCCGGCAAAAAACAACGTTCTACAAATATCTTAAAAACATCAAAGTGCCCTTATATATCAGGATTAAGGACGAGCAGGTAAAAGTAATTTTTCTTGCAAAATCTACAGGCTTGTATAATTTTGGGAGTCGATTTTCTCTCACTAGCTTAAATCCAGTTAGATTTCTAGCAGGCATCATTCAAATTATCCATGAAGCCAGTCCCAGATGTGAAAGCAGAGCCCCACTCATTAAATCTTCAGCACCTGCCATGTGAAGAACAAGAAAAGTTGCTGCAAATGGTAAGTGAGTTCTTTACTTCGTTTAGCGGCACACCGGATTTTTTACACAAGTTATGCCCGACTCAATAGATTCTGGAGACTCACAACCGGTTAGGCA
This sequence comes from Stegodyphus dumicola, assembly GCF_044657685.1. Lineage (NCBI taxonomy): Eukaryota > Metazoa > Arthropoda > Arachnida > Araneae > Eresidae > Stegodyphus > Stegodyphus dumicola. The sequence continues at coordinate 159,503,902 of NC_140778.1, forward strand.
CAAGCCGTAGCACTTTGAAAAATCTAAAGAACCAATTATTGAGTGGCATATCAAAGATATGATAAAAGAGTAAAAGATCATTACGGCAATTTCCAGTAGTTATGCCAGTCCGGTTGTTTTGTGTAAGAAAAATAAGGAATACTCGGTTACACACCCGAAAAAGTGGCGTTTTGCAATAGTTTATCGCAAATTAAATGGTGTTACAAAATACCCGGTGTACCCATTACCGATTATTGAGGCAATCTTGAGATACATAACTTCCACTAGATACATGACTACATTAGATTTAACGTCCGGTTATTTTCAAGTAGGAGTAAAGCTTGAAGATGGACATAAAACGGCGTTTATAACTAAGTCTGGCACTTATGCATTTTTGCATATGTCGTTTAGCCTGTCAAGCGTGCCAGCAACATTTCAACGTTGTATGGACATTGTTTTAGGACGCGTCCTAGAGAAGAGCACTCTTATTTATTTTGATGATATCATTGTTACCAGTGAAAATTTAGAACAACACATTAAAGACTTAAGAGAGTTGCTTTCATTGTTAAATGAGGCCGGTCTAAAAGTTAATGTTGATAAGTGAAAATTTGCAATAAAAAATTACATTATTTGGGTATAAAATTTCTCAGAAAGGAACTGAAACAGACAAATCAAAAATAAGTGCAATTCAAAATTATCCGCCGTCAAATACTGCAAAAAATTACCTTCTTATCTAGGAATTTTTTCGCACTTACTAACTACTTTTTTATTATTTCGCAATAATTACCGAACAGCTATTAAAGTTAAAACGAAGATTTTCTTGGACAGCCGAGGCTAAGCCCACTTTTGAAAAATTAACACAAGCCCCTGTGTTAAAATTTCCCCAAAATGATGAAAATTTAGAGACTGCGGCAAGATTCGTAGGATCACGCTGCTTTCCCAAAATGGGCAGCCCGTGGCATTCTTTAGTCGTATTTTAAATGATACTGAAAAAAAATTATTCGGTCACAGAAAGAGAAACACTTGTGGTACTGTTAGCGGTTCAGAAGATCTGAGTCTATTTTGGAAGTTCTCCAGTAACAGTCTATTCCGATCATATGGCGGTCGATGGATTATATTCGGGAAAGAATCTGTCGCCAAGACTAATAAGATGAACACTTAAGTAGTAAGCGCGAGTACTCGGGTGACTGAAGTGATGTACAGAAAAGGGGCGTGGTCTTCGCCATCTTGGATCACGTGCAACCGGAAGTGACGTAGAAGGATGGGATGAAGTTGACGGAATAACATCATCAATGTTTCGATTTTATTCTGTGGCAACGACCCTATTTTTCAGAGTTTTTCTTTTTTATGGCAACGAACATTTTTTATCTTTGTGGCAACGAACACTTTAACTACGTGTTTGGCATGACATCAGTTTTTTTATTTTATTATTTTTAATTATTTACGTTTTTTAATTATCTAACACGTAATTAATATTAATTATTTAGTACGTCATTAATTTTAATTATTAAGTATTATTTTTAATTATTTAGTACGTCATTATTTTTAATTAGTTTTAAATTTTTTCATTACTTATTTTTATAATACATTTTATGTAATAGCACGAGTTTTAAAAAGAACTCCACAGCCGAGATTCGAACTCGCCATTTCTGAGATGGGAGACTAGCATTTTACCTCTCGGATGGCACTTAGCTTTATCAAACTTGTTATTTCACACATTTTTTCTTCCTTGTACGAAGTAAAAAGGAAGTATTGTAATCGCGAAAAGTTTCAGGCAGCAAATTTCAACGAAAATATCCATTTTGACCGCTATCGAATGCAATTTAACGATGTTTTTGCGTGATATCTGTACGTAAGGACAGAATAAAATACTCTTTTCCTTCAAAAAAATTATAAAACTGCTTTAAAATTAATTCTGAAGGGAATTTTTCGTGGCGTCTGTACGAACGTATATACGTACGTGCGTACGTACGTATCTCGCATAACTCAAAAACGAGTAGCCTCAGAAGGTTGAAATTTTGTATATAGGACTGCTATAACATGTAGATGTGCACCTCGTATTTTGGTTGCAATCGGCCGCACCAAACGTATATAAATATATTTATATATATATCCACTCTGTTACCCGGCTCAGTAATCTCAGTTTCTTTACTCTTATATGTTTGTAAAATGTACATTTTTTTCTTTAAAAATGATTGAATTATGTTGTTTTTATCTTCCGGTTAAGGATTTTATGCCTTTAGTAAATGTGTGTGCAATATTTTTAGAATTATCAGCAATTTTAAACTTGTTTAATTGCCGCTAAGCCTGTTTTTAATGGCGGCCATTGATGTTTACATTTGAAACAGGAGACTAATGGATTTGTTGCCAATCTAGAGAAACTTAACTTCGCAACAACAAAGATAACGCATTCATTTATTATTGCCAATTAAATCATGCTTAATTCTTTTTGGAATTTTTTCGAGGAAATAAGCGTTTGAGATTTACTTCGTAATTTTTAATATAGGTATTTTGAGTTTTTATGTATTTTTGCCTTCTCGCGAAGTGAGAACTGAATTAATTAAATGAGAAATACTCAATCGTCTGTGAAAAACTGTTTCTTTTTTGTTTTGTTTTCTTAATTTCTTTTATACATAGTTCTAGCTTTATTATAGTATTTGAATAGAACATGTGGCAATGATTAGATAATTCTTTAAATGATGTACATTTTGTGTATTCTGAGTTATAATATGAATGAAATATAATACTGTTAAGTAAACCTAGCGCCAGAGTGTCGCTATGGTAAACAAAGTGAATTTTAAAGAATGTATTTATTCTATTGTGGTTTATACGCTGTCGGCGAAGTAGGTTTAATTCAATCTAATAAGTTTAAATAAAATGCAAGAAAAAATGCGTATAATTTAATATTCCGTACAAGGAAGTCATGTTGTGTACACATCAGATTTTTTTGTCCAATAACAAGTTTGTGTTGAGACTTTTGTTGGTCAGTGGTCTTTTATAACTTGGTAACTGAAATTAGCTGATATGCTGTACATCAAGACTCATTGTTCGGCGGGTAGTGGGTGGCGTACCGGGGACGATATTCACAATTTGTCCTGTTCTGCACACGGAATCATTTTTTTATACTGGCCATTACGGGTACGTACTTTTATGATATTTTATTCTAATCTTATATGATTGTATTTTATATTTATGCGGGATATCTGTACATATGAAATGAAAATAAATATGCGTGATATCTGTACATCGGAATGAGGTTTTAGTATATAGCCCATATAGCTTTATTGAGAGTTTTAATTATCTGAATTTGTATTATTGAGAGAGTTCATTTGTGATATTGTTTGATAACATGTAAGTTGTCTAAGTTGTGTAGCATATATAGCTTTCGTATTCTGGTATTGGCGTTTATATGTAAGGCTTATTTTTGTCTGTTTTTGTGATTTCTTTTTCTTTTGTATGGTTCATTGTATTTTCTTTCTTTGTCTGTTTGATGTTTTCCTCTCGGGTTTTGTGTATGTTGAGTGTTTTTTGTGTGTTTTTGTATTTTTGTTTTTTAGTATTTAAGTAGTTCTAAGTTCCTGTATGGTCACTGTAAGTTCGTGTAGAAACTACCTCAGTAGATCTACGGCAATTCCCCGTGTAAAGCCTTTTTAAATTGTCTCTTGAGGCAGGTGAATTCGTTTAGGCCCTGTGTGCACCCCTTCTTCTTTTACAAAATTTTGATGCTTAGAGGTTCTCTGATGTTCCTCCATAAAGCTAATAGAAAATTCTTTGAAAAAGCAAAAAATTGTTCTCATATGAAACACTTCAAAGTATTCGATTACGAGATCTTTGCAGAGGACGCACGTATTCGACCGCTTGCGGCCTTCACCGCTCGAGATTCGAACTTCCCTACGTAACTTTATCACGAGTGCAACGTCGCTGTATATATGTATATAGACTTATTTTGCCGTATTTTATTTTATACTCTTTTCATTTTATTTGCATGTATTTTATTATTCTAATAAATTGTATTGTATCAGCTTATTTGTATAACTTTATTATGACATGTGCCTATCATGAACAACAGAACAAGTCTGATTTTCACCCTGTCTTTGCCTCTCCTGGTCCTGGGCTTCGTCTGCGTGTTTCTCTAGACTTGTGAAGTCATGCTGTCACCCCCTCTTCGTACTACTGATGCCTCCTTTCAATCGTCATTGCTTACTACCGTCATGCGCCCTTTGGACCTATGTGTCATGAGCCGGAAACATTGCGTAAAAACAGCAATATGCCGGCAATATTGTTGATGATGATGATGATGATTGATTTTTTTATAGGAAACTTAGGTTGTGAAATTTTGATTTTGAACTTTGAATATTGTTCAAGTTTTTTTCTGAACTTTGAATTTTTAAGATTTTATATTATGACATTTATGTAAATTTTATTTTTGACTTAAAACCCGATACCCGAATTAAATTTTTGAGTTCAATATGGCTGGCTCAGATAAAAATGAATCAAGAGAGGAGGATTCTTTTGATAAAATTCTAAGAGAAACATGTAATATAAACATGATCGTGAAAGAGATTGCAGCAACCATGCAACGGCATTTTAAATTAAATGTTAACTGTTTGTATTTTCATGTATAGCAGTGCTGCAACTATGTATTTTTTCTGAAGTGAAGTGAACTGATTCTTCTGAGTTAGTCTTCCTTGTGCCTATGCTGTTGTCGCTAGCTGCATAAACGCGGCGTGATATGTTTTTGTAGAATGTTCTTTTCTTTCGCTATGTAAATTGTAAATAAATGTGATTGATTGAATAAATTTAGCTTATTTGTGAATATGCAGAACAAACCTGCCGTATTTGGTGACCTATGGACGAAAAATAAGTTAAATTAATTGGTCACATGCTTTGCTAAGCCTTGCTGTGTTAAGCCTATCCCACTGTGGCGACTTCGCTTTCTGGATAATTACGATTATATTGTTTCTACTCTCCGGAACTATTTCCACATACTAGCGATGCCTCCACCCAATCAGCAGAGCCAAGTAGCGAAAGTTGCACTCCGCATTCCACCTTTCTGGAAGGCTAACGTGCGGTTGTGGATCGAACAGTGTGATAATGCCTTCATTTATAGCGGAATTATAAGTGAGGAAACGAAACTTTCTGCTCTTATAGCGAATATAGATGCGGAAACTCTGTCACACATCTCGGATATCGTACTAAACCCTCTGGACTCTGACAAATATAAAAAAACTGTCTGAGAGGCTCATCAGTGAAATTGAAGATTCGGAACACCAGAAAATTAAAAATCTCCTCACTGAACTTCAGTTGGGGGATGAATGGCCTAGTCATCTCCTACAGAAAATGAAAGAGCTAGCTAGGAAACAGCTTAATGATGACTTTTTGCAAAATTTATGGATGCAACGGATGCCAGCCCATATCCAAACAGTTTTGTCCGCTTCTTCTGAAACACTTGATCAGCTAGCAATTATAGCTGATAAAGTCGCTGAGGTTGTTCAACCTAGCGCAATCTGTGCTACTTCTGGAGCTGGAACGTCCTTGGATTCCAATGGCATCACAACTGAAACCCTAGCCAGGCAGATCGAAGAATTTACACGCCAAGTTTCTGAACTTTCCCGTGCTCAAACAACAACTAGGTTCCGGAGTCGCTCACCCTCTCGTTCCAGGAAAGGTAATACTTCCAGTAATGTGTGTTTCTATCATAACAGTTTTGGTGATAAGGCACGCAAATTTGCTAAGCCTTGCGCGTATCAACAGCAAAAAAACCTGTAACTCCCGTCATAGCTGGGATGATGGAAGTATTCAAAAGCCCAGTCGGTTATTTCTTCACGACAGGAAGACTGGCCAAAAATTTTTGATTGATTCTTCTAGTGAGATCTCAGTGTTACCTTCTTCTCCTAAAGATAAGAGAAACTGTTGTGAAACATTTGCTCTTTTTGTTGCCAACAATTCTAAGATTCCTGCATATGGATTTGTGGACAGACAGTTGGACTTGGGTCTCCGGAAACCCTTCTCATGGACATTTGTGATTCCTGATGTAACTTCTATCATCGGTGCTGATTTTTTGAAACATTTTAATCTTCTTTTTGATTTGAAACCGCAGTGTCTTATAAATCCTGAAACTTCATTGTTTACTTATGGCAATGTTGCTCACAAAAGCCAACCTTCTACTGTCACTGTTTCTGTTAATTCAGATTATGACTCCTTGCTTTCTGAGTTTCCAGATATAACAAATCCTATTCTAATTAAGCAGCCTGTTCCTCATAATGCAGTGCATCATATTTTGACCCGTGGACCACCTGTGACTTCAAAACCGAGACGACTCCATCCCAAGCTGCACGAAGCAGTGAAATCTGAGTTCCAATTCCTCCTGGATCAAGGGATAATCCGTCCTTCCAAGAGTCCATTGAGTTCACCATTGCATGTCGTTCCCATGCATGATTCTGCAGCTCGTCCGGTTGGAGATTACCGCAAACTGAATTTTGTTACTGAATTTGATAGTTATCCAATTCCGTACCTTCAAGACTTTGCTCATTCACTCTTCGGTAAATCCATTTTCTCAATGGGGTCCCTATGAGCATACTCATCTGTGTTTTGGCTTAGTGAATGTACCCCAAACCTTCATGTGCTTTATGGGCTAAAATTCCATAAGCGGGGTAAGTTGGCGCCAAACTATTTTGGCCTTCAAAATTTGGTGCATTTTTTAGGCGCACTAAATGAAAGCACAAACCTGATTTTTAAAAGTAAACAGAATAGCCACTTTTAAGTTTTGCAGTAGTGAAACGCCGTTATTTTGTGTAAACAGAATAGTAAAATGAGATGATGAAATACTAGATGAGTAAAACAAAGTCCAACAGCTTTGCAAGTAAAAGCATAGTCCTATATATATCTAATTCATCATAAAATAGTAGAATGAACAATTTTTGTAAATAATTACTGAGTAAATAAATGTATACACTTATCAAATCAAAGCACTGCGAAGTCAGTTTTAAACGTAAATAGAATAGCAAATTATGCGTATTCAGCATCATAAACTAACAAAAATATTCAAGTTACTATCGTGGAATTCAACACACTAAACAACTTTCGTTCAAAGCTTTAAATATTCCGCCTCTTTCGATTGCCACATGCAAGAAACAAAACTAAAAAGATTTAACTAAATAAAATTAAATGAAAACATTCATAAATTATAAACTTCATGTCTTATGAAATCCGACATTCTCCCACCAACAACAGTTTAACTTTCTGCAAATATTTATATAAATATAATATTAAACATATATATAACTATAATATTAAAAATATATATAACAATAATATTAAACAGTAAAATTTTTAAAAACAAACACATTATTTCAAAATTAAATTTTTAAAAAAGTCTGGCTACGCTAAATTCGCGCTCTTACAGTTACTGTCACATTCTTGCCACTAGGTGGCGGGCATCTCTTCCTTTACTTTTGCTGTAATTAAGTTTCGAGAACCAGTCGAGATTGGAACCGCTTTGAGGAGCGTAAAGACTCAGAGTTAAAAATGTACTGTCTTAAAATAGTTATCACCTACCTTGTAAATAGTGTATATTAGCTTTTTATTTCAATAAATAATTAAAAGACAAGATGGCTTGTTAGCAGTAATAGAAACTCTTACTGAAAACGTGATTATTAGAAGCCTGGCGTCGTGAACACTGAAGATGCAGCAGGTAAGGAATTTTACATTAATTTTATTGTAAATAGAAGAACCTGATGCAACATTTTTTATGGCGCCCGAACAGGGACGCCAGGTTTTTTGAAAAGTTCTAATAAAGTGAATTCAAAAGCTGAATATTAAAATTGAAGATTTTAATACTTGTTTTTGAAGTATTCAGCAAAAGAATAATTTTTGTTTTCTAAGTAAGAGTTAAATATTTGTTTTTCATGAGACGTATATTTTTTTTTTTTTTTTTTTTGTAAATGTTTGAATCTAAGAAAGATAATGGCTGAAGTAGATAAATTAAAAAAGAAAAGAAGTATCTTAAGAACTGCCGTTACAAAACTATTTAAGAAAATCGAAAGTGAATTAAATAAATCTGAAGGTAGTATTAATGAGCTCGAAGAATTGTTAGAACAGCTTAATGCTAAAGCCGAAACACTAGCTAATGCCGATGTAGAAGTTGAACCAATTCTGAGTGTAGATGAATTCGAAAATGAATTCGAAATTACAGAACAATATCGTGAGAAGGTAACGTTATGGAAATTTAGGCTTAAGAAACGGATTAAGGAACTTAATCATGACTTAAATGCACCGAACACACAGCAAAATATAAAAGACACACCTAATGTTAAATTACCAAAACTTTCGATTCCCGTATTTTATGGGAACAGTAGTCAATGGCTTACTTTTTGGAATAGTTTTGAGTCCTCAATACATAATAACGAATCATTGAACAAAGTAGACAAATTTAATTACCTGAAAGCGTATTTAGGAGGAACAGCTGCTAATTGCGTTCAAGGACTTCCGTTATCGCCGAAACATTATGATTCAGCAATTCAAATCTTACACGACCGTTTTGGAAGGAGAGACATTCTTATTAATGCGCACATGAATAATTTGCTGAATATTGAATCATTAAAAAATGCGAATGACATAAAAACATTTCGTAACTTGTATGATAAAGTACAAACACAGATTAGATGTCTCGAAGCGTTAGATGTTGTATCGGAATCTTACAGTGCTTTGCTGTGTCCGATGATTTTGAAGTTATTGCCTTCAGAATTAACGCTTGAATTTCATAGAACACAAAATGTTGGCACAGATTATAACATAAAAGATTTAATGTCATTTTTACACGCAGAACTTTCATCCCGTGAACGCACAAGGTCAACGGTTTCGCAACAGCAAAAAGTATCCGATCGGCGACAGTCTTCTTCCCCCCCTGCAACGAAAAGCGCATATGCTCTCTCAAATAGACATAATAAACCAAAGATTCCGACCGCTACAGATTTGTTTACAAAATCCGAAAGCAGAGAGGAAAATATGAACTGCGTCTTCTGTACGTTTCCGGCTTATCATTACAAGAAAAAAGGGACATTTTAAAAAGAAAATGTGCTTGCTATAAATGCCTAAAATTACACCATTTGGCTCAAAACTGCAGAACAAAAATAACTTGTTCTATTTGTAAAAAACAACATGCAACTATTATGTGTAATAAACAAAATCCTTCTGTCGAGGTTTCGGAAATTAAAAAAGACGAACAGATAGAAAATAAAGCACTTTCAAATCAAGCAGGATGTTCAGAAGTATATTTGCAAACTTTAATTGTTCGCATATATGGAAGAGGGAATAACCAATTTGTTCGAGCGATAATTGACACCGGAAGTCAAAACTCATACATAAGCAGGTATGCAGCAGAAAGGTTACAATTAAGAAGCTTAGGTGAACAAAGTGTAACCCACGGACTTTTCGGTGGCATAGAAGTTTCGGAAAAACATAAACGTTATAGAATAAAATTGGGTAGCGTAGATAAACGGTATAATTGCGAAATCAATGTATTGGATGAAAGAAAAATATGTTCTTCGGTCCCTAAAATCAAAAATATACACTGGATTGGGGAACTTAGAAGAAGAGGAATTTACGTCAGTGATGTTTTTGAAAATGGAAATTGCAGATTATTCCAGGAGAACCCCCAAGAGATTCATTTGTTGTTAGGGGCAGATGTTGCTGCAAATTTATTTACAGGTAAAATCGAAGTTCTTCCTTGGGGAAGATTAGTTGCTGTAAGTACAAGACTTGGGTGGACAGTCATGGGGAAAGCGAACACTGACAATTATGAAATAGAAAATTCCTTTTCCACGCTTTCGTTATCTTTACATATTTATGATGCCACGTTGTCAGAACTGTGGAGGCTTGATGTTATCGGAATAACAGATCCAGTTACAAAAAAGGCTAGAGAGGAAAGGGATTTGCAAGCAAAATTGCAATTCGAAAATTCTGTATCTCTAAACGAAGAAGGGCGTTATGAAGTCGCACTTCCGTGGGCAGAGAATCATGTACCACTCTCCACCCACAAGGATTTAGCGTTGAAACGTCTACAATCTACCACCCAGAAACTTTTATCTCAAAATTTATTTTCTTCATACAATGCAGTTTTTAATGACTGGTGTAACTTAGGAGTGATCGAAGAAGTTAAAGAAAATATTGCGGTTGACTATGGACATTATTTACCGCATAGACCGGTGATCAAAGAAAATAGCTCAACACCAATTCGACCGGTGTTTGATGCGTCTGCGAGGAAACAATCGTCTCCTTCTCTAAATAAGTGTTTGGAGTGTGGACCAAATTTGATAGAACTAATTCCATCTCTTTTGTTGAGATTTCGGGAAGGCAAGTTTGCTGCTATAGCAGACATTGAAAAGGCTTTCTTACAGATCAGTGTAAGGCCTCAAGATAGAGACTGGCTTCGGTTTTTCTGGTGGAATGATGTGGAAGAAAGGAAAACGAAAATATTTCGTCATACTAGGGTAGTATTTGGGGTTAAGAGTAGTCCTTTCCTTTTGGCAGCTGTTATAGAATTCCATCTACAAAAGTACGTGAAAAATTTTTCATATCATACGGAGATAATAGCTAAACTCTTGCGTAGCTTCTACGTAGATAACGTTGTTGCCAGTTTTGACAAAAAATCCGAGATGATCCAGTTCATCGAAAAATCTCGAGAAATAATGTATGAAGGAAAGTTTAATCTTCGAGGTTGGTTACATAACGGAGATAACTTGAAACATGAAACTATTTCACCCGTATTGGGTGTGTTATGGAACTCTCAGAAAGATAATTTAACTTTGAATCTGAATTGGCTAGAAGATTTTGAAATGGGTATAATAACGAAGAGAACAATTCTCGCTGTAACACACAAAATATTTGATCCTATTGGTATTGTGAGTCCTGTTCTCTTGTATCCTAAAATATTGTTGCAGAACCTATGGAAAACAGGAATTTCTTGGGATACTGAAGTTGACGAGAGTACAAAACAAAATTTTGTGAATTGGTATAAAAGCCTTTTTCTCTTAAAAGAAATATCCCTCCTACGTTGGATACATTCCAGCAAGGACAATAGGAAGTTCTGCAGCATTCACACATTCTGTGATGCCAGTAGTAATGCGTATGCTGCTGCAGTTTTCTTGAGAACTGTGACGAATTCTGGAGTTGAAATTCATCTGTTGGCATCGAAGTCTAGAGTATCTCCCGTAAAATCTATTACGATCCCTCGTCTGGAATTGATAGCTGCCACGATAGGTGCCAGACTATGCTCTTCTGTTTTAAATGGTTTGCAATGGCAAAATATGGAAACGCATTTTTGGACGGATTCTACAACAGTTTTGACATGGATTCAAAGGGAAGAGATTGTCTGGGCTGTCTTTGTGGAAAACAGAGTCAGGGAGATTAGGAAACTGACGGATCCAAAAACGTGGAAACATATTGCTGGAACAAAAAATCCAGCTGACCTCCCATCAAGAGGTTGCACCGCTAAACAACTTTTAGCAGTTAGATGGTGGGAGGGCCCCGACTGGCTGAAGAAAAATCAGGAAGAATGGCCTAGACAAAGGGAAATACCGAACATGGAAATAGTGAATTCAGAAAAAAGGAAATCAGTCATTTCTGCACTAAATACGCAAAGGGTAGAACATTTTTTTGAGAAATATTCATCTTACCATAAAATGTTAAGAATAACTGCTTGGATATGCAGATTTATCAACAACTGCAGAAGACCAGATTCTAAACAATCAGGAGAACTCACGGTCCCGGAAATAGAAACTGTAGAAAAGAAAATATGCAAGATAATACAAATAGAAGCATTTGGCAAAGAACTTAAAGTTAGCAACCTTTGTACCTTTTTTGACTCAGATGGCCTTATTCGGTTAAAGACCAAGATTACTAGAAGAGAGGAAGAAGAAAATTTTCTCTGTCCAATTGTATTGCCCTCAAATCATGACTTAGTTCATAGGTTAATTTTAGATTACCATTTGCGACTATCCCACGCTGGTGTGCAGTTCGTACTAGCCAATATTCGACAGAAATTCTGGGTCCTGAGAGGAAGAAAAACAGTACGTAAAGTTCTTATGAAGTGTGTTCGCTGTAGAAGATATAGCGCAAAGAATATAGAGACTATTCCAGCACCTCTTCCTGAAGATCGAGTTCGAGATGCTCTGGTGTTTGAAGTGACCGGAGTCGATGTAGCCGGTCCTCTTTATTTACGAAAAGAAAAAAAGGCATGGATCTTGCTCTTTACTTGCGCGGTCTATCGCGCGATACATCTTGAACTGATAGAAAGTTTATCAACAAATGCGTTCATCTTGGGATTAAGGAGATTTATTGCCAGAAGAGGTCGTCCAAGTATTATTTACAGCGACAATGGCACTGAAAATCTTTTAAGATCGATAGATTGGAAAGAAATAGAATGTAATTCAACTAGTATGAGAATACAGTGGAAGTTTAATCCCCCAACTGCTTCATGGTGGGGCGGTTGGTGGGAGAGGTTGGTACAAACAGTGAAGAAGATGTTGAGAAATGTTCTTGGCAAGTCCTGTGTCTCTTATGAGGAAATGTTGACTATACTTTGTGATATCGAATCAGTAATCAACTCAAGACCCCTTACGTACCTTTCAGAAGATCCAAATGATCTTACGGCACTAACTCCTTCAATGTTTCTACAAGATGTGCACGACGTCGGAGTGCCTGACTTAGACTACCTGGATACCATTAATCTGACAAAAAGATACAAGTTCTTGCAGAACTTAAGAGAACATTTCCGCAAAAGATTTCGTGATGAATATTTAGCTATCCTAGTGCAAAAACCATCTAAACGATCTACTCGGACTATCAACATAAATGACTTGGTGTTTGTCGGCAGCGACAACAAGAAGAGAATAGATTGGCCAATAGGTCGTGTTGTAGAACTATATCCTGGGAAAGACAACGAAGTACGTGTTGTCAAAGTGAAAACTGCAACGGGTGAATTCCTAAGACCTGTGAAACGTATTTAGCCTCTCGAACTTGATAGACCTAACTTGTTTAGTGACTTCACCATGAACAGAAAAAACTCTGCCGATAAGTGTGACAGTGATATGAACTATCAAACTAGATATGGACGTAAAACTGTAAAACCTGTTACATATTTTTAAATTGCTATACTAATTTTTGTTTCTTTTCAGTATTTTAGAAATTTAATTGTCCTAACAGTAGTCAATTGGAACATGTTATCTGGATATGGTATGAATGTAATGCAAAAAATGTTTAGATGTGTAATCCTTCTTTGTAAGTATTAATTTTAGAGCATTAGTTACTTTTCATATTTGTGAAAGTTGTACTTGAATTTTTGTTTGATTATTGATAAATTTTGTTTTGATTTTCCCATCTTATCGAGGTAAAATCAAAAGGTGGGAGGATGTCACATTCTTGCCACTAGGTGGCGGGCATCTCTTCCTTTACTTTTGCTGTAATTAAGTTTCGAGAACCAGTCGAGATTGGAACCGCTTTGAGGAGCGTAAAGACTCAGAGTTAAAAATGTACTGTCTTAAAATAGTTATCACCTACCTTGTAAATAGTGTATATTAGCTTTTTATTTCAATAAATAATTAAAAGACAAGATGGCTTGTTAGCAGTAATAGAAACTCTTACTGAAAACGTGATTATTAGAAGCCTGGCGTCGTGAACACTGAAGATGCAGCAGGTAAGGAATTTTACATTAATTTTATTGTAAATAGAAGAACCTGATGCAACAGTTACCGAAATAAAGCTCTAAGTTTGCCACAAGAAAACATAAAGCCGGAAACCACAACCAAATTAAAATCGCGCCAAATAAAAAACTCTCGCCAAGCTTGGCGCTTACCCCGATTATGGAATTTTTCAGTCTTCGGTAAATCCCTTTTCTCAAAAGTAGCCATTTTTAAAGCATTTCACCAAATTTCTATTGCAGACTCTGACATTCCTAAAACAGCAGTGACAACCCCATGGGGTCTGTATGAGCATATTCATCTGTGTTTTGGCTTAGTGAATGTACCCCAAACCTTCACGCGCTTTATGCACGAGGTTCTAAGGGGTCTTCCATTTTGTTATGTTTATCTTGATGATATATTATGTTTTTCAAATGATGCAGTGGAGCATAAGAAGCACTTACATACTATATTTCAAGGACTGAGTACTTATGGTCTCAAGTTAAATGTTTCAAAATGTGTGTTTGGTGTCACTGAGCTGGAGTTTCTTGGTCACCATATAAGCCCGGAAGGGGTGAAACCCTTGCAAAATAAAGTCCAAGCAGTCCTAGATTTTAAGTTGCCTGAAACTATTGGTAACTTGCATAAGTTCCTGGGCTTAATTAATTCCTATCGTAGGTTTTTGCCTCATGCAGCAGACAACCAGGCCTTGCTAAGTGACGTTTTAAAGGGATCTTCTGGCAAGAAAAATTCGAAGAAACCAACTATTTGGACTCGCTTGCAACAGAGGCTTTTAAGAAATGCAAACAAGCACTAGCTAATGCCACGTTACTTGCCCATCCTTCTCCAATTGCCCCACTTGCTTTGCATGTACATGCATCTGATCATGCCATTGGTGGTGCATTGCATCAGGTTATGGACTCCAAATTGCAGCCCTTAGGTTTCTTCTCGAGGAAGCTCAGTACAGCCGAAACTCGGTACAGTGCTTATGACAGGGAGCTCCTTGCTGCTTATGCCTCCATTCGCCATTTCAGACATATTTCGGAGGCTAGAGAGTTTGTCCTCTTTACTGATCATAAGCCTCTGACATATGCTTTCCGTCAAAAGAATGATAAGTGCTCTCCACGCCAGTTGAGGCATTTAGATTTCATCTCGCAATTCACAACTAACATACAGCACATTCCAGGGCCTGAGAATATTCCTGCAAATGTCATGTCGGGTATAGCTGCCTTAACTCTTCCTGCATCAGTTGATTATTATAGCTACAGCACAAACATTGGATGATGAGTTGAGGTCCTTACTGTCGTCAGACACATCCCTGCACTTAAAAAATTACTCTCCCGGAATCAAACCTTGATCTATTCTGTGATGTATCGTTTGGTAGAGTTTGTCCCCATGTCCCAACACAGTTTCACCAGTATGTTTTTGGCTCATTACACAACATGGCTCACCCTGGTGTACGCAGAACACAACACATTGTGCGGTCACGATTTGTCTGGCCTAAAATGTTATCGGATATAGCTGAATGGACCAAATGTTGCATCCCATGTCAAAAGGCTAAAATTCATCGGCATACAAGAGCACCTTTGGCAAGTTTCTCAAAGATTTGAGAAACAAGAGCCTTCTCAAAGATTTGACCATGTTCATTTAGACCTTATAGGCCCTCTCCCTTCCTCAAATGGTTATTCTTACTGCTTGACTTTAATTGACTGTATCTCTCGATGGCCAGAAGTTCAACCACTCAAGGATATCTCTGCTGAAGCTGTTGCAGAAGCATTTTTCACATGCTGGGTCTCCAAGTATGGAGTGCCCTCTACTGTGACAACTGACCAAGGACGCCAGTTTGAAGCTTCATTTTTCGCTCTCTCACTCATCACCTGCGAATTCAGAGATCCAGGACGACTAATTACCACCCCCAGGCGAATGGGTTAATAGAGGAATCGAGCTCTTAAGACTGCTATCAAGTGCCATGCCACTGAGCGGTGGACTGAAGTCCTTCCTGTGATCCTTCTTGGTTTTCGAGCTACGTTGAAAGAAGATTTAGGTTGCACACCAGCAGATTTGGTTTTTGGAACTACCATTCGTCTGCCTGGGGAGTTCCTGGTTCCTGCTCAACAACCGGTTGACCCCACAGATTTTGTCAGCCACTTACGTCCACATATGCAAACACTTCGCCCCATACCACCCAAGTGACATGGTGATAGCAAAACCTTTATACACTGTGATTTAGCCACAGCTACCCATGTTTTTCTTCGTCATGATATGGTGAGACGCCCACATCAACCTCCTTATGATGGACCGTTTTCAGTTGTTCGTAGAACAGAGAAGGTCTTTTACCTAGATATAAATGAAAAAACTGTACCTGTATCCATTGATCGTGTAAAGCCAGCTTATGTTCTGAACGTGCATAAACCAATTCCTCCACCACCAACTTCACCTCACCGTTTGTAAGGCACTGTGGTACATACTTTGCCAATTAACCCAGATACTCCATCAAATGATTGTCCATCGGATATTACAACTTCAGAACAGTCGTCAACAAAGGTGCAACTTAAGACTACACGTTCTGGGCGTCATGTTCATTTCTCTGTACGATATCGTTGACACTGGGAGGGGAGTATGCAGCAACCATGAAACGAACTTTTAAATTAAATGTTAACTGTTTGTGTTTTCATGTATAGCAGTGCTGCAACTAAACTCTGTACTTTTTCTCAAGTGAAGCGAACTGATTCTTTGAGTTAGTCTTCCTCGTGCCTGTGCTGTTGTCGCTAGCGTGCATAAACGCGGCTTGATAAGTTTTTGTAGAATGTTCTTTTCTTTCGCTATATAAATTGTAAATAAATGTGATTGATTGAATAAGTTTAGCTTATTTGTGAATATGCAGAACCAACCAGCCGTAAGACGTACAAAGTTATAGACAAGATAAAATCTCAGAGAAAGATTGCTGTTGCATTGCCAGATAAATTGATATGTGGGCTTGATAAAATCTTGGAACTGGCCACGGCGCAAAGATTACGAATGCTAGAGATTGAGATGAAGGCGAACTCAGATCTGGATATAAGTGATCTCAAGAATGATATCATTGATTTAAGAAGTGTAGTAGAGAATGGAAAAAGAAAAATTTATTTAAGTACAAAGACTTTTACTAAAAAGAGGCGTTTTATTCGTCCGAAGATAATAGTTCATGGAGTAGAAAAAGATTTGGATAATGAGAATTTGCTTTCAGCTCTCTATAAAAATTGTGTTTGCGAGAAGAAGTGCGCGAGGCACTTGTTTGATATTACCTCTAGGAATGATACCTTCTATAGGGTATTTATTGTAAATTCTCTTTGTCAGAGAGATATACTGGAAACCCAAAGAATTCTTTTTGGATGGAAATCTTACAGTACTAAGATCTCAAATCTTTTTAAGACCTCGCCAATGTACGAAGTGCTGGTCGTTCGGGCATACAAAGAAGTTCTGCAAATCTGATGTATGCTGTGAACATTTCTGCTATACATTCTAGGAAAGAGTGTAGCAATGATGTGATTAAATGCGTGAATTGTGCGTTTTCTAATAAGAAATATAGCACTAAATTCAATATATCTCATAAGGCCAATGATCAAAACATGGGCAGTCTTGCTCATGGTTAATTAGTGAAATAGATTTTATTACAGATCATTTGGACATTGATGTCAATATGAGATTTTAGTTTTTTCGGACTCGGGTTCCAATACACTGTATATATATTTTTAATTCTATCTGTGTTTTTATTCTCATGCTTTTACTATATTGATAATTTTAACATGATAACTGTAAGCTTCAATTCTAATCATTGTTCTTTGGCGCCCTTCCAGCTCCCTGTCATTGATAATATTCTGGGATTCGTATGTCTACAGAAGCCCTATCTCATCAATAATGACTTAGCATATTGCCAGACCTCATGGCGTCTTGCTATGATGTCGGGTGGGCGTTCGGCTATTGTAATTCTTAACCCTGCCATTGAATGTACTTTTGATTATCAATCCGATGTAATTATCTGCATTACTGTTTATGGAAAACAGAAATTTAGTCTTGTGTAGTGTTACTTTTCACCAGCCGAAGATTTGTCAGTACATTCATTCATTCATTACAATTTATGCCGAAATATTGCATTTGATGCAACGTGTCCGGCTCATGACAAGTATGCCCGAGGGGCATAAGACATAAAAGTGTCTGGACCAAGTGATAGGAGGCAATAGGAAATGAGATAAAGAGGGGGTGACCACAGGACACCACAAGCAGAGAATCGAACTTAAAGCCCAAGACCAGGAGAGGCAGCAATGTGTGGAATGTCAGAGTTAAAGTTGTTCATGATAGGTATGCTAAGAAAAAACATGATATATTAGCAAACACAATTTTATTACATAAAATAAATACAATAAGTGAGCATATACAATACAAAATACAAAAGAGTTTGAGTTGCAGTACGAAAATTTATGTACAATATGTACAGAAAAGATGATGTTGCATGAAAAGACTGATTAAGTAGGAAAATGAGTGTCCCTGGTGAGGAAGGCCGCTAATGGTCTGATTTTGATATCTTCAGGAAACACGGTATAGTCGAAAACTTTAAAGTATTTCATGTACGAGCAGTTTCTCGCCTTATCAAAAAATTTCCGATTTGCATTATGGAGGAAATTATCGATATTCTATATTTTTAAATCTCTATGTAGAGTTTCATTGGATACATAAAAATGAGCATTCGTGATCTGTCTTAAAAATTTGTTTTGAGTGATCTGTAATTTCTTGAGGTCATTTTTCGAATAAGTCGCCCAGGCTGGAGACGCGTAAGAAAAGATAGGCCGAATAATGGCAGTATAAATATGTCTCTTTCTTCGTAAGTCGAGTTTTGAATTTTTTCCGATTAATGGAATAAGATTTCTGATAGCCGCAACTGTTTTGCCTCTAACTTTTTGGATATGGTCTTTCCATGTGAATTTATTGTTTAATACAACACTAAGGTAGGTAGCTTTGTTCACAAGCGGAACTTCGACATTAAAGATTTTAAGTTTGTTTACAAATGGACTTCTAGAGTGCCTTTTTCCTAATGATAATAAGCTGGGATTTTTGTGCATTGATGGCTATGGGCCATTTCGTGCACCATTGCTCAATTTCTGGAATTTTATCCTGCAATTTAGAAATGGCAAGTTCTTGATTGTGAGACGTGTATGCAAGCGCCGTGTCATCGGCGTAACATCCTAAATAAAAATTTGGGTCTGTGCATATTTTAGGGAAATCAGCAACATAAAATATAAAAAGAATAGGTCCCAAAATTGATCCTTGAGCTACACCAGCATTGAGTCTTCTGGGATCAGAGTTGCCGTTACCAATATTGACAAAGAATTTTCTGTGTTTAATAAAAGAATAAATGAGTAAGATCAGGTCTCTGTCAAAATCCAAGGAAATAAGCTTGAGAATAAGCCCTTCATGCCAGACGCGGTCGAAAGCTTTCGCCACGTCTAGCATGAGTAAGGCGACATTCTGATGTTTGAAAAGTGCAGAACCGATGCATTCACATAGTCGGACAAGCTGCTTGGTCGTAGACAAATTCTCACGGAAGCCAAACTGTTCAGGAGGTATCTTATTCATGTAAGGCTCGATTCTCTTATAGATAACACGTTCGTAGATTTTGCCCAGACCGGGCAGTAAACTAATAGGTCTGTAACCCTCCGGGGAGGTAGCATTTTTACCAGGCTTGGGTAATAATATAACTAGCAGTTTTCCATTTATCGAGGAAATAATTTTTCTCAAGACAGGCATTTAAAATGCTGACATATTTCGTGATAACATTAATAGGCAGGTTTTTGATAGCGACGTTGGTGATGTTATCAAAACCGGGAGCTTTTCTATTCTTCATTCTTTTGATAATCTCCTTAACTTCATTAGGTGAAGTATAATTAGTCTTGTTTTTGGGTCCCGGGCCGTTAATCCAGTCTTGAATAAAATACCTAGTGTCATATGAAAATAAAGGGTCGCTCGGATCTTGGTTAGGAACAAATTGTTTTTCTAAAAAATCAGCCATTACATTGGCTTTGTCCTTATTGGTGACGGCTATAGTATTATCTCCGTAAATTGGTTTATTGTTCGGCTTTTTGCCGCGAAGATTCCTTGCAAAGGACCAGAATGCATTATTCGGCTCATTGAATGTATCAATTTTTGCGTTCCACGACTCATCTCTGTGTTTATAAATACTTTTCTTTATTTCTCTGTTGAGTTTATTTAACTCTTTTTTGATTCTAGGATCCCAAGCAATATGCCATCTTTTGCGTAGTTTGTTTCTTTGTGAAATCAGGTTTCTAATGTTACTAGGCAATCTAGCACTGTACTTATCAGCGGGAATTTTCTTAGTAGCCCTGTTATATGCACTAAGTATGCTATTATTGAGAACATCAATTGCATAATCAATATCAAATTTTGTTTTAAGGTGCTTAATAGCCGGAGGGTTTTCAATGAGGTAATTATGATATTTATTCCAGTCCGTAGAGGTTTTAAACCTTTCATCAGTGTTTTTATTCGTACCAAGCGTAGCTAAAACAGGCACGTGATCCGAAGTTAATCCAACTTTCACATCGAGATAAATCGGGATTGAAGTGGTGGTAAGAATAACATCCAGGATGTCTCCTTTTCAAGGGTCATCAGAAAGATAGGAATAGTCAGCTGGAGCATAAAAATATATAGGATAATTATTAATGAATTCAAGTAAAAGTTCTCCATTTCTGTTGGTGCGTCTGCATCCCCATTCTACATTCTTCGCGTTGAGATCGCCAGCTAAGATGATATGTTCCGAATTGGGCAGCAA
Organism: Stegodyphus dumicola; assembly: GCF_044657685.1. NCBI lineage: Eukaryota > Metazoa > Arthropoda > Arachnida > Araneae > Eresidae > Stegodyphus > Stegodyphus dumicola. The sequence goes on from NC_140778.1 coordinate 159,524,377, forward strand.
TTGAGCGAGTTTATGCTCATCTATAGGAGTGTGTGGAGGGTTATACAATGCAATAAAATAAATTATGCCATAATTTGGTAATAAAACAGAAGCTGTAACAGCTTCGTAGCCGTTTCCTCTATCTTCGCTAATCAGGCATGATTGCAAGGAGTGCTTTACGTAGATAGCGGCCCCCCCACCACGGTGACTCAGTCTGTCACATCTGTAACAGTTGTAATTTGCGATCTTAACATTCAAACATGTTGTCACAAACGTTTCGGTGACTAGAGCAACATCAATATCATAAATTAGTAAGAAATTATGAAATTCCTGGATTTTATTTAAGATGCTATGAGCATTCCAAATCATGATTTGGATAGGAGCTCTATTAATTCTGTGCGGGCCCATTATCAGTATTGTTGGGTTGATTGCTTTCTTGATGATTTCTGTTTAAGTCCTTAACTTGTGTGAGCTGGAAAAAACCAGCGGATTTTATTGCTGAAACCAGTTCAGCGAGATCAGTGAAAACTTTTTTGGCCTCAGTAATTGTATCTGTGTAGATACCTGTTGAAAGAACAGCTGCGAAAGATTTACCTTCAACTATTCTGTTAGAAAAAGTTTTAGGCTTTTCTGTTTTATTTTTCGGAAATTTTTCACATCCTTTGAAACTAGATGTGTGGTTGCCACCGCAATTTACACAGACTAAGGGAACATCTTTCTTATTTTTGTCCGGACAGTCTTTTACATAATGATTTTTACTACACCTGACACATTTCGGTTCATAATTACAACCCGCCTGAGTATGGCCAAAACCCTGGCATCGAAAACATTGTAATGGTCCCTGTCGGCCTCTGTATTCTACGATTTTGACTCTGAGGTCGCATAAATAGCGTTCATGATATATTTGTTTAGAGTTTTCATTTTTAGGTAGGGTAACCAGGAAAAGTGAAAGTTTCTGAACTTCACCGCCTATGCGTCGTGACATTTGCTTTATTTCAATTATTTGATAATTTAATTCAGTTAAATTATCCTTAATTTCCTCAATTTCAGTCGTGAGAAGTAGTCCATTAATTACTACCTTGAGATTCTTATCCTCTGGCAAAATGTACGAATGATGCTCCACTTTCATCTCTTTTAAGATCCTAACAATTCCCTTATAACTGTCAGGATCAGAAGTAATAATTTTAACACCATCCTTAATATTCTGTCCATGTGAATTTATATTTGTGTTGATGGAATAATCCTGTTAACGCTTTATATTTGAATTTAGTTTCTTTGAGAATTATCGGAGGTAGTTTGTTCTTTTTAGGTGTTTTAACCTGTGCGTTGTTATCATTTGTGGTATTTTGCTGATCATCAGCATTAGTAGTGTCCATTTCAATGTTATCAGAGATAGTGTGTTGTTCAGGAATGACTGATTCTTGACTAGTATTCTGTGAATTTTCCTGCGGTACAATCGTACCATTGTTATCTTTATGAGTTATAACTGGTGAAAAGATTTATGTGAAATTATCTAATTTGATCTTCTTAATACCCTGTCTGGGATTTCTTGTTCGGACTGTTTTGTCTCCAAAACGTTGTGGATAGTCGTCGTCAGAGCTAGAATCTTTATCTAATGTTTTTTCATCATCAGTTACAATTGTATTATCATGAATACTAATTGGGCTACGTGCCCTCTCATTTTCCTCGTAATTTTTACTTGTGGTTGGAATTTGAGGTTGTGTCTTATCTTGATTTAAAACTGAGTCAGTTTTACTTTGAGTAAGTAGTGCATTGAAAATTTCAAGTGAGCTTAACAAAAAATTTAAGAATTTCGTTTCAATTTCTGTGAGTTCACCTTTATCCAATTTGAGTTGTTCCAACTCATGTATTTGTAATTTGTAACTTTCTACGAGCCTCTCCATGGTCGCGCTAAGCCAAAGCAAAACGCAGAGAAATCCAGAAATCCAGCGCCCATAAGGCAGTAGTCCTACACCCCGGAATGGAGCCCTGGCTCGACAGCCTTCTCCACAGACGGATGTATAGGCGGAGAACACACGAGGCCCCTGACAGTTCCCTGAAGTGAAAGCTTGGGGGTAACTACGTGCGTTATAAAATCCAAAAAAGTCGTGTAGAACAGAGAAAAATTTATCTGATTAATTTAAATAGCGCAGTAAAGCGTAATCTAACGTAAAATGGCAAAAAACAAGTAACCAGCAATTAGGCTATTTGGCGAGACACGCGGTATAAAATTTCATAATTAAAACTCAAAAGGCCAAAAATAATCGAAAATAATAAATTAGTGAAAGCGTTTCAGCATTTCACAAATCATACAAACCACAAATAGCATTAAAAAATGCTGATGCAGTCAGATAAGCAAGGCACGTGTTCGCACAGGCAAACCATGTTGAACAGACGTACTCGCAGAGACAGATCGGAAGCAGGCACAATCTCAGACGGTGAACCTTCACCCACCAAATCCCCGCTCAGAAAAAAAAAAAAAAAAAAAAGAGTCAGTTGACTGCTTTAGAGGATCTATGTGCTACTTATAAAAATTTAGTGGTTGTTGGAGATTTTAATGGTAGACATACGAGCTGGGGTGCACGAAATGTGGACCCCAGAGGAGCTCTTATTTTTGATTTTATTATTGATAGACATTTGAATCTTTTAAATGCTAATGACTCGCCTCCCACATTTCAGTCCACAGTGGGATCTGGATGGACGGATCTAGTTCTTGTTACTTCAGATATTGATTGCCTACCAGAGGATTTGATTATCTGAGAAAAAAACTTTAAGTGATCATAAGTATCTTATATTGCATTTGAATAATGGATCTAATGTACCTGGAGAGATTGGGATTACTAGAAATATTATTAGAATAAGCAATTTTTGTCGTTTTTATAATCATAAAATGCTTAAGTATTATGATGATTTATTAAAAGCTGACTCTGCAGAAGAAGTAGATAGTTTCGTTAGAAGGTTTATGAAAGATATGAGAGTTCAGATTTTTAAGAGGTTAAGATCAAAGCCTCGACGTGATTTTACTATAACATGGTGGACTGATGAATTAATCAGACTACGCAAGAGAGTATGTGCGCTGTGAAAGAAGTCCCAGATTTTTGGAATTATAGATCAAGAAAGAGTTATTAGAAGGATTCGATATAAGCAAGAACTTGCTGTGTATAAACGCACTCTACGCAGGGTTAAATATGAATCTGTTAATAGAATTTTCTTGGAAAATGGAGTCTACCACGATGGATTTTTTACGATGTGCTTCTGGCAAACTCAAGAAAAAAGGCATGATTGTGAATCCTGTGAGCTCTGATGATATCAGCAAGAGAGAAATTAATAAGAAATTCATTATTGATCTTGAAACGTTTGAGGAAATGAAAGATATTCGTATTAGATTGAGCGAGAATTTTGATTATGATCCTGAAATCTCTCGCGACGAAGATTTATGGCCAATTAACGGGCTTTGTGGCAAGAGCGCTCCTGGTCCTGATGGAGTCTACGCTGTCTTTTTAAAGACTTTTTATCAATTATATTCTGATTTTATCTATTTACTTTATAATAAATGTTTTACGTATGGTGTTTTCCCAACTTTATGGAAGAGAGGCCGAATGCTTCTGATACCTAAACCGAATGGTAAGAATAGGATTAGATTATTAGATTTTATGGGAAAGATATTAGATAAGATTTTAATCAACAGAATTTTATATCAAATTTTGAAAAATAACTGTTTGAGTAGCAAACAACATGGTTTTCTGCCGGGTCATAGCACAGACATTGCTTTGTTTAAAGTGATGGATTTTATTGCCAAGAATAAGATTGATTCAATCAGCTGGTCCTCTTTGTTAAACACATTGCTGGATTTGAACTTACCGCATAATGTTATTCAATGTTATTTGTCGTATTTTCGGGATAGATGCATAATTTACAATGGAATTAGTTATGAAGAGATTGACAATGCTATTATGAAAATCTACAGGGGATGTCCACAGGGTTCCTGTAGTGCACCCCTGTTCTGGAACCTAATTATTAATAAGCTGCTTAAGATCGAGTTTCTTGATGATGTTAAAATTGTTGCCTATTTGGACGATGTTCTTATTCTTTTGAAAGATGATTCATTGGAGAAGCTGGAAAAGTTATTTAATTGTATTACTTCAATATTAGATAAATGGAGAATGGAGAAGGGTCTTAACTTCTGCTTCGAAAAAACTAATGCTTTGTTCTATTCTAAAAAAGGGAGGAAATGCAGACCTCCTCAACTTAGGTTTAATGGTGAGCGTATTAGATTTGTGGACTCTTTGCGATATCTGGGAGTTGTTTTAGATACCAGGCTTACTTTTGTTGCGCATTTCAAGTGTGTAAATAGGAAAACTAAAGACATTTTATTATTTTACAGACGCTCCTTTACAGCTCTTACCTTGAATTTTAAACATAGAATAATTTATGAGATTTATAAAAATGTCATATTGCCAATAGTTATGTATGGCGTAGGATCTTGGGGTTCTAGAGCAGGGGAGTTATGCCGATTAAGGATGAAACTTGACACAATACAGAGGAGCTGGAGTCTTTCTATTACGAGACACTTCAGGACGGTCTCTACCGAAAGGCTTTGCGTACTGGCTGGCACTCCGCCTCTTTCTAGACTTTACAAGGTATATTACGATAAATTTTTATTTAGATCCAGTAATATAAAATGTTGTTTATACGGTGAAGAACTGGTTACCAAAAGTAAAAAGTACATATGAAAAATTTAATAATCTTTTGATACATCGTTGTGAAAATATTGTATGTCAACACAATAGAAATATACCTGTGGTTCAAATGTATGACATATATATTGATGGATCAGGCATAGAAGGTAAATTTGGTGCAGCACTTGTTGTTTATTATTATGGTGTGGAAATTTGCTATAAGTTATTTAAATTAAACCATTATAATAGGAAATGTCTATTTCAAAGAAGTTATGGAGAATGCTCCACCTGTTATTGATGATGCATTTATTGAAAACACTTTTAGTCGGTTAAGTAGTAGTTGTAATGATGATCAAGTTATTGATGATGCATTTATTGAAAGCACTTTTAGTCGGTTAAGTAGTAGTGATAATGATGATCAAGTTATCGCTTTTAAGCAAATGCTTGAAAATAAGCACTCTAAATTGATGTCACAACCTGAAAAGGATGATAAAACTAATGATAGAATTAAATTTCTTGAAAACGTATTACTAAAAATAAATACACAACTTGTGAAAGAAAAAATGGAAAAGTTAAGCTTAAGCTCAACCAAACCAAAAATGGCAATTATTAGAACCCCTAATATTAAAAAACAAAAGCAAAACGTCGTCCCAGACGCTGATGGTTTTACTACCCTGAGACTCGCGCATAAGCGTACTAGATCTAACTCTAAATATGATGCCCCGGCCCAAAAAAAAATAATAAATAAATAAATACGAAACGCTAAATACTGACAGTGGCGTAAATAAGGGTATGCAAGGAATGCCGTCGCATCGCGGCCCGAAGGCTTAGGGGGCCCTTAAATGTCCTTTTGAACTACACTTACATGTTTAAACTTAAAAGACGGATTCCATTACATATATAAAGTAGCTTTAATTCATTTTCCCTTGATGAGTTCGAAATTAGAATTTCAATAAAAGAAGATTAATTATTGTTTTTATATTTTTTATCTTGTATTTTTTTCCCTTTTGCTTTTCATTTTTATGTTTAGAATTTGTACTACTATAAATTCTTATTTTAATTTTGATATGTTTTGATTTTGTGTTAAACCCAAATTCCAGCATTCGACTATGAAATAATAACTTCATGACCTACCCCAGTTTAGGGATAGCAGTGAGAGGAAAAGTTTCTTTGTATTCCTTAGTCTCAAACCTGAAAATTATTAAAGGCGACATCCTCAAGGAAAGGTTTCTCCCTTTTGCAATCCCAAATCAAAAAGCGGTGGAAGTGGAAATTAATTGTAACTATTTATTATAAGTATATTAATTTGTTTCTGTATAATTCGCATTATGGTTGAATAATCAGTAGACATATTTTCTAAGTATAAATCAAAGAAGTAACTAGGCAGGATTCTGGTACTTTGGAATGAACTTTGCAAGTTAAGAGAAATTGTGGTACATTATTTGCAGTTCGTAATTTTCCTAATACGAGTACATTCCGGTAGCGTTTAATTTTGTTCATATATTGAATCTCTTACTAGCTTTTCCAATAAACGCAAGTCCAAAAATCAGTCCTAATATTCAATTTGAAATTGTATTTATTAATGTGAATGATTCTTAGAATTTAATATAATATGTATTTCGTTGGTTCGCTATAAACGGCGTATAACTTTTCAAATTGTTGCCACCAAATAACCTCACCCTGTATTATTTTCAAAGAAATTAAATAAGGAAGAATCTGCATGTTTGAATGTATAGTTCTCACAATGTAAAAAACGATGGTACTTGCAATGTGTGCAGTCGCACCAAGGGGCAAGGTAAGGGCAGAAACATTTTGGATTTAGAAGAACGATTGACATTACAAAATGGCAAAGTTAAAGGCGGATCGATTTTTTTCCCTCTGTTTTTTACATTAATAAGCTGGAGGAGAGAATCATTCGTAAGTATCAATTGATAACTCCAGAATACATGCTTTTCTTTCTTAAGGACATAAAATCATTAACGTAAGTTTGCCCCACCCCCATGTTGAAATGCCGTTCTAAGGAAACGCTAAGAATTTATGACACCACATTTGGAAAGGAGAAATTTCCCGTTCGGCTTAGGAATCTTTGAATGAATTCAAGGTCCGAAAAAAGGGGGGGAAGTTTTTACAGGCTACGAACACACAGATGCTCATACATTAAGCGACAAATTGTTTCAGTTACAGTATTTGACGACATATAAGACGCACTTTTTTTCCTAAATTTGGTCTCAAAAATGTTACCTGCATCTTATACGTGAAAGTAATTGCATTCAATAATTGTTTATTTGGCTTTTACGAAACGTCAGAACTAAAAGAAACCACGCTACTGAAACTTTTTTTTTTCCTTGTGGGTGGCCGTCTAAATAAGGGTGCGTCTTATATGCCATCAAATACGGTAATTTCCGGCGTAAATTTAATGAAATTTTTTTCATTAAATTTATCGAAATTCATTACTTTTTCACTCATGGCGTTAGGAAATGGAAATGGATGAATATTTTTACTTGAAATAATGAGTAAATAAATATTTATCCAATTTTTCATATCAAAATTTTCAAAATATTCGCACATTGCAGATAAAATGCAGGTTAGGAATTCTTTCAAATCCCTAATCGAGAATTAAATCTGAAAGCACAGAACTCGTTTGAGGATTTACTTGATTTGCTTTACAAAAGAGAAGACCTGTAGTGAAGAGCTGTACCTGTAAATTACCGATCTACCAAAAATTCACACTTATCTGTAAAAGATAACTCTGAACACATTAAATTTGTTTTGAAAGTAATATATTAATCTCTCTTCGTTTGAAAAAAATATCATAAATTACAATTTTTTTTTTAACAACGTGAAACATTTAAGCGTATAATTGAGTAATGCGCAATAATTTGTACGTTATTTAAACGGAATTGAATTGAATTATTATATAATAATAAAGCACTCGATTATTTGCCCAAGGGGAAGAACGCTTTCATGGAGTACTTTCTAATCGTTATTTGAAATGAAATTTTACAATTTACTTTACTTTTGCTTTTAATTTACTTTCCACAGCATTCAGTACGTGAAATCATCAATAATAATATAATAATGAAAATAAAAATGCCATAACACCGTATAGCACATAAAAGAGTTTACCTACGCTATTAGGATACAAAATTCGAAATGAAAAAAATATACAAATTGTATTCGCAATGAAAATTCACTATTCTCTATCTGGAAAAGATAGAAATTTTAATAAATTCTATTAAACCTTACACAAATAAAAAGTCAAATTTTTATGAAGTAATATCCACCAGTTGTTTGAAACCATATAGTTTTAATAGTATTTCAAGTTATGAAAGTCGTTGATCAATTAGTTTTTGTTCGAGTAAAGCTACGTATTGCTCTGCAAGAAGCGTAGCTATGGTATGAAAGTAAGGTGTTGGAGTTTGACGCTAAATGTTTGAAAGGACACATGCAGTCCTTCCAGAATTATCTCAGTTCAGTTATCTGGTTGCTTTAACCGCCTGTCATGGTATTGCATAAGAAAAATGAGAACAAGGCGGTAACCACTGCGCCTCTATAGGCGGAGCTAGAGTAGTACATGAATATAGAATGAAATTTAGAAGTGCATCTGGGAAAACTGTTAAAGCTGGCAACAAAATATGAAAATATATAAAGTTATGTAGTAAATTAGTGATGAACAATCATAACTAAATCACTAATATTTTGAATTTCATGATTTAGATGAAATGGCACTTCCCAAGCTGAATTGCAATGAGTTCTACTCAGTGGGTGTGGCTTGAAACGTCGTAGGTCGGCCAAAGAATCTCTAAGGAGAGGAAGTAAAGGTTTCCCGAGGCAAATGTGGCTCCGTCAGAAAATGGGAATGGATGAATATTTTTACTTGAAATAATGAGTAAATAAATATTTATCCAATTTTTCATATCAAAATTTACAAAATATTCGCACATTGCAGATTAAATGCAGGTTAGGAATTCTTTCAAATCCCTAATCGAGAATTAAATCTGAAAGCACAGAACTCGTTTGAGGATTTACTTGATTTGCTTTACAAAAGAGAAGAGTTGTACCTGTAAATTACCGATCTACCAAAAATTCACACTTATCTGTAAAAGATAATTCTGAAGACATTAAATTTGTTTTGAAAGTAATATATTAATCTCTCTTCGTTTGAAAAAAATATCATAAATTACAATTTTTTTTAACAACGTGAAACACTTAAGCGTATAATTGAGTAATGCGCAATAATTTGTACGTTATTTAAACGGAATTGAATTGAATTATTATATAATAATAAAGCACTCGATTATTTGCCCAAGGGGAAGAACGCTTTCATGGAGTACTTTCTAATCGTTATTTGAAATGAAATTTTACAATTTACTTTACTTTTGCTTTTAATTTACTTTCCACAGCATTCAGTACGTGAAATCATCAATAATAATATAATAATGAAAATAAAAATGCCATAACACAACTAAAAGTATATACTACTTCGTAAATTTTGATAAATTAATTACTGAAAATATTAAACATATCAAGGCAGCGTTGCCCTAATAGTTTTAACTTGCATTTTAACATCTGAAAGAACGCGAGTTACATTGTTCTTTTCACTACACAAACGAATGGAATATTTCAGAAAAGAATGCTCCCCCATTATTGCAATATTTCAATAATTTTTGCAAATTAAAAAATTTAATTACACATTTTAATAGTAAATGATGCAATTTTCACTCATAAAATCCCTTTATACATTATTATCTTTCATTTCAGCATTATTGCATAACTTTTCTAAGACATAAATAGCTTCCGTTAACGTACGTTCCCATACATTATATTTATTTTTTATATTTTTGTCATTAATAAATTAATGATTAAGATAAAAAATTGATACTGCTTAATTTATAAGCAATGTAGACTGGAAATCTGAGGTCATTAATTTCTGAGACATAAATAGCTTTCTAAGATGCAAATAAAACATAACAATAATCTTAAATATTAATGCTCCTAAAATAAATCCGCTTTTCCTAACTGATTTTTGCTTTCTGATCCACCTGGGGTAAAACAAACCTATTTTCATAAATTTCTCTACGAAGTTTTGCGCATTTCTCTACGAAGTACGCAAAACTTGTTTCATACAATTTTATTTTTACTAATTATGAAGAAACTTTCTACTTGTTTTCTAAACAAATATTTCTATGTACTACTTTTAGAATACATGCGACAGAGTGCGAGTACTCATCTTCAAATATACGTTAGTATCAATAAGCTTAAATCCAAATTATTAAACATTTCTGGGACCTTGAAACTTGGAAGGGAATCGTCATATTTTGCTACAGTGGGTATTTAAATTTAGTATAATTTTAAAATTTCCATTTCGTATTACAAAATAATTTTCAAAGCGCTTTGGATACATATCAATAAATTTTTTTCCTACCTGTTCATGATTTCATCGTAAGCTTGCTAAGAATTTCAAAAAATATTCGAATATCCATAATTTTTACTGTTTATTATTTAATAATTATACATTAACTGAAATGCATTTATAGTACAGAGGAAATGTAGAAAGATATTGCAGGTGATGTATTATGTATCATTGGAATATGACAATAATAATAGTACAATCTGACTGAAGGAAAAAAGAAAAAAAAAAAAAGAAGTTTCAGCGTTTTAAAAGGGAAATGGACAATGGTCATCTTTACAGTAAAGTCTTGGATGAAAGTTTTCCTGTGACTCAACTTGGGGATACATTGGAAATTTATAGCGGAGGCGGGGTCCCTTTCTTCGTAATACATCTGCATTGAAGTGTGAAACGCTACTCCCTCAAGTATACGTACTTGTAAATTGGCTGATGACTCAGAACAGCAAACTGAACTTAAACTTGCTCTTTTTCTAATGCCATTTCTGTTAAATATGTTATGATGTTCTAACTGTTTTAATGCCATTTCTCTAGTCTATGACGAGAACAAACAGAAGTTTTTCTTTAAAATTAAATTTCAAAGTGATCTCAAATATAATTCTTCATTATAAAGGTAAGTTATTGATTTGTAATATCTAAATTAATCATAAACTAAATTCTTATAATTTGAAACTTGCTAAAACTTCAATTCAGCTAAACGCTTAATCCATTTATCTGAAAAATCAAAAATTATCTCCATTAAAAATGCAAATGTCTACTAATATTAATAACGTATTGTTATATTAACATGCAATATTTTTATGATAAATATGAAATATAAATATAATGTATGTTTCCATTCATTAAGAAACATCACAACAGGCCAAAACTAAAAACAAAATTTTTTAAACACGTCCTGCGCTATAGTGCAGGATCGATCAACCCATCAATCGGCTCGACAATCGAAAATCAATCGACTTGATTGGAGCTCATCAAAATCTGAAAAGCACTTCTGTTAATATGCAAGATATGAGAAACAAGTTGAAAGACAATATGAAAGAAGCTGAGTTTATTGCAAATAAATGGGGCATAGAAACTAAATTTGAAAAATAAAAGAGAAATAAAGAACCTAAAACACTGTCATTGTTAACAAAGACGGAAATTATTAATAATGTTTCAAAAATACAGAAAACATATAAAGAAGACTTGCACTGGAAGTACAACTTCTATTATATATAAATACTTTCAGAACAGAAATCCAAAATTTGAAATCCTTTAAGGATTTAGTTAAATTAGCAATGGTAAAATATTATGACATGACAAGTAGTTATTCGGGAGTGTGCAATTTACTTATATTGTATTTATCATTACCTGTAACCACAGCCACGAGTGAGGGGTCATTTTCACTACTAAAACTAATAAAAACATATTTAAGAAACATATATAAAAAACAGCATGACACAAGATCGGTTGTCAAACCCTTCACTATTGAGCGTTGAAGCTGAGATGGCTGAGAAAATGGACGCCCAATTACTGATAAATAATTTTGCAGAAATGAAGGCTAGGAGATGCAAATTTTTAAAGAAGGATTTTTTTCTTTATGATGAATTTTGGCCACCAATGTTATCATTACAGTTATTGAGGGAGGAAAAAATTATAGAAGAGCAGTATGGACTGAGGAAAATTAAAAGGAAACAGTAAAAAACTTTATCATTCTTTTAGCATTTTTTATAAAAATTGTGTATTCAAGTAGTTTAGTGTACCAAAAGGTTTTTTAAAAAGACAGAAAAAAACTTTAACATACATATTTTCTACAAAAATTGTATGTTCAAATAGTTTTGTTTATGAAGTTTATGATAAATATGTTTTATATTTAACAAATGTATCATTTACATTATAAAAGTTCTTATTTATTACTTGTGTATTATTGCATAAATCATGTTCGAAAGGTAGGGAAGAAATTTGATATCACAGACTACTATAGATTAAATAATAATAATACCCTTTCTGTATTATCAATTATCTTGTCTGTCAGTTTATAATATAACTAATTATTTATAAGTTTGCTAACTTAAGCGAAAAATCTTAGATAGGCGATAGGCGAAGATTTTATATAGAAATTTAAAACATTAGTATGTAAAACTTCTTGGATTTTATCTAAAAATCTCCGCAAATCTAGGCTTTCTGCCTTTTCTTAATGCTATACGTAAACATGTTCCTTTTTTTAAATAGACATATTAATTTATTATGAGTATGCATCTCTGTGAAAGGAGAGAAAAATCTGTCTCTCGCACTCACACAAAAAGTCTTAAGTAACTGAATTAAAATCATCTGACGTCAAATACCCAGACTAAAGCAAATTTTCATTTCACCAGTTGGTCAAGGGAAACTATTTTTTCCTTTTTATTCTTACGTCATGTTATGTACCTTTCAACTGGTTCCCTAAGAACGAGCTTTTGTTTTTTAACAATTAATCCAGATGTGATAAAATATCATCATGAAAACATTGGCTCCTGGAATCCTTGAATTGTTTTTTTAAACTTTTCGCGGTTTTTTTTTTTTTTTTTTTTTTAAGCACATTAAATTTGTTGGGAAAGGGGCCCAGGAAAATTTTTTGAATAGGGGCCTAAGAGTTTTAGTTACGCCACTGAATCCTGATGATCAAATGGAGCAAGATAGTGAAAGCACAAATGATTTTATCGAACCCAAAAAAACTGCAAGGCATATTCCCCCAACTGTACTTGATGATTTTAACTCCAACTAGGACAACCTTAAAGAAGAGATAGAGGCTTTAGGCATCAAAGTCAAAGGTAACTGGAGACACTCTCAAGATTAATGTTTTTGACTCGGAAGACTACAGAGTAGTGACTAAATTGTTAAAGCATAGGGGCATCCGCTTTCACATATTTCAAATTCAACCGCAAAAGCCTGTAAAGGCACTTATAAGAGAACTGCCACGAATTACTAATACTGAATTAGTTATAAAAGAAATCAAGGAATTCCTATTGGATAAATTAGGCAGCTTAAAAGCTTTAAAGAGGGTAGTGTGACCCCTCTCCCGCTCTTTGTAGCTGAATGTAAGAGGAATGTAGAAGGTAAAAAGATCTATGAAATCAAGACCCTAAGAGGACTAGATGTTCGCATAGAAATGTATAAATCGCGACCAGGGCTCGTGCAGTGCCATAAGTGTCAGCGCTATGAACATACACGACCCCTGTGTCATTACAAAGTGCGCTGTCTGAAATGCGCCGAATATCGTGAAACTCATATTGTGAGCTAACTAGAGAGCATATACCAGCTATCTGCGCCCTTTGCGCAGGTCACCACGTCTCATCGTATAAAGGTTGTTCGCAGCACCCTCAATACATTCAAAAAAGCATAGAAAATCATAAGAAACTAAAAGCAGCTAAAACAAGAAAATTTGAACTAAAGGATGATGAATTTCCTGCACTTCCTAGTAGAGCATGATCTATATAAGGCCTATCATGCTTTATGCCGTGCCGGCTTGGGCAACCGCCAATAAAACAGGGTGTGCTAAACTTGATATTCTCCAGAATAAAATTCTATGTTCCATAATGAAAGCTCCCTGGTATGTGAGAAATGCAGATATTCAGCACGACGTTAACGTAAAAGCAATGCACGAACAAATATTAATATCATCTCAATAATTTCTTCGAAAGTTTAGGCAACTCAGGATACGCCTCCCTCCGAAGTTTGTGTGACTACGATCCTACAATTCAAAGCGTGGTAAAAAGACCCCGCACAATACACCATAACGCATCTTGGTAACTGTAAATATGTAAATAGTTCATTTTTCTTCATATTTAATCAAGTATTTTGTATTTGTGACTGTAAACTTTATGTTTAATTCCAAGATTTGAAGTGGAAAATTGTGCTAATTTTTTCGTTGACACGACCACATGGGCGTATTTGCGAATAAATTTTTAACGTGTCTTCATGTGATGTGACTTTTGAGTGATTGAAAATTCTACAAAATTTTATGAACTTTGTGTTTTTGACCAAAGACAATTGTGTGTGAATGCAAATTCTACTAATTTTTATGAACGTTGTGTTTTTGACCAAAGTCTGATTGAACTTTGACGTTTCGGTGCATGTTAAGGATGATCTTAATGTAAAATCTTGATTAATTGAACGCAGACTGTTTTCCTATCCTGTGACAGTGTGCTCTCAATTCAGAATGCTTCTTGTTAAATAACTCCGAATTAATATCTAGCAGAGACTGAATGCGACCGTTTGTAAAAGATTGCTTTACAACTTAAGATCTATGGAAACGTTTGCTTCCCCACGACCAGATAGATTACTCCAAACCTTAGAGTTTTTTAATGCATTCTACGCCTCTGAGTGATTAGATGTACCAATAGTACAACTTCATTTTGATACAAACGTGAAAGGCCTAAGGCATAATTGATCTATCGGTGATAACTCTCAGTAGTTGGTACCAAATGCGAGTGAAGGTAACGGTAAAGGTTGCAATCATTTCTTTAAGGCACATCTCCAACAGAGACGGTTAAAGTAGCGGAGGCTACTAATTGCCGCCTAACCATTCACTCGAGCCCACCAGCGGCCGAGCGATAAAGTCGCTGAACACTAGTACTTCGGTCCGAAGTTCGAATCCCGCGAACGGGCTGGCTGCATGGGCGTTTTCGTGGTTTTCCCCATGTGTAACGTGTATACGAGCCAGTTTCCCTTAGAAAGTCCTCCACGAAGGCTTCGTTTCCCTTAGGCAGATAGCCCTAGTGTGCTTTGCCATAATTTTAATAAATAAAAACCAAAGCATTCACTCGATTTCGATTGCAATCATTTCTACTGTGGTTGTTGCCGAGTGAAAGTTACTTTTGACTTTCTGTGATTTATCTGCGCCATTTTATCTACATGATGTCTGCTAAACGAACTGCATCTGCATCTAATGTAAGTATATTTTGCTTAAACCTTATTTTTAAATTACCGTTTTTAAAAACGAATTTTTTTGAATATGTTATTTATTCTAATTTTTAATTGCCAGGTGTTGTTCGAAGATCATGATTTTCCTTTCCGCGATTCTGATGATGAAACAACTTGCATCTGACAAAACATCAACTGAAGATTGCACAGGAAAGGCTACTAAATAATGGATAACCGGCCCTTAAGTTTTACGCCCATCAAACTCTGCATATGGAATGCTAATGGACTAAAAGCTAATGGGCAAGATACGTACTTCCATGAGCCTTCAAGGACATTCCACGCTCTCGATCTTGCCATCTGTTCACCATCTCTGTTGCCATTTTGCACTTTTAGTGTCGGAAATGACCTGTACAACAGCGATCATTATCCTATTTTTGTGTCTCTTGCACGAAGAGGAGCAAACCCCGTGTCGAGAGTCCCTCGTTTTATCCTGGACAGGGCAGACTGGGAACTCTTCTCTTCCGTTGCAGAACTGACAGAGGAAATGGTAGAAGGTGTGCATATCGATGACGCTGTTGAAGCTGTTACTAATACTATTATTCAGGCAGCTATGCTTTCGATTCCTAGAACATCAGGAAAAACACTAAAATATTCGAAACCGTGGTGGAATCGCGACTGTCATGAAGCACTGAAAAAACAGAAAAAAGCATGGGGTATTTTTCGTAGATATCCTACTTTGCGAAACCTCATAGCTTTTAAAAGAGCCAAAGCAAATGCACGGAAAGTAAGAAGGCAGAGCCAGAGGGATTCCTGGATTTCATATGTGTCCTCAATAACATCCTCTACGCCTAGTAAGCGGGTTTGGGAAAGAGTTCGAAAAGCATGCGGAATGTACAAAGACCACTCACTTTCCTTTCTGGAAAAAGATGGCCGAGTGATTAGCTCCATAGAAGAAATTGCAAATACAATTGGTGAGACATTTGCTGCCGTTTCTTCCAGCCGAATTTACTCACCTGCATTTCTTTCTATCAAGCAACGCTCTGAGAAAAATCCCATCGCTTTCAACTCTTCCAACTTTGAGCCGTACAATAGAGACTTTACTATGGTTGAACTAAAGAGAGCTTTGTTGCAGACACATAGGTCTTGTCCGGGTCTGGATGGCGTGTATTATGAAATGCTAAAGCATCTGTCCTGTAAGTCACTGAGTGCCCTTCTCACACTTTACAATAGAGTGTGGAAGGAGCGTACATTTCCCAGTGCATGGAGGAGAGCTATTGTCATTCCTATTGCGAAGCCAGGGAAAGACCCGAGGAATCCCTCGAACTATCGGCCAATTGCCCTTACCAGCTGTGTTTGCAAACTGTTTGAAAAGATGGTAAACAGCCGCCTAGCCTACTTCTTGGAAAAGAATAATATTATATCGCCTTATCAAAGTGGTTTTCGAAAGGGGAGAACAACCGTAGATAATATGCTCCTCTTAGAGACATCCATTCGAAAAGCTTTTGTAAGAAGAAATCACCTTGTCTCAATTTTCTTCGATATAGAGAAAGCCTATGATAAGGCATGGAGATACGGTATAATTCGCGATCTTCACGAGAGTGGCTTGCGCGGCAACCTACCGATTTTCATTCAAAATTTCTTGAACACTAGAACTTTTCAAGTAAGAATTGGCTCTGTTTTTTCGGATGTTTTTGAACAGGAAGAGGGTGTGCCTCAAGGCTGTGTGCTCAGTGTAACGCTGTTTAGTTTAAAAATAAATTCTGTACTAAAAGAACTTCCTCCCACCATCTTGGGATCTCTATATGTTGATGATCTTCAGATTAGCTGTCGAGGAGCAGACATGAGATATGTAGAGAGGCAACTGCAGATGGCTCTGATTAAGATCCAAGAATGGTCAGACAAACAGGGATTTACATTTTCGAAACAGAAAACTGTCTGCGTGCACTTTTGTAGGAAGCGAGGTCTCCATTCTGAACCTGAGTTATACTTGAATGGTACAATTATTCCAGTTGCGCCTGAAGTAAAATTTTTAGGAGTGACGTTCGACCGAAAATTGACTTTCCTTTCTCATGTTTTAAACCTGAGAAAGAAGTGTCTAAAAACACTAAATATTTTAAAAGTGTTGGCGAACACCTCCTGGGGTGCAGAGCGTTGCTCCATGCTTCGCATTTACAGAGCGCTTATCCGCTCTAAACTGGACTATGGCTCAGTTGTTTATGGATCTGCTCGGTCATCTGTTTTGTTAAAACTGGATCCTGTTCACCATCAAGGTCTGCGGATTTGTTCAGGAGCTTTCAGGACTTCTCCTGTGCAGAGCCTATATGTTGACTGTAACGAACCATCACTTTATCTGAGGCGTGAGCAATTGTCCCTTTTGCAATATTTTAATACTCTATCACAACCTGAACATCCCATTAAGCTGTGCTTACTTGATAATGAGTGTAACAGATTATTTGAAACACGTCCATCCTGTGTTCCTACTTTCCCTTTAAGAGTTCGCCCTGTCATTGAGGAACTCTCCCTCTCTGATATGGACCCCCAAGCAGTACAGAATTTTGAAATTCCACCTTGGGAAAATTCACGGATCCAGCTTCTTGATGTTTTTAAACATCACGTAAAGGCGAGCACTAACGAGATCGTTTACAGACAAATTTTCGCTGAGCACAGGCACAAATATAGCAGTTATTATCCGATATACACAGATGGATCAAAGTCAAATGATCATGTCGGGATGGCTTTTGTATTTGAAAATTACATAGAGGGCAGATGCCTGCACCATGCTTTCTCTGTCCTAACATCTGAACTAACTGCAATATATTATGCTCTTTTGTACATCTCAAAGCTCTGCCACAAAAAGTTCATAGTTTACACAGACTCGTATAGTGCTCTTAAATCCTTGGGAGCTTTTCCCAACGCTCAGAATCCTGTGGTAGTGGATGTTCTCAAAATTCATAGAAATTTAATGATACGAGGATATGAAATCCTGTACTGCTGGGTTCCCGGGCATACGGGAATAAAGGGAAACGAGCTTGCAGACATCGCGGCAAAATCTGCTGTCGAACTGTCCAGTCGCCTTATCCCTTTTAGAGACATCTGCTGTGTCATCAAGGGAAAGATACGAAAAAAATGGCAGCAAATTTGGGATGTTCAGCATCACAACAAGTTGAGAAACATCAAACCTAGAATTGAGCAT
The DNA here is from genome assembly GCF_044657685.1 of Stegodyphus dumicola. Taxonomy (NCBI): domain Eukaryota; kingdom Metazoa; phylum Arthropoda; class Arachnida; order Araneae; family Eresidae; genus Stegodyphus; species Stegodyphus dumicola. Next base: position 159,542,516 of record NC_140778.1, read on the forward strand.
TGGGATTTTGCTGGAAATCGTAAAGAGGACGTTCTTTTGACTCGACTCAGAATTGGTCATACCAGAGTCACACATAGCTATCTTCTTAAAGCTGAAAATGAGCCTGTTTGTTTTAATTGTAATGTTTGTTTATCTGTTCGTCATATTTTAATTGAGTGTCAATGTTTTAATAGTCTTCGCCAGAAATATTTTAATAGCTGTGACTTACCTCTCGACCGTTTAATCGGAAGAGAGGTCAATTCTAATTTATTTTATTATTTAAAAGAGATTGGCTTTTATTACCAAATGTAATTTGTTTTGAAGACTGTGTCTTGAATGTTAATATGTGCTTTTAACTTGTTTTTATATGACTTCATCCTCTGGATTTGGTACATTTATCTACTTGTTTTTATTTATTGAATTTTAATGTCATCAATTGTAATCATCTCATCTTTTGTTTGGCGCGTCATAATCATCTCTGGTTTTTGCGCCATAATCACTCACTCACTCACTCACTCTGTTTAATTCCAAGATTTGAAGTGGAAAATTGTGCTAATTTTTTCGTTGACACGACCACATGGGCGTATTTGCGAATAAATTTTTAACGTGTCTTCATGTGATGTGACTTTTGAGTGATTGAAAATTCTACAAAATTTTATGAACTTTGTGTTTTTGACCAAAGACAATTGTGTGTGAATGCAAATTCTACTAATTTTTATGAACGTTGTGTTTTTGACCAAAGTCTGATTGAACTTTGACGTTTCGGTGCATGTTAAGGATGACCTTAATGTAAAATCTTGATTAATTGAACGCAGACTGTTTTCCTATCCTGTGACAGTGTGCTCTCAATTCAGAATGCTTCTTGTTAAATAACTCCGAATTAATATCTAGCAGAGACTGAATGCGACCGTTTGTAAAAGATTGCTTTACAACTTAAGATCTATGGAAACGTTTGCTTCCCCACGACCAGATAGATTACTCCAAACCTTAGAGTTTTTTAATGCATTCTACGCCTCTGAGTGATTAGATGTACCAATAGTACAACTTCATTTTGATACAAACGTGAAAGGCCTAAGGCATAATTGATCTATTGGTGATAACTCTCAGTAGTTGGTACCAAATGCGAGTGAAGGTAACGGTAAAGGTTGCAATCATTTCTTTAAGGCACATCTCCAACAGAGACGGTTAAAGTAGCGGAGGCTACTAATTGCCGCCTAACCATTCACTGGAGCCCACCAGCGGCCGAGCGGTAAAGTCGCTGAACACTAGTACTTCGGTCCGAAGTTCGAATCCCGCGAACGGGCTGGCTGCATGGGCGTTTTCGTGGTTTTCCCCATGTGTAACGTGTATACGAGCCAGTTTCCCTTAGAAAGTCCTCCACGAAGGCTTCGTTTCCCTTAGGCAGATAGCCCTAGTGTGCTTTGCCATAATTTTAATAAATAAAAACCAAAGCATTCACTCGATTTCGATTGCAATCATTTCTACTGTGGTTGTTGCCGAGTGAAAGTTACTTTTGACTTTCTGTGATTTATCTGCGCCATTTTATCTACATGATGTCTGCTAAACGAACTGCATCTGCATCTAATGTAAGTATATTTTGCTTAAACCTTATTTTTAAATTACCGTTTTTAAAAACGAATTTTTTTGAATATGTTATTTATTCTAATTTTTAATTGCCAGGTGTTGTTCGAAGATCATGATTTTCCTTTCCGCGATTCTGATGATGAAACAACTTGCATCTGACAAAACATCAACTGAAGATTGCACAGGAAAGGCTACTAAATAATGGATAACCGGCCCTTAAGTTTTACGCCCATCAAACTCTGCATATGGAATGCTAATGGACTAAAAGCTAAGTTTTTAGAATTTCAGCATTTCCTACAAGAACACGATGTAGATATTGCATTGGTTACCGAAACACGTGCATAAAAGTGTCATAGACTTAAAATCGCGAACTTTCGTGATTACAGATGTAATCAGACTAGTCACCGTGGTGGTGTTGTATGGATATATGTAAAAAATATTTTTTCCTCATGTTTAATCAGTGAATAAGTTTAAACATGGACGTTGTCACTGTGTGCGTTTGTACTTCCAACTTTCAAGAAATTATACTTTAGTGCATGTTATAATCCTCCTAATAATAAGTTGACAGATATCATGTTAAGATATCTCTTACCTCATAACCTACCTACAATTTCAGCAGGAGATTTGAATACAAAAAAAAATGTTGCATGGAACTGTCGGAAATCAAACTTCAATGGTAAAGTATTACATAACTTCATTGTCAGTAACCCAGTCTCCATTTATGTGTCCGAACAACTTCACCTACAGACCAAAACGCCTGGAATTCTCTGACATTTTGGATATCGCGATCTCCACTACGACGCTTCCTATAGTCTTAGATGTTGCGCATCAGTGGTTTGAAGATTCAGTGGTAATCCAAGTTTCGAATAATATATGGTGGTTCAGCAAAACATAATATCACATCAAATATGAATAAATCAATAATCACCAATCAATAAAATATAAATTGATTTAATTAAATATAATAATATCACAATCTCAGATATCTCACATCATCACTGCGGCACACCTTCCATCAACACTCTGAACACACTCAATGGTGCTCTCAGGGCCCTCTAGCATTACGCGGGTCTTACCATTCTCCCCGCTTAAACTCCCATGAAGTTTACATTTCAATTTTCAGATATTGAGATAAATTTAAAGTCAATAAAATTACACTAAACTAAACATTAAATTGGTAAATAGTAAATATTACTAACATCACCTACAATCTACCAAAAATTTTGTCTAAAAGAGAGATTTTAGCTACTACACACAAAATATTCGACCCTTTAAGAATAGCTTGCCCTGTAACTCTTGTGCCGAAACTTTTACTTCAGCACCTATGTGAAGTTAAGTTATCTTGGGACCAAGAAGTTGCTCCAAATTTAAAAACACAATTTTGTTTTGTTTGGAGTTGTCTGATCGTGGGGAAGCAAACGTTTCCGTAGATCTTAAGTAGTAAAGCAATCATGAAAGTGGTCGCATTCAGTCTCTGTTAAGTAATAGTGCGGAATTAATTAGCATTCAGAATTGAGAGCACCTTGTTACAAAATAGGAGAAAATTTAAGTTTACCTTCAAATAATTAGTAAAATCCATAAACATGCACCAAAACATTAAAGTTCAATTAGACTTCGGTCAAGAACAGAAAGTTCGTAAAATAAGTAGAAATTTTCATTCACACAATATGTTATATTTACGTGCACACAATAATGACTTTGGTTAAAAACACAGAGTTCATTAAATTATGAGGAATTATAACACAAAAGTCACGTTAAAGAATAAGAATCGTAAGAAGAATGTTAAAGTTAGAATCGTAGATACTCCCATGTAGACGTGTCGAAAACGAAAGTAGCAGCACAGTTTCCACTTCGAATCTTGGAAATAAACATAAAGTTTACAGTCTTGAATACAAAATACATGATAAAATACGAAGAAAACTGAACAATTTACATTTACCAAGATGTGTGTAGTTAGGGTCTTTTTACCACGCTTTCAATTGTGGGATTGTAATCACACAGACTTCACAGGGAGGAGTAAGCTGAGTTAGATAAATTTTCAAAGAAATTCTGAGACGAGATTAATATTTGCTCATGCATGGCTTTTACGTTAAGATCGTGCTAGTCTAGTCTACTCTAGTCTGTACGGCTATTGCCGAAATGTCGCGCAGCTGCGCAACTTATCCGGCTCTTCAAAATGAGCCCGAAGGGCGCATGACGTTGATCTTTCATGACAATTTTGAGAGGTCAAAGGTGGTTACAGGGAGCGACCGTGAGTCGCAAAGCCAATGAGTGGCGGGTGCATCGAGAAATTCGCGAAACAGGAGCCGTGAGGAATCTGTGTGATATGTTTGTGTTGTATCATAAAAGAAGACACAGACAAAATTCAACAGTTTCAATCATGACATCTGAAGTAATACAATTCATAAGAGTAAACATACTCATGCAATATTAACAATAATACTACAATAAAGTGAAAGGAATTTAAATGATACAAATTACAATTGAGAACTTAAAATAAAATATATACACTATATACAAGAGCTGTGCATACTTGTCATGAAATATTACGTGGAGAAATTTAAGTCCCTGGCGAGGTGGGCCGCGAGTGGTCTTAACGAAGCATCGTCCTCAAGAATAACATAGTCCAAAACATTAAGATCAGACATGTGATTGCTCTCTTGAACCTTGTCAAAGAATTTGACATTTGCATTATGCAGATACGTTTCAATGGACTCCATTTTAAGGTCACGATGCAGGGTGTGATTTGAGACATAATAATGTGCGTTAGTAATCATTCTTAAAACTTTATTTTGAATAATTTGCAGCTTGTTTAACTCCTTTTTCTGAACTGTAGCCCAGGCTGGAGAAGCATACGCAAAAATGGGACGAATAATGGAATTATAAATATGCCTCTTCCTCTTAATATCTAATCTGGAGGTCGCAGACAGGAGCGGCGTAAGACTTTGAATGACCCCAATATTCTTGCCTCTTACACAATTTATGTGATCTTTCCAGAGAAAATTAGAACTATATTTTAATCCTAAGTATGTAGCACTTTTGACAACAGGAACGACAGTATCAAAGAGCAACAGCTGGACAGTTAAGGGGTGGTTCATCTTATTCTTTTTAAAAATCAGAAGCTTGGATTTGTCAGCATTAATTGCAATCTTCCACTTGGCGCACCAATGTTCAAGCTTGGGCATAAAACGTCGTAGTTTCTTTACAGCAAAATTTGGCGACCCAGACTTGACAGCAAAAGCTGTGTCATCTGCGTAGCAACCCATGAAGAAATTTTGATCTAGATGTTCTGCAGGTAGGTCTGCCACGTAGAATAAGTAGAGCACGGGCCCTAAAATAGATCCCTGCGGGACCCCGGCCTTCACTTGCTTCTTATTTGAAGTGCTTTCTCCAATATGAATATAGAATGTTCTGTTGGAAAGAAACGAGTGAATAATTTTGATCAATTCATTGCTGAACTTTAAGTTGATTAACTTATAAATTAGCTCCTCATGCCAGACGCGGTCGAATGCCTTCGCCACGTCCAGCATGAGTAAGGCAACATATCTTTTGTTGTGCAGTGCACTGCCTATAAATTCGTTCAGTCTAACCAACTGCTTCGTCGTAGAAAGGGCTTTCCGAAAACCAAAGTGCTCAAGTGGTAACTTATCCAGATGTGGCTGTATACGGCTGAGGACAATTCTTTCGAGTATCTTACTCATACTGGGAAGCAGGCTAATGGGCCTGTACCCTTCCGGTTTCGTCAGATTTTTTCCCGGCTTAGGGAGCACAATCATCTTTGCAGACTTTCATATACGCGGAAAATAACTATTGTACAGGCAAGAGTTTAAAAATACCTGTGAGACGATTGACCATATTAATAGGCAGCCATTTCAGCGCCACATTGTTCACATTATCCTGCCCGGGGGGCTTTCTGTTCCTGAGCTTCTTAATAATGTTTAAGATTTCTTGTGGCGAAGTAAGCTCTAAATGATTTTGCATGTTGTTTTTATGAATCCATTCTGTCACTGTGAAGTTCACAAAAGTTGAAAACTCCTGATTGCATGGGGAGGTATTCGTGGTGAACTGCTTCTCAAAGTGCTCAGCGAGCGTGTTACATTTTTCAATATTTGTGAGTGCAATGCCTTGCTCGTGATAAATTGGCCTATTTACGGTGGGTTTATTTTTTAAACGTCTAACGAAAGACCAGAAGGAGCTACTAGGCTCGTTAAAGCTCTCAATCTTCTCATCCCAGAGATCCTTACGGTGAGTAATGATCTGCTTTTTAATTTCCCTACTGAGTCTATTCATCTCTTTCTTAGTATTTGGATCACAGGTAAGATGAAACCTTTTTCTAAGTTTATTCCTGTCTCTGATCAGATTTTTGATCCTATTCGGTAACTTATTTGTGATTTGTCTTCTGGGAATTTTTCTCGAGGCCGAATGATAGGCACTTTTTATATCCATCGTAAGCTGTTTGGCAGCAAGCTCAATGTCATCAGGAGTGCGTAATTTAAAGTTATTAGTGTGACATTCAGAGAGTATTTCATTAAAGACCTTCCAGTTTGTCGTGTTGATGTGCTCGTCCATGACATCCTTAGTTGTACCTAGGGTCGCAATGACCGGGCAGTGATTTGAATCCAATTCTTGAAGCACTTCAAGATCGAATGAGAAGGAGATGGTGGAGAGGAAAATATCAAGAATGTCACCAGTATTTGTATTTTGTGGCACATTTGTGTACTCACTAGGAACATGAAAATAAACTGGGTAATTCTTAATGAATTCAAATAACTTAATTCCATTTTTATTCGTCTTCCTACAATTCCATTCCTGACTTCTAGCGTTTAAGTCTTCCGCAAGAATGACCTGCTTATTGATGTCCAGAATTTTCGCCAGGTAATTAATATCAAGAATATTCTTAGGAGGGTTGTACATAGAATTGAAGTAAACATTTCCATAGTGCGGCAGAAGGACAGACACAGTGACCAGCACATGCCCATTAAAACGCTCATCATTGATCAGGCAGGATTGCAGAGAGCTGCGGACAAAAATCGCGACTCCCCCACCTCGGTGACTTAGACGGTCGCATCTATAACATACATAATTTGGAATTTTCATCTGAGTACTTGGCGTAGCAAAGGTCTCAGTAATCAGTACCACGTCAATATTATGACACGTGAGAAATTTAGAAAGTTCCGTGAGCTTATAATGAATGCCTCTTGCATTCCAAGTCATAATAGAGATGGGAACTTGCGTAGGTCTAACTTGACCCATTATCAACAGTAGAAGAGGTTTTTATCTCTTGATTATTTTCCTTTATCTCTCTGACTTGCTGGGAAATTTGAAATCCAGCATTTTTTATGTCGGAAACGAGTTCTGCAAGGTCAGTGAAGACTTGCTTTGTTTCACTTAATATATCTGAGTATAGGCCTGTGGATAGCGCCTGTGAATATGATTTGTTTTCAATTACCCTACTGGGGAAACTGCTTGGTTTGTCTGATTTTCTTTTGGGAAATTTCTCACATCCCCTGAAACTGGAAATGTGGGAACCCCCGCAATTTGCACAGACTAGAGGCTTGTCGCTGTTGTTCTTATCTGGGCAGTCTTTAACGAAGTGCTCTTTGCCACATCTGACACATTAGGGTGCATAATTGCAACTCGCTTGTGTATGATTAAACCCCTGTCAACGAAAACATTGCAGGGGTCTTTGTCTACCTAAATACTCTTTAAATTTAACTTTCATATGACATAAGAATCTCTCATTATAGATTTCCTTTGATTTATCATTTTTCGGAAGAGATATTAAGAATAGTGGGAGTTTGGTGACTTCTCCGTTGCGGCGTCTGGTCATTTGTTTAACATCTTTAATTTGGTAATCAAGTTGCTCAAGTTCGGATTTAATATCCTCAATCTGAGTGTTTTCAGTGAGTCCTCTAAGGACAACTTTTAAATAACGGTCCTCAGGGAGGATATAAGAATGATGTTCAACTTGTTTTTCCTTAAGAATTTGGACTACAGTCCGGTAATCATCTGGTGTTTCCGTGATAACTTTAATACTCCCCGTAGGAATATGTTCCCCGTGAAATTTGATTTTTCTTTGAAGGAAAATAGCTCTAATTTCGCTCCATTTCAGTATATTTTCCTTTAGTGTAATCGGAGGAATTCTGGAATTTCTATTGTTTTGTTTCTGATTATTTGAATTTGTGGCAGTGGAGTTTTCATTATCCGGCGAAGTAGTGTCTATGTTTTCATTCTTCTGTGTGTGTATTTTCACTGACTGCTACCGAGGTAGCTTGTGTATTTGAAATTCTATCCTGACTTTGTGGTGTATTTTTAGAAGGACTACCAAGCTTAATTTTCTTAAAATTTGGTCTTTGAGTACGATCCTAACTGTCTGATCACCTTTAGTCTTTGGCAGGTCTTCATCAGAACTTGTAGTTTGATCCAGGGATATTTCATTTAATGAGTCAAAGTTATTATGTAATTTAATAGGACTTCTGTCTCTATCATTTTCTGCGTTACTACCATGTGACGATTTATCCTGAGTTTTATTTAAATCCTGTTGTGTTAACTGTGTGTTAACTACAACTAGCATGTCAAGCATACTGAGTAAGAAATTATGCATCTTACCTTCAGTGTCGGTAAATGTGCCATTTTGTTGGCGAATAGTTTCGAGTTCTTTAATTTGAATCCTCACGGCATCCAGAATCGTATCCATAATCGCAGTCCAGAATCAAGAAATCCTGCGCCCAAATCAGTAATCCAGAGTCCCGCGCCCCGGAACCGGACCCACTCAACGGCGCAGACGGATGAGCGGGCGAAAGTCTACTAGGCCCCTGTCTCACATCTGACAGCGTGAGCCTGAGGGTAACTAAGCAGACACAACGACCAAAATCAAATTATTTACCCGCACGCAGTAAATTAAAGTAAATCAGATTTTTAGTAAAAAGTACTTAAATAATTATCTCAATAAAGCGCCGCCACAAGTAGTATCAAAATGGCGTGGTATCACTCGTGCTGGCAATTAAGCGTAATTCGCAAGAAAAAGCGAAAAATAATTCTTAAATTCTAAAAATAAATCAAAATAATTAAATAATAAAAGCATTCAGGCTTTTATAAAACAATACCAACCTTCGATTAGCATTTTAAAAATGTTGATGCAAGAGGATAGTATTTGCACGTGGTCGCACTCCGCAACACACGCTGAATCAGACAGGGCGTACACGCAGCAACAGGACCGGAAGCAGGCACAATCCTGACGACGAACCTTCTATGGAGTCCACCCCTCGAATGAGTGAGATCGTGCTTGGTACTGGCATGAATTGCGGTGATGATGAGTATATAGTCCTGGGGACTTTGACTCAGAATTTAGTAACCGTACGGGGTACGTCTTAGTGGTGAAAACTCTCTACTTTAGAATTAAAGTGGAAATTTTTCAAGAGGATGCTTGGTACTGATCCGGTGGCTCCATCTTTTGGCAAAGCTGCAAGTAGTCGCTAACGGTAACGTTGGTTCAGTGAAGCAATTTTTTGATAAGCAATTATCGAAGAGGCATATTTTGGATGAGGATGAAAGTTGATGGTACATAATACTGGGAAACACAGTGATAAAAACATTTGTAGGATGCAAAATTAGTAAAATAAAAATATATACAAGTCTCTAATTATTTGAATTCCTGAGAGGACGAAAGCCAATCAGAAGTTTATTCGATGGTCACATGATCACTTTTGGAATAGGACTTACACGATTTCATAAATACAATTTGAAGAGTAAATAAAAGAAACTAGATTAAAAATTCTTGATTAAATACGTGATTAAATAGATGAGTAATTTTTTTAAGATAAGGAAAAAATTTTGGTGCACAACAAGTTCATATGCCTGCTTGATCAGGCGGAAAGTCTATTCCTGCTTGCCCAGGATTAATGAATATATACAGAATATACATGATGAATTTTGAAGTTAGATGAAGTTAATTCCAGTTATTATTGTGGAAAATGGTGCGGGGTCTTTTGAATGTTTGAATAATTTTGCTATCATAGTTTAAAAGCTTCCTAATCACTTGGTTGGCGTGATGATCACATTTATGGTGGAAAATTTTTGAAGTATTTCTTCGTTAAGTAGATTAATTCTGATACTTCTCCGGATGACTGAATTTCTCACGTACCAGGGGGAGTTCGAAATTATTCTTAGATGGATATTTTCTTGTTTGTGAAGGAGCAGTCGATTGGTTTTTGCAGTGGCTGCCCAGAGATCGTGCTGAATATCTGCGTTTCTTATATACCAGGGAGCTTTCACTATGGAATATAGAGTTTTATTCTGTCGAACATCAAGTTTAGCACGCTCTGTTTTGTTGGCGGTTGCCCAAATCGGCACAGCATAAAGCATGATAGGCCTAATTAAGGTGAGATAGAGAGTTCTTTTGATTTTGAGGAATAATTTAGAGTTCTTGCCTATAGATGCCTATGATAGGCGAAGGTGAGTCGGTTATCAATAACCGACTCCTAAATATTTGTAAGAACTTTCACGAGGAACAAATTCATTCTTAATTTTGATCTCATTATGGATGAATACACTTTTTCTGTAACGTCTGAAGAGAACAACGCAACATTTGCTTGAGTTTAAATTTATCTTCTATTCCTCCTATTTACGATGCTAACTTTTAACTAGAATTTATCCATGGCGAGTACTGGGTTGAGTGAGTCTGTAAGGACGACCGTGTCGTCTGCGTATTTCAACAATCTATAGTCAGGAAGGCTTGGCAAGTCATTAATATAGATGTTGAAAAGACAAGGGGCGATGACCACTCCCTGTGGGACCCCACTATAAATTATTTTCTTGCGAGAAATAGCATCTCCGCGCTTGACTTGAAAAGTCCTGCGATTAAGATAAGAAATAAGGAGCTGAATGAAACATACAGGAAGCAGGAAGTTGCTAAGCTTGTGGATTAGTCCTGCCTGCCACACTCGATCGAAAGCTTTTTCAAAATCGAGGAAGAGCACAGCGACTGCTTTCTTTTTCTGAAAATTATTTCACATATTCAACAAGGTTAAGAACTTGGTGAGGAGTACAGTGACCACTTCTGAAGCCGATTTGTGAGCTGTTGATAAGATCAAGGCCTTTCAAGAAGGTTAGTCAGTCGGATTTTGAGAACTCTTTTGAAAACTTTCCCTAAAGCAGGAAGCAAGCTAATAGAATGGTAGCTGTTAACCAACTTAGGATCTTTACCTGGTTTTGGGATAGTTATGATAAAGCTATGTTTCCAATGTTGCGGAAAATATCTCAGTTTTATGCAGGCATTAAAAATTTCTGTGAACAGAACAATACATTTTCTAGGAAGAGCTTTGAGAGCATCATTGCTAATTTCCTGAAAGCCTTTTGCTTTTCGCACTTTAAGCTGTTTAATAATTTGCCTTAATTCTTTTCGACAGGCCAGTTCAATAAAATTAGAGGGCTGCTGCTTTTCAGAGATTGAACAGAGAACTGAATTTCTTCTTCGAACTCAGTTAACTCACTTCGAACTCGAACTCAGTCACTTCATTCTCTCGTCTCAAAATTAAGAGCAATCAGTGTTTTCGTCGTGGTGTAGCTTGAAAACTTTTCCTAGCTCTTCAGCCATTAAGTTTGCAATCTCAACTTCAGAGTGGTGCATGACACCCGTGTGATTAATAGGAGAGACAGTATTTTTTCCTGCTTGTTCTTAGATACAAGGCAATTCTCCAGACTGAATCTGATTGTAAGTCCATATTTTTAAGTAAGAAATCCCATTTATCAGAGCGGAATACTTGGATATCGTTTTAAATTTTTTCTGTTTAGATAATTTAAGTGACTTCTGTCTTGAGGATTTCGGGATAATTGCCATTTGCTTCCTAACTCTATTTCTTCTCCCGCGGGAGTGCAAGATCATTTACAGAATTTCTAGAACTGGCTTCCTTAATAGCAATTTGCATTTTATGAGTAAGGAGATAGAATTGATTTTCAATATCATCACAGTGATTAAAACTACAATTTCAGTTATAGTTCTTAAGCTGGTCAGTAAATTTCTAGGAGCATACCTTTACCTTTACTCGCATTTGATACCAACTACTGTGAGTTATCACCAATAGCTCAAGTATGCCTTAGGCCTTTCACATTTGTAACAAAAAGAAAATGTACTATTGGTACATCTATCACCCAGAGGCATAAAATGCATTCAAAATTTCTAAGGTTTGGAGTAAGCTGGTCGTGGGGAAGTAAAAGTTTCCATAGATCTTAAATTGTAAAGCAATCTTTTACCTAGCGCCAGAGTCGCATTCAGTCTCTGCTAGATATTAATTCGAAGTTATTGAAGGAGAAGCATTCTGAAATGAGAGCACTTTGACACAAGATAGGAAAACAGTTTACGTATGCGTCCAGTTAATCAGAAATGTCCTTATCATGCACTGAAACGTCAAAGTTCAATCAGACTTTGGGCAAAAACACAAAATTCATAAAATTTTGTAGAATTTGCAATCACTCAAATGTCCCATCACATGAAGACACGTTAAAAATGTATTCGCAGATACATGGGCGTATCAACGAAAAAAGTAGCACAATTATCTAGGAGCGTATCAGTCATTCATTATTGTTATTGCCGAAATACTGCTATTACAATGCGATGTGTACGGCTCTCGATAAATCCGCCCGAAGGGCGCATGACGGTGAAAAGTCTGGACGGGTAAGTGGGAGGAGTCGGAATCATCCGACATGGCAAATAATGCATCTGAGTGGGATTTTGATGGCTGATTTTCATCTTTCAAAGCTGGGAATTCAGACAACGGAGGGGAATTTTCTGACAGTGTCTTCCGCGCTGGATTCAGTTTCTTCTTGGTGGTGAGTTCACGAATTTTCCGCCGAAATTCTCACATCTTCGACGTGGCTATATGATCCATTCTGCAGTTCGCGCATGTAGGTTTCCGTTCTTTGGCAAGTTTGCAGGTGTAGTTCAGGAGACCCTGTCCGCACTTGACATATCTTGGCTCATTATTACACTAAATCTGGCCGTGGCCATAGCACTGGGATCTAAAACACATCATCATGCTTCGGTTACCTCTAAAGGTTATCTCTCGGAGACCTAGTACCGTTTTCCTTCTGTAAATGCTCCTACCTTCGTCCTTCCACTTGAGTGAGGCAAAGAAAACTGGAAGCTTTACTTCTGTTCCATCGATTTTTCTTGTAAACTGCGAGACGCTGAGTACAGCAAATCCATCTGTTATAAGTTCAGCTTTAATTTCTTCAGCTGCTGAGTCTTCAGGTAGGCCGCGGATAACAACTTTAAGCGGTGTGTCTTCCTTCTGTCTAAACGTGCTAAACTGCACCTCATCCTTCATGAGCACAGCTAGTGCTTGGTCCCTGTGATCAATCGAGTTAAAAATTAGAGTGATTTTGTCTCTAGTCAGGACGCCGACATGATCCATGACAACGTCCTTTGAACTTTCCTCTGAGATCTCTCCATTTCACTTCCGGTCTCGGGCACATGATCGGAGGAGGTCTTTTGGTGAATCTTTGGATTATGGTAACTTGGCGAAACTTCGGCGACCAACTCTGCTACAGCAACCTGCTAGTTTTTTTTTTTTTTTTTTTTTGCCATTGTTTTTTCACGAAGTAAAGGCATATTTAATTATTTATTTATTTATTTATTTTTTTACTCAACATTTTTTCCAACAATCTGCTAGCCGAATTACGCTTATGCAAGAACTTTTATGTAACAAAAGTGCTTAATCATGACGAAGATTAGGTGCAAAATTGGGAGAAAGTGTAGAATGGGCCACTGCTTGCCGCGTTTTTAAGAATTGCATATACACGGTATCCATGTACACGGTATCCATGTACACGTCGACCTATTTTCACTTAAAAAAACACCCTAGAATTGCACAAAAATGGCATTGCGCACACTTGAAAAGTCAAGGAAAATTGACAAAAATCCAGTTCTTGTTACTTGTTAACTCTAGTAAAAAGCGCCAAACCAAAGATGGCCAAACAAATAAGTGAATGAACGATTCTGCACTTTAGCAGCGAAATTGTTTCTAAGTGCTTATTAGCTAAAATCACGATCGGAATTTTCCGGAAAATGTCACATGACATGTCTCATGATCTCTCATTTCTCTGAGACAAAATAATCGGTGATTCGAACTGTGTACTTCTCAGATTATTGATAAAGTCCTACCTAGTAACCTTAGCCTTACCAAAATATCGCCAAACTACCTGTTACCATATTCGAAAGATTACTTTCTTGTATCATTATAACTACTGAAGTAATTGTGCATGACAACTCTATGGTTCTTACCATAAAGAGGCTGGCACAAAGTTTTCACTACTCTCTCGCTTAGATTTTTTTTGACAGAGTCACCGAGTCTAGTCAAACAATTATAAAGATATTTACTTAATTGTCTTGCAAAAAAGTAGATTGAGCTTTAAGAGCTAATTGAGCTTAAAGATTATTTATAATATCATTTAAGATCCAGAATCAAAATTCAAGACAACTGAAGGTAGAGGTATTTTTAAAAATGACAAAATGACTTCAAATCCCGCCTACTAAAGCCATGCTTTGCCTCTCCGTTTTTGGCTGCACTTCGACTGCAGGGGCTTCTTTGTTTATTCTAACATCCTGGTTTGAATGAAATCAGTAGAATGGCTCTGTGGGCGTGTACCTGTTGAGAAGGAAAAAACAATGAGAGTAACTAATGTGGAATTCAAAATAACGGCTCTACATGGTTTCATTATGAAAGCTCTAATTAAATAATTTTTAATAATTTACTTATTACTTGTTTGCATTTATGATTTAATAAAAGGAAACGTTGCCGAATCGGTGACATTATTTTACACGATGCTACGAAATAGAAACAAAATAATAATAATAATAATAATCTTAACCTTTTAACTGTCATGCCCGATATAAAGCACTGGTGTTCGAAAATGTCACGCCCGAGAATTTCGCGGGGTAATTTTTTTTTTTGAGTGCATCGTATTGTCATACCCGAATATATATCGGGAGATGTTTATTTCGGCTACATTTGGTTTTTCCAATAAAAAAATTTGACAATTTGTGTACCCAAATCAACAAAATAACTTGACAGTTAAAGGGTTAATATTCGACACATGAGTGCTTTTCATCAAATGATAAAAATGTTGCCCATACATACTATATTACTTCAATGAGTGTTTGATTCGATTTTCTTATCGGAGGGAAAGTTTGAGGGGAAAATTTTAAGCTTTCGTATGTGAAAAAGCCTATTTAAGCACATAAAAGAGTTTACCTACGCTATTAGGATACAAAATTCGAAATGAAAAAAATATACAAATTGTATTCGCAATGAAAATTCACTATTCTCTATCTGGAAAAGATAGAAATTTTAATAAATTCTATTAAACCTTACACAAATAAAAAGTCAAATTTTTATGAAGTAATATCCACCAGTTGTTTGAAACCATATAGTTTTAATAGTATTTCAAGTTATGAAAGACAATCGTCTACGGAGAGAAGGCAACTTTTGGGATCATGAATTTGATCCTCCCGTCTTACGCGCATCTCAGTTCGCGCATCATGTGACGTTAACAGATACGTCAAAAATGTGTCTGTTTACATTTTGCATAACTTCGTGCGTTTTATGCTTCGTTAGTATGTGAATTTTGCTTTCACATATTTATAATGAACTGAAGAATCTCTCAATAAAAGACCCTTCTCACGGCCAAATACTTAGGAATATTGTGAGGATTCTGCTTCAGAATATTAGAATATATAGCACCAATTTAAATGAGCTGGGTGGTGATTCAATGATCATTCAAGACAATAGATCTGAAATTCACATTTCCGCTTTGATTACGATTGGTAACATCTTTCAGAAAACTGTAATTTCAAAATCTTACAACTGTTCTATTTGCAAAAAGTGTTTTTCAAATGCCAGCAATTTATAGCATCATTTGAAGAACATACATTCCAATAAAAAGCATATTTCTACTGCTGAAATATTTAATTCCAATTCAGATCATGCATTTTATAAAGTCGTCAATGGTAATTCGATTTCATATACTTTTGCTTCAAAATCCAGTATAACTTCAAAAAAGTTTTAGCTGCCCTGATTCCAAAAAAATGTTTCTCAAGTAACAGCAATCTAAAATGTCACTGCATGAAATTGCATATATCACAACAAACAACATTACTCAAAGCAAGTAAAAATAAAGTTTTCCAATTTAAATGCAGTTTTTATAGTCGTCAGTTCAACAATAATAAAAATTTATTATTTTCACAATCAGATAGTGCATTTACTGCCCTTGAGTGTTCATCATTAAAAAATTATGTAAATGCACATTATGTAATGAAGGTTTTCCAAAGGAAAACTTTTCATTACATTTGCAAATGGAACATGAAATAGTCATTGAAAAAGAAGAGAGAGATTTCTCTGTGTTTAATGATTTCATGTTGTGAAAGGAGAATTTTGAAATGGAAACATAATCTAAATTTTTTTAACTTACAAAGAAACATGACCCATTACATGTAAAAGATATTTATTTTGTATGCCATCATTCAGGACATTATTTTATATCTAAAGTGCAAGGCATGGGACATTTAAAAATACAAGGGAGTAACAAAATTAATGCTTATTGCCCAGTAAGCCAGTTTAATAATGGAAAATGTACTGCTTATATAGAAAAACCCATTGTAAGTCATAGAAAGGGTATAGGGCATCTGTCTCTTACAAAATTAGAACAGCAGTTATACCATTCTAATGTTAATTTATGTAACTTAAATTGCTGGAAAAGTATCTTTTGATGAAATTTTAGATAAAATTCAAGATTCTGTATATGATACTGCATCTTTTGACAAAGAATGATTTATGGAATATTGAAAATTCGGTACTCTTCCGTTATCAGAACCAGAATCAGAAATGTATGCATGTATGGCTGGATGGATGTGTTCATGTATGCATATATATGTGTACATATGAATGTATACATTTCTGAATCTGGTCCCAGTAACAGAAGTGTACCAAAAATTCTTATAATCCACAATCAAATGCTGTAAGGCATAAAAATGATTGTATAAATGTTAATGAAATGCCTGGGGTTAATGAAATTACTAGTGAGGATAACAACTCTATTTTATTTTATAAGCCTTAAAATAGAATTTTAGAAAGTTATCCTGAATTTTAAAATGATGATTTCACATTAATGAAAATGAATGACTCCCAGAGGCACTTTCTTCAAAAGTTGGGATCAGACTATATATGTATAAATGGTACACATAGGTTGAACGGTTACAGAATTGAATTAATCACACTGCTTTTACTTGATGCTTTGCTTCACGGCTTTCCCTGTGCATTTATTATTACAAACAGAAGTGAGCAGGAAGTTTTGTCTGTTTTCTTTGCACATCTGAAAGATAAAGTATGTCAGTTAACACCTGAAGTATTTATGAATATGAATACAAGCTAGTTTTGGCTCACCAGCGGCCGAACGGTAAAGTCACTGAACGCTGGTAGTTTGGTCCGAGGTTCAAGTCCCTCAAACGGGCTGTCTGCATGGGCATTTCCATGTTTTTCCCCATGTGTAATGTGTATACGAGCCAGTTTCCCTTAGAATGTCCTCCACAAAGGCATCCCTCCCCTTAGGCAGATGGCCATCAAGTGCTTTGCCATAATAAAATAAACCAAACCAACAAACTAGTTTTGATTAAAAAGTCTTCCATGAAGGTATTTCCTCCCCCACATGATCTTTGCCATATTCCAGTTCCAACAATCAAATCAACACATTGTTATTTAACTACTTAATTTGAAGATTTTTGGGCCCACCAGCGGCCGAGCGAGCGATAAAGTCGCTGAACACTAGTAGTTTGGTCTGAAGTTCGAATCCCGTGAATGGGCTGGCTGCATGGGCGTTTTCGTGGTTTTCCCCATGTGTAACATGTATAGGAGGCAGTTTTCCGTAGAAAGTCCTCCACGAAGGCATCCCTCCTCTTAGGCAGATAGCCCTCGAGGCTTTGCCATAATCACACGCACACATTTTGAAGATTTTATAGCAGATTATGAAATATACAATATTATATTGATGCAAAAATATATTTTTTACTCAATTCTGGAGGAGGGGGCAAGTGTTCGTTTTCCCGTTTCCTGCAGATTCCTACAGTCTAGCATTTTCAAACCTAAAACATGATAACCCTAAGTAACATATCACCATCATTGGTACGCATTAGAGCAAACAGATCACTAGAATTTGCATATCTTCTATGTCTATTTGCTTCAATATTAACCCCTTAACTGCCGTGGGCGTATATATACGCCTTGCTCAGCCGATGCATTAACTGTCCCAGATGCGCAGCCGATGCGTTAACTTTGTGAATAATTTTAGGTGTAGCAGCGCAAAGCAAATGATAGCAGTTTGGAAGGACGTATATATATACGCCTGGGGCAGTTAACGCATCGGCTGAGCAAGGCGTATATATACGCCCGCGGCAGTTAAGGGGTTAAATCAAAGTCTGTAATAGTTAATGTGAAAGGCTTGAAATAAAGCAGTATGCATGATTGTTTAGAGCTCATATTAGCAATATCATTATTGTTTAGAGCCTGTTTGTTCTCTGGAAGTAATTTACAGACTTGCTGGGAATTTTATTAAAAATGATATACTTTTCTGTAGTTGCTGCATAAAAAGTAAAAGCCGTGTGTTGGCCATCCCTGGTGTAGGACGGTAAGGATAAAAATTGCCTTTCTCTCGACATGTTGCAATGCAGTGAATATAACTGAGCTTTAACTTCAAATATCTTGAGTTAGACTTTGTGCAGCAAATGAATGACATATGTGTTATCCCTGTTTCATTCTTACTTTTAAGCAATTCTACTGCAGAATGTAGCTTGAGAGTTATACACCAGAAATATGAAATACTTGTCAGCTGGACTAACACCACAGATTTACACCAGTGGACAGGGCCGTCCCTAGGCCATTGGCTGCCTGTGTACTTTCCTAAGAATACAGTGCCCAAATTAAAAAAAAAAAAATCTTAATGATTAGTTGAATTTTTATTTCATACTCACTAAGTACTTATATGTGACAAATTGTATAAAAAGTATTTACATGTGACAAGTACAATGAATTAAAAATATTTAGTCATAGTATCGCGAGTGTTCAGCTGTTGCATAATTTTACAGCTGCACCGCGCTAGGAACGGCCCCGACAGTGGAAGATAACCATGTTCAAATCATGACAAAATTACTTTGGCAACAACACAATCAACTGGCTATTAAATTGCTGGTGAAGGTTACTTATCAAGTTCCTATAATTAATAAATATCCTTATTCAGGACTTAATTTCTAAACTTAGAAGTGCCAGAACCCTATGCTAAACTGTCAGCAAAGGGGAAGAAAAGTAAATAAATAAATAAAATGACTGTTACAATCATTAATAATTTAAAAATTAAATAGTTAATTAATACCAAATTAATTCATTATTATTTAATTAATATTAATAAGTATCAATTATTTTTAATTAATGATTGTTATTTAATTAAATAAATTATTAAAGTAATTAAAATTAAGTAAAATGTAAAGAGATAAATTAAAATTTAATAAGCGATTTGTAATACAGTTTTACTGCAAAAAATTAAATGTTTGAGATCAAATTTTTGTTCAGTTGCATAAAAGAAGTGCCGGAGCCTTCTTATTTAGGCTATATTTATGATTTATTCCAAAAACTAAGAAGTACCGGAGCCAGGCTCCGGTGCAATTTAAGCTCTGTCTCTATTAACTTTTTAATAAACTTACACATTTAGTCATTATGAATATCTTAAACTTCCATTAAGTTATAAGGTTATTCTTGGTCTAATAATGGAATTTTAAACCCTAATATAATTATCACTTGAGATATTATGACAAAGCTTTATGAAAGATTTTAAAACAACCTTTTTATTTAAACTGAACTTTTAACAAAACAGAGCATGGCCTGAACTTAAAGCATAACCACGGCTAGTGGCGATGCAAATAAATGCGAACAATCAAATAAATGAAAAATGTTGATCAGTAGTCTAAGACTACATAGTTAATTATTAAGCTAGCCACTAATTTACTGGCACATCAGTTTAAAGTATCAGTGGCATGAGAACACAAAGCTGATACTTTTAATTATACTAGAGCTGGAAGAATCTGACCATCCAACACAGATGCCAGAAACACTCTCTAAAGATCCAAAATCCTCAATTTAAATAATGGAGGTAGAAATAAGAGGAGAGGTCGTAACTGGTTTTCCTCGTGTACTGCCCTGAAGCAGTAGTGCACCTCTCGTGGAAACCAAACTATTCAGTGACTATCCATTAAGATCAATAGGTTTTAACATAATCGGCGGTACACATTTTGTAATTACATCGTAAATATACATATAAATATATATATTTTCTTTTTCCGTAATACTTTAAAGTCATAAGTATGTAAAAAGAAAATATTTTAAAACAATGTTTTATTCTGAGCGGAATTAAATGCTATACTTTCCCAGAAAAGTTTAATTTGAATGAAATATTTTCACAAGTTCTTGTTAATTACATTACAAAGAAATTTTAAGTTAATTTGATTTTATTTGGTTAATGATTACAAAAATTAAGATCAAAGTTTATTATAATACTAAAATCAAAATTATGCATTATTTCTTTCCTATTTACAGAGCTTCTTCCTGAAATACCTTCTCAAATGCAGAATGATTTTTTAGCTTCTGAGGCATCCTTTAAAAATCAGAGTTACTTTATAATTAATGCTCAGTTCGGTTAATTTCAAATTAGAGCAGCTGTTATTTCCATAGTAAAATACGTTAAATATTGCTACTGATTTCCATGTACTTAACTTTCTATGAGTATTTTTGAAATGGATTAAAAAAGTTTATTTTTAATATTGTTTAAAACTTGTAACTGATTTATTACAAAATGTAAGGAAAGAATTCTTTTGATACCTACAGTCAAAAGTCTTTAATCTGGATGTCCATAATCCGGAATGATCTATAATCCGGAACTCAAAGCTACAAACTTTCTGCGCATGCGTCAACACAGAAATTATGGTTTCATATTTTTAATTGTCTAATTTCTGCATGCCATCTTACCAGATTTAAATTTATGATCTATAATCTGGAAAAACCCCTAATCCGGAATCACTGAAGTCCCGACGAGTCCGGATTAAAGACTTTTAACTGTATTATATTTTTTTATATCCTTAATTTCAACAATGCATATTCTAAAAATTATTTTTTACTCATTCCTTAAGTACACATCTGTCTACCTCACTTTTATGTACTTTGCGTGTTTCTGGACAAGTCATGGACACTGCTCATCTGGACATGTGCTCTGCACTTTAATGGTCAATAGCCAGGCATTTGATAGATAAAATTAAGTACACATCTTGTAGACTGTGCTTTACAGCACTTTTTAACAGATTGCTTTCCAGTATGAATAATTGTTGCTGAAATAGCAAATAAAAAATTCCTGCTAAAAAATTTCAATCTATGTTTACAATTAAATGTTAAGGTTATTATATATTTAAATAATATTTATAATCATTATAAATTTAGATATATTTAATAACTAGATTTCTTCACAATAACGTTAACAGGGGTTTATGAAAGAATAAATCCTTCATTTCCAAATACATTTATAATAATTTAATAAATATTTATGTATTTTATGCTTTTTACAAGGATAATGTATACTCATATATTTAATATTTTTCGAAATGTGCAAATCTTAAATTTCTGTGTATTTACTATGTTTTTCAAGTAAAGTAATTAACAGTAATGTAGCATATATCAGAATTTTTTACATATGAAATATGTATAAATTGAATGAAAATTAGATGTATTATTTTTTAATATGCACTCAAACGTCAGTTTTGCCTTGAAATTCCTCCATGAAGGCATATTTTCCTTTAGGCATATAGCTCTTGCATTCCTTACCTTATTTAAAAAGATTAACCTGACCTATGTGCCTAATTACAAAGTATTTAAACATCCATAATTTTATATTTACACTCAGCCATCAAGTTTCAAACTTTTGACTCAAAACATGTGTTTGGATACATTCATTATGAAACTCAAATTTTTTAGTAAACATATTTTCACGTAGCATTCAATACCTTCCTTGGCGATTATGCCCAGTTTAATAATTCTCTGATAATATAATAAATAACAACTTTCCATTTCACATTTAAACATTAATCTCATTGTCATTGGATCACAATCTTGATTTCCTTACTCTGCATAATATTGCTTCATTTTTTAAAACAGTTAAAACAACTAATTGATCTGAATTCACAAGTGCATACATTATACAAGTAATTAAAAATATATAAATTATACAAATTTTCACACTTAATACTATTTAGATGTAAGGAAACTGAGGTTTAAAGAGTGTTATATTTTTCCGAAATTTTGACATTTTAAATGTATCTTAAGGTATTTTTCATTTTTTACGCATAACATGAACATTTTGCTAAAATCTATATTTTTGTTATCCAGTAGCTTAGAATTTCCTAAAACAAATTTATAATCAAAATCACTGTTGCAAGTTATTGAAAAATAACCAACACATAATTTTTACATAAATGCCACCAAACTGTACAAAGTACTATCATCCATCCAACAATTGAATGTTTCTTTTATGTAGAAGTGTCCCCCGTTTTCGATTTGTGTTGAACTGTCATGTGTGGAAAAAACACTATCAAAGAGCTCTGGATGTAAAAACAAAAAATACTGCCTCTGGAGACAGTAAGTGAAAATACATGCAAGATCGAAGTACTGTAGGCAATTCAGGTAGAATGTTATAGCTAACATTCAACCTGAAATGGTCTTTACTAATATCTCAACTATGAACTAGCAATAAAAATGTTGCAAATTTACTAACTGTAGTCTACTAGTATACTGTTATGTTACATAATCCTTAGCCATTGAAAGGCAATGATAAAATCACGAATATCTGAATTATTAAGTAAACTGCAGCTATGGCTCTTACAGTTATTTTAAAATTAGATACTTCTATTTAAGCTTCATGTCTATTAATTTCATTTTAAAATCCAGGTTGATGTATGTTTTTTAAGACAAAACACAGAGCATCAATGATAATTCTGAGCACCTTGTTCTCCAGCTGTTACACAGACAGTCGATTCATTGGCAGCAACCATCCAGTAAGATGATGTACATAAAAACACGTTATTCATGGATTGATAAACCTCTTTATTTTAGTACTGAGTAGTGAATCATGTTTAGTTACAGAAAGAATTCTTATACTTTCTTTGTCAACCTTGTCCTTGACATATAATATACCTCTTTTAAAATGATAAATTATCACAAATAATACTTAGGTATTATTAGCTTGACATTGTAAATATATTGAGAATAACATGATGAATATGAATGTCTAAAGTATTTATTTTTTCCAAAAAGTAACAGTTTTTTCAAAGAAATTGACTTTAATTTTCTTGTTTTCACACTATTGTAATAACAATTTAATGCATTTGTCTCACATGCACGACTTAATGATATAATTAAAATACAGTACAGTCAGGATATATGGAAAAACAGTGCACTTCATTGCTCTTGTACAGATGATGAAATGTCAATAGTTTAATTCATAGTTGAAATGCCAGATGTAACACCAACTTATCACATAGCTGATGCAACATGTGCTCATATGTGTCGTAAATAAGCTTTTTAATACACTTTAACGCATAAGCTTAGTATAAGCAATAAAGAAATTTCAGGAACAAATAATAGACACTCTCCATCATGGTCCTGTGATTACCTGCTAAGAAATAAACTAGCATAACGTATATTTCCTCATTATTTGCACATGTTTTAGCAATAATTTACAGAAGATAGGCATGCTTAATTAACAACAATCATTAATATTTCATTATTATTTAATGTATATAATTAATTTAATGTTTAATGTATTAAAAGAAATAAACTTTTTTAATGAAAAGTGCACTACTTAATAACTTTCATTAGCAAAAATTGTATTTTTTTATCTCCAAGCATAAATTAATTTTTTTAACAAACACCGATTTATTAATTGAACTGTATTTCACTGTAGATCAAATACAGATGTAATACAATTTCATCCATTCTCAACACATGACGCAAATTTCAAAACCACAAAGTACTTCACGTAAATAAACAAAATTTCACGAAGTGCACGGCAGCATATGCGCAAATTGAGATGCGCACAGGAGGATCAGATCACGATCCCAAAAGTTGCCTTCTCTCCGTAGACGCTAGTTTATGAAAGTCGTTGATCAATTAGTTGTTGTTCGAGTAAAGCTACGTATTGCTCTGCAAGAAGCGTAGCTATGGTATGAAAGTAAGGTGTTGGAGTTTGACGCTAAATGTCTGAAAGGACACATGCAGTCCTTCCAGAATTATCTCAGTTCAGTTATCTGGTTGCTTTAACCGCCTGTCATGGTATTGCATAAGAAAAATGAGAACAAGGCGGTAACCACTGCGCCTCTATAGGCGGAGCTAGAGTAGTACATGAATATAGAATGAAATTTAGAAGTGCATCTGGGAAAACTGTTAAAGCTGGCAACAAAATATGAAAATATATAAAGTTATGTAGTAAATTAGTGATGAACAATCATAACTAAATCACTAATATTTTGAATTTCATGATTTAGATGAATTGGCACTTCCCAAGCTGAATTGCAATGAGTTCTACTCAGTGGGTGTGGCTTGAAACGTCGTAGGTCGGCCAAAGAATCTCTAAGGAGAGGAAGTAAAGGTTTCCCGAGGCAAATGTGGCTCCGTCAGAAAATGGGAATGGATGAATATTTTTACTTGAAATAATGAGTAAATAAATATTTATCCAATTTTTCATATCAAAATTTACAAAATATTCGCACATTGCAGATTAAATGCAGGTTAGGAATTCTTTCAAATCCCTAATCGAGAATTAAATCTGAAAGCACAGAACTCGTTTGAGGATTTACTTGATTTGCTTTACAAAAGAGAAGAGTTGTACCTGTAAATTACCGATCTACCAAAAATTCACACTTATCTGTAAAAGATAATTCTGAAGACATTAAATTTGTTTTGAAAGTAATATATTAATCTCTCTTCGTTTGAAAAAAATATCATAAATTACAATTTTTTTTAACAACGTGAAACATTTAAGCGTATAATTGAGTAATGCGCAATAATTTGTACGTTATTTAAACGGAATTGAATTGAATTATTATATAATAATAAAGCACTCGATTATTTGCCCAAGGGGAAGAACGCCTTCATGGAGTACTTTCTAATCGTTATTTGAAATGAAATTTTACAATTTACTTTACTTTTGCTTTTAATTTACTTTCCACAGCATTCAGTACGTGAAATCATCAATAATAATATAATAATGAAAATAAAAATGCCATAACACAACTAAAAGTATATACTACTTCGTAAATTTTGATAAATTAATTACTGAAAATATTAAACATATCAAGGCAGCGTTGCCCTAATAGTTTTAACTTGCATTTTAACATCTGAAAGAACGCGAGTTACATTGTTCTTTTCACTACACAAACGAATGGAATATTTCAGAAAAGAATGCTCCCCCATTATTGCAATATTTCAATAATTTTTGCAAATTAAAAAATTTAATTACACATTTTAATAGTAAATGATGCAATTTTCACTCATAAAATCCCTTTATACATTATTATCTTTCATTTCAGCATTATTGCATAACTTTTCTAAGACATAAATAGCTTCCGTTAACATACGTTCCCATACATTATATTTATTTTTTATATTTTTGTCATTAATAAATTAATGATTAAGATAAAAAATTGATACTGCTTAATTTATAAGCAATGTAGACTGGAAATCTGAGGTCATTAATTTCTGAGACATAAATAGCTTTCTAAGATGCAAATAAAACATAACAATAATCTTAAATATTAATGCTCCTAAAATAAATCCGCTTTTCCTAACTGATTTTTCCTTTCTGATCCACCTGGGGTAAAACAAACCTATTTTCATAAATTTCTCTACGAAGTTTTGCGCATTTCTCTACGAAGTACGCAAAACTTGTTTCATACAATTTTATTTTTACTAATTATGAAGAAACTTTCTACTTGTTTTCTAAACAAATATTTCTATGTACTACTTTTAGAATACATGCGACAGAGTGCGAGTACTCATCTTCAAATATACGTTAGTATCAATAAGCTTAAATCCAAATTATTAAACATTTCTGGGACCTTGAAACTTGGAAGGGAATCGTCATATTTTGCTACAGTGGGTATTTAAATTTAGTATAATTTTAAAATTTCCATTTCGTATTACAAAATAATTTTCAAAGCGCTTTGGATACATATCAATAAATTTTTTTCCTACCTGTTCATGATTTCATCGTAAGCTTGCTAAGAATTTCAAAAAATATTCGAATATCCATAATTTTTACTGTTTATTATTTAATAATTATACATTAACTGAAATGCATTTATAGTACAGAGGAAATGTAGGAAGATATTGCAGGTGATGTATTATGTATCATTGGAATATGACAATAATAATAGTACAATCTGACTGAAGGAAAAAAAGAAAAAAAAAAAGAAGTTTCAGCGTTTTAAAAGGGAAATGGACAATGGTCATCTTTACAGTAAAGTCTTGGATGAAAGTTTTCCTGTGACTCAACTTGGGGATACACTGGAAATTTATAGCGGAGGCGGGGTCCCTTTCTTCGTAATACATCTGCATTGAAGTGTGAAACGCTACTCCCTCAAGTATACGTACTTGTAAATTGGCTGATGACTCAGAACAGCAAACTGAACTTAAACTTGCTCTTTTTCTAATGCCATTTCTGTTAAATATGTTATGATGTTCTAACTGTTTTAATGCCATTTCTCTAGTCTATGACGAGAACAAACAGAAGTTTTTCTTTAAAATTAAATTTCAAAGTGATCTCAAATATAATTCTTCATTATAAAGGTAAGTTATTGATTTGTAATATCTAAATTAATCATAAACTAAATTCTTATAATTTGAAACTTGCTAAAACTTCAATTCAGCTAAACGCTTAATCCATTTATCTGAAAAATCAAAAATTATCTCCATTAAAAATGCAAATGTCTACTAATATTAATAACGTATTGTTATATTAACATGCAATATTTTTATGATAAATATGAAATATAAATATAATGTATGTTTCCATTCATTAAGAAACATCACAACAGGCCAAAACTAAAAACAAAATTTTTTAAACACGTCCTGCGCTATAGTGCAGGATCGATCAACCCATCAATCGGCTCGACAATCGAAAATCAATCGACTTGATTGGAGCTCATCAAAATCTGAAAAGCACTTCTGTTAATATGCAAGATATGAGAAACAAGTTGAAAGACAATATGAAAGAAGCTGAGTTTATTGCAAATAAATGGGGCATAGAAACTAAATTTGAAAAATAAAAGAGAAATAAAGAACCTAAAACACTGTCATTGTTAACAAAGACGGAAATTATTAATAATGTTTCAAAAATACAGAAAACATATAAAGAAGACTTGCACTGGAAGTACAACTTCTATTATATATAAATACTTTCAGAACAGAAATCCAAAATTTGAAATCCTTTAAGGATTTAGTTAAATTAGCAATGGTAAAATATTATGACATGACAAGTAGTTATTCGGGAGTGTGCAATTTACTTATATTGTATTTATCATTACCTGTAACCACAGCCACGAGTGAGGGGTCATTTTCACTACTAAAACTAATAAAAACATATTTAAGAAACATATATAAAAAACAGCATGACACAAGATCGGTTGTCAAACCCTTCACTATTGAGCGTTGAAGCTGAGATGGCTGAGAAAATGGACGCCCAATTACTGATAAATAATTTTGCAGAAATGAAGGCTAGGAGATGCAAATTTTTAAAGAAGGATTTTTTTCTTTATGATGAATTTTGGCCACCAATGTTATCATTACAGTTATTGAGGGAGGAAAAAATTATAGAAGAGCAGTATGGACTGAGGAAAATTAAAAGGAAACAGTAAAAAACTTTATCATTCTTTTAGCATTTTTTATAAAAATTGTGTATTCAAGTAGTTTAGTGTACCAAAAGGTTTTTTAAAAAGACAGAAAAAAACTTTAACATACATATTTTCTACAAAAATTGTATGTTCAAATAGTTTTGTTTATGAAGTTTATGATAAATATGTTTTATATTTAACAAATGTATCATTTACATTATAAAAGTTCTTATTTATTACTTGTGTATTATTGCATAAATCATGTTCGAAAGGTAGGGAAGAAATTTGATATCACAGACTACTATAGATTAAATAATAATAATACCCTTTCTGTATTATCAATTATCTTGTCTGTCAGTTTATAATATAACTAATTATTTATAAGTTTGCTAACTTAAGCGAAAAATCTTAGATAGGCGATAGGCGAAGATTTTATATAGAAATTTAAAACATTAGTATGTAAAACTTCTTGGATTTTATCTAAAAATCTCCGCAAATCTAGGCTTTCTGCCTTTTCTTAATGCTATACGTAAACATGTTCCTTTTTTTAAATAGACATATTAATTTATTATGAGTATGCATCTCTGTGAAAGGAGAGAAAAATCTGTCTCTCGCACTCACACAAAAAGTCTTAAGTAACTGAATTAAAATCATCTGACGTCAAATACCCAGACTAAAGCAAATTTTCATTTCACCAGTTGGTCAAGGGAAACTATTTTTTCCTTTTTATTCTTACGTCATGTTATGTACCTTTCAACTGGTTCCCTAAGAACGAGCTTTTGTTTTTTAACAATTAATCCAGATGTGATAAAATATCATCATGAAAACATTGGCTCCTGGAATCCTTGAATTGTTTTTTTAAACTTTTCGCGGTTTTTTTTTTTTTTTTTTTTTTAAGCACATTAAATTTGTTGGGAAAGGGGCCCAGGAAAATTTTTTGAATAGGGGCCTAAGAGTTTTAGTTACGCCACTGAATCCTGATGATCAAATGGAGCAAGATAGTGAAAGCACAAATGATTTTATCGAACCCAAAAAAACTGCAAGGCATATTCCCCCAACTGTACTTGATGATTTTAACTCCAACTAGGACAACCTTAAAGAAGAGATAGAGGCTTTAGGCATCAAAGTCAAAGGTAACTGGAGACACTCTCAAGATTAATGTTTTTGACTCGGAAGACTACAGAGTAGTGACTAAATTGTTAAAGCATAGGGGCATCCGCTTTCACATATTTCAAATTCAACCGCAAAAGCCTGTAAAGGCACTTATAAGAGAACTGCCACGAATTACTAATACTGAATTAGTTATAAAAGAAATCAAGGAATTCCTATTGGATAAATTAGGCAGCTTAAAAGCTTTAAAGAGGGTAGTGTGACCCCTCTCCCGCTCTTTGTAGCTGAATGTAAGAGGAATGTAGAAGGTAAAAAGATCTATGAAATCAAGACCCTAAGAGGACTAGATGTTCGCATAGAAATGTATAAATCGCGACCAGGGCTCGTGCAGTGCCATAAGTGTCAGCGCTATGAACATACACGACCCCTGTGTCATTACAAAGTGCGCTGTCTGAAATGCGCCGAATATCGTGAAACTCATATTGTGAGCTAACTAGAGAGCATATACCAGCTATCTGCGCCCTTTGCGCAGGTCACCACGTCTCATCGTATAAAGGTTGTTCGCAGCACCCTCAATACATTCAAAAAAGCATAGAAAATCATAAGAAACTAAAAGCAGCTAAAACAAGAAAATTTGAACTAAAGGATGATGAATTTCCTGCACTTCCTAGTAGAGCATGATCTATATAAGGCCTATCATGCTTAATGCCGTGCCGGCTTGGGCAACCGCCAATAAAACAGGGTGTGCTAAACTTGATATTCTCCAGAATAAAATTCTATGTTCCATAATGAAAGCTCCCTGGTATGTGAGAAATGCAGATATTCAGCACGACGTTAACGTAAAAGCAATGCACGAACAAATATTAATATCATCTCCATAATTTCTTCGAAAGTTTAGGCAACTCAGGATACGCCTCCCTCCGAAGTTTGTGTGACTACGATCCTACAATTCAAAGCGTGGTAAAAAGACCCCGCACAATACACCATAACGCATCTTGGTAACTGTAAATATGTAAATAGTTCATTTTTCTTCATATTTAATCAAGTATTTTGTATTTGTGACTGTAAACTTTATGTTTAATTCCAAGATTTGAAGTGGAAAATTGTGGTAATTTTTTCGTTGACACGACCACATGGGCGTATTTGCGAATAAATTTTTAACGTGTCTTCATGTGATGTGACTTTTGAGTGATTGAAAATTCTACAAAATTTTATGAACTTTGTGTTTTTGACCAAAGACAATTGTGTGTGAATGCAAATTCTACTAATTTTTATGAACGTTGTGTTTTTGACCAAAGTCTGATTGAACTTTGACGTTTCGGTGCATGTTAAGGATGATCTTAATGTAAAATCTTGATTAATTGAACGCAGACTGTTTTCCTATCCTGTGACAGTGTGCTCTCAATTCAGAATGCTTCTTGTTAAATAACTCCGAATTAATATCTAGCAGAGACTGAATGCGACCGTTTGTAAAAGATTGCTTTACAACTTAAGATCTATGGAAACGTTTGCTTCCCCACGACCAGATAGATTACTCCAAACCTTAGAGTTTTTTAATGCATTCTACGCCTCTGAGTGATTAGATGTACCAATAGTACAACTTCATTTTGATACAAACGTGAAAGGCCTAAGGCATAATTGATCTATCGGTGATAACTCTCAGTAGTTGGTACCAAATGCGAGTGAAGGTAACGGTAAAGGTTGCAATCATTTCTTTAAGGCACATCTCCAACAGAGACGGTTAAAGTAGCGGAGGCTACTAATTGCCGCCTAACCATTCACTGGAGCCCACCAGCGGCCGAGCGGTAAAGTCGCTGAACACTAGTACTTCGGTCCGAAGTTCGAATCCCGCGAACGGGCTGGCTGCATGGGCGTTTTCGTGGTTTTCCCCATGTGTAACGTGTATACGAGCCAGTTTCCCTTAGAAAGTCCTCCACGAAGGCTTCGTTTCCCTTAGGCAGATAGCCCTAGTGTGCTTTGCCATAATTTTAATAAATAAAAACCAAAGCATTCACTCGATTTCGATTGCAATCATTTCTACTGTGGTTGTTGCCGAGTGAAAGTTACTTTTGACTTTCTGTGATTTATCTGCGCCATTTTATCTACATGATGTCTGCTAAACGAACTGCATCTGCATCTAATGTAAGTATATTTTGCTTAAACCTTATTTTTAAATTACCGTTTTTAAAAACGAATTTTTTTGAATATGTTATTTATTCTAATTTTTAATTGCCAGGTGTTGTTCGAAGATCATGATTTTCCTTTCCGCGATTCTGATGATGAAACAACTTGCATCTGACAAAACATCAACTGAAGATTGCACAGGAAAGGCTACTAAATAATGGATAACCGGCCCTTAAGTTTTACGCCCATCAAACTCTGCATATGGAATGCTAATGGACTAAAAGCTAATGGGCAAGATACGTACTTCCATGAGCCTTCAAGGACATTCCACGCTCTCGATCTTGCCATCTGTTCACCATCTCTGTTGCCATTTTGCACTTTTAGTGTCGGAAATGACCTGTACAACAGCGATCATTATCCTATTTTTGTGTCTCTTGCACGAAGAGGAGCAAACCCCGTGTCGAGAGTCCCTCGTTTTATCCTGGACAGGGCAGACTGGGAACTCTTCTCTTCCGTTGCAGAACTGACAGAGGAAATGGTAGAAGGTGTGCATATCGATGACGCTGTTGAAGCTGTTACTAATACTATTATTCAGGCAGCTATGCTTTCGATTCCTAGAACATCAGGAAAAACACTAAAATATTCGAAACCGTGGTGGAATCGCGACTGTCATGAAGCACTGAAAAAACAGAAAAAAGCATGGGGTATTTTTCGTAGATATCCTACTTTGCGAAACCTCATAGCTTTTAAAAGAGCCAAAGCAAATGCACGGAAAGTAAGAAGGCAGAGCCAGAGGGATTCCTGGATTTCATATGTGTCCTCAATAACATCCTCTACGCCTAGTAAGCGGGTTTGGGAAAGAGTTCGAAAAGCATGCGGAATGTACAAAGACCACTCACTTTCCTTTCTGGAAAAAGATGGCCGAGTGATTAGCTCCATAGAAGAAATTGCAAATACAATTGGTGAGACATTTGCTGCCGTTTCTTCCAGCCGAATTTACTCACCTGCATTTCTTTCTATCAAGCAACGCTCTGAGAAAAATCCCATCGCTTTCAACTCTTCCAACTTTGAGCCGTACAATAGAGACTTTACTATGGTTGAACTAAAGAGAGCTTTGTTGCAGACACATAGGTCTTGTCCGGGTCTGGATGGCGTGTATTATGAAATGCTAAAGCATCTGTCCTGTAAGTCACTGAGTGCCCTTCTCACACTTTACAATAGAGTGTGGAAGGAGCGTACATTTCCCAGTGCATGGAGGAGAGCTATTGTCATTCCTATTGCGAAGCCAGGGAAAGACCCGAGGAATCCCTCGAACTATCGGCCAATTGCCCTTACCAGCTGTGTTTGCAAACTGTTTGAAAAGATGGTAAACAGCCGCCTAGCCTACTTCTTGGAAAAGAATAATATTATATCGCCTTATC
Organism: Stegodyphus dumicola; assembly: GCF_044657685.1. Taxonomy (NCBI): domain Eukaryota; kingdom Metazoa; phylum Arthropoda; class Arachnida; order Araneae; family Eresidae; genus Stegodyphus; species Stegodyphus dumicola. The sequence continues at coordinate 159,574,700 of NC_140778.1, forward strand.
AAAGTGGTTTTCGAAAGGGGAGAACAACCGTAGATAATATGCTCCTCTTAGAGACATCCATTCGAAAAGCTTTTGTAAGAAGAAATCACCTTGTCTCAATTTTCTTCGATATAGAGAAAGCCTATGATAAGGCATGGAGATACGGTATAATTCGCGATCTTCACGAGAGTGGCTTGCGCGGCAACCTACCGATTTTCATTCAAAATTTCTTGAACACTAGAACTTTTCAAGTAAGAATTGGCTCTGTTTTTTCGGATGTTTTTGAACAGGAAGAGGGTGTGCCTCAAGGCTGTGTGCTCAGTGTAACGCTGTTTAGTTTAAAAATAAATTCTGTACTAAAAGAACTTCCTCCCACCATCTTGGGATCTCTATATGTTGATGATCTTCAGATTAGCTGTCGAGGAGCAGACATGAGATATGTAGAGAGGCAACTGCAGATGGCTCTGATTAAGATCCAAGAATGGTCAGACAAACAGGGATTTACATTTTCGAAACAGAAAACTGTCTGCGTGCACTTTTGTAGGAAGCGAGGTCTCCATTCTGAACCTGAGTTATACTTGAATGGTACAATTATTCCAGTTGCGCCTGAAGTAAAATTTTTAGGAGTGACGTTCGACCGAAAATTGACTTTCCTTTCTCATGTTTTAAACCTGAGAAAGAAGTGTCTAAAAACACTAAATATTTTAAAAGTGTTGGCGAACACCTCCTGGGGTGCAGAGCGTTGCTCCATGCTTCGCATTTACAGAGCGCTTATCCGCTCTAAACTGGACTATGGCTCAGTTGTTTATGGATCTGCTCGGTCATCTGTTTTGTTAAAACTGGATCCTGTTCACCATCAAGGTCTGCGGATTTGTTCAGGAGCTTTCAGGACTTCTCCTGTGCAGAGCCTATATGTTGACTGTAACGAACCATCACTTTATCTGAGGCGTGAGCAATTGTCCCTTTTGCAATATTTTAATACTCTATCACAACCTGAACATCCCATTAAGCTGTGCTTACTTGATAATGAGTGTAACAGATTATTTGAAACACGTCCATCCTGTGTTCCTACTTTCCCTTTAAGAGTTCGCCCTGTCATTGAGGAACTCTCCCTCTCTGATATGGACCCCCAAGCAGTACAGAATTTTGAAATTCCACCTTGGGAAAATTCACGGATCCAGCTTCTTGATGTTTTTAAACATCACGTAAAGGCGAGCACTAACGAGATCGTTTACAGACAAATTTTCGCTGAGCACAGGCACAAATATAGCAGTTATTATCCGATATACACAGATGGATCAAAGTCAAATGATCATGTCGGGATGGCTTTTGTATTTGAAAATTACATAGAGGGCAGATGCCTGCACCATGCTTTCTCTGTCCTAACATCTGAACTAACTGCAATATATTATGCTCTTTTGTACATCTCAAAGCTCTGCCACAAAAAGTTCATAGTTTACACAGACTCGTATAGTGCTCTTAAATCCTTGGGAGCTTTTCCCAACGCTCAGAATCCTGTGGTAGTGGATGTTCTCAAAATTCATAGAAATTTAATGATACGAGGATATGAAATCCTGTACTGCTGGGTTCCCGGGCATACGGGAATAAAGGGAAACGAGCTTGCAGACATCGCGGCAAAATCTGCTGTCGAACTGTCCAGTCGCCTTATCCCTTTTAGAGACATCTGCTGTGTCATCAAGGGAAAGATACGAAAAAAATGGCAGCAAATTTGGGATGTTCAGCATCACAACAAGTTGAGAAACATCAAACCTAGAATTGAGCATTGGGATTTTGCTGGAAATCGTAAAGAGGACGTTCTTTTGACTCGACTCAGAATTGGTCATACCAGAGTCACACATAGCTATCTTCTTAAAGCTGAAAATGAGCCTGTTTGTTTTAATTGTAATGTTTGTTTATCTGTTCGTCATATTTTAATTGAGTGTCAATGTTTTAATAGTCTTCGCCAGAAATATTTTAATAGCTGTGACTTACCTCTCGACCGTTTAATCGGAAGAGAGGTCAATTCTAATTTATTTTATTATTTAAAAGAGATTGGCTTTTATTACCAAATGTAATTTGTTTTGAAGACTGTGTCTTGAATGTTAATATGTGCTTTTAACTTGTTTTTATATGACTTCATCCTCTGGATTTGGTACATTTATCTACTTGTTTTTATTTATTGAATTTTAATGTCATCAATTGTAATCATCTCATCTTTTGTTTGGCGCGTCATAATCATCTCTGGTTTTTGCGCCATAATCACTCACTCACTCACTCACTCTGTTTAATTCCAAGATTTGAAGTGGAAAATTGTGCTAATTTTTTCGTTGACACGACCACATGGGCGTATTTGCGAATAAATTTTTAACGTGTCTTCATGTGATGTGACTTTTGAGTGATTGAAAATTCTACAAAATTTTATGAACTTTGTGTTTTTGACCAAAGACAATTGTGTGTGAATGCAAATTCTACTAATTTTTATGAACGTTGTGTTTTTGACCAAAGTCTGATTGAACTTTGACGTTTCGGTGCATGTTAAGGATGACCTTAATGTAAAATCTTGATTAATTGAACGCAGACTGTTTTCCTATCCTGTGACAGTGTGCTCTCAATTCAGAATGCTTCTTGTTAAATAACTCCGAATTAATATCTAGCAGAGACTGAATGCGACCGTTTGTAAAAGATTGCTTTACAACTTAAGATCTATGGAAACGTTTGCTTCCCCACGACCAGATAGATTACTCCAAACCTTAGAGTTTTTTAATGCATTCTACGCCTCTGAGTGATTAGATGTACCAATAGTACAACTTCATTTTGATACAAACGTGAAAGGCCTAAGGCATAATTGATCTATTGGTGATAACTCTCAGTAGTTGGTACCAAATGCGAGTGAAGGTAACGGTAAAGGTTGCAATCATTTCTTTAAGGCACATCTCCAACAGAGACGGTTAAAGTAGCGGAGGCTACTAATTGCCGCCTAACCATTCACTGGAGCCCACCAGCGGCCGAGCGGTAAAGTCGCTGAACACTAGTACTTCGGTCCGAAGTTCGAATCCCGCGAACGGGCTGGCTGCATGGGCGTTTTCGTGGTTTTCCCCATGTGTAACGTGTATACGAGCCAGTTTCCCTTAGAAAGTCCTCCACGAAGGCTTCGTTTCCCTTAGGCAGATAGCCCTAGTGTGCTTTGCCATAATTTTAATAAATAAAAACCAAAGCATTCACTCGATTTCGATTGCAATCATTTCTACTGTGGTTGTTGCCGAGTGAAAGTTACTTTTGACTTTCTGTGATTTATCTGCGCCATTTTATCTACATGATGTCTGCTAAACGAACTGCATCTGCATCTAATGTAAGTATATTTTGCTTAAACCTTATTTTTAAATTACCGTTTTTAAAAACGAATTTTTTTGAATATGTTATTTATTCTAATTTTTAATTGCCAGGTGTTGTTCGAAGATCATGATTTTCCTTTCCGCGATTCTGATGATGAAACAACTTGCATCTGACAAAACATCAACTGAAGATTGCACAGGAAAGGCTACTAAATAATGGATAACCGGCCCTTAAGTTTTACGCCCATCAAACTCTGCATATGGAATGCTAATGGACTAAAAGCTAAGTTTTTAGAATTTCAGCATTTCCTACAAGAACACGATGTAGATATTGCATTGGTTACCGAAACACGTGCATAAAAGTGTCATAGACTTAAAATCGCGAACTTTCGTGATTACAGATGTAATCAGACTAGTCACCGTGGTGGTGTTGTATGGATATATGTAAAAAATATTTTTTCCTCATGTTTAATCAGTGAATAAGTTTAAACATGGACGTTGTCACTGTGTGCGTTTGTACTTCCAACTTTCAAGAAATTATACTTTAGTGCATGTTATAATCCTCCTAATAATAAGTTGACAGATATCATGTTAAGATATCTCTTACCTCATAACCTACCTACAATTTCAGCAGGAGATTTGAATACAAAAAAAAAATGTTGCATGGAACTGTCGGAAATCAAACTTCAATGGTAAAGTATTACATAACTTCATTGTCAGTAACCCAGTCTCCATTTATGTGTCCGAACAACTTCACCTACAGACCAAAACGCCTGGAATTCTCTGACATTTTGGATATCGCGATCTCCACTACGACGCTTCCTATAGTCTTAGATGTTGCGCATCAGTGGTTTGAAGATTCAGTGGTAATCCAAGTTTCGAATAATATATGGTGGTTCAGCAAAACATAATATCACATCAAATATGAATAAATCAATAATCACCAATCAATAAAATATAAATTGATTTAATTAAATATAATAATATCACAATCTCAGATATCTCACATCATCACTGCGGCACACCTTCCATCAACACTCTGAACACACTCAATGGTGCTCTCAGGGCCCTCTAGCATTACGCGGGTCTTACCATTCTCCCCGCTTAAACTCCCATGAAGTTTACATTTCAATTTTCAGATATTGAGATAAATTTAAAGTCAATAAAATTACACTAAACTAAACATTAAATTGGTAAATAGTAAATATTACTAACATCACCTACAATCTACCAAAAATTTTGTCTAAAAGAGAGATTTTAGCTACTACACACAAAATATTCGACCCTTTAAGAATAGCTTGCCCTGTAACTCTTGTGCCGAAACTTTTACTTCAGCACCTATGTGAAGTTAAGTTATCTTGGGACCAAGAAGTTGCTCCAAATTTAAAAACACAATTTTGTTTTGTTTGGAGTTGTCTGATCGTGGGGAAGCAAACGTTTCCGTAGATCTTAAGTAGTAAAGCAATCATGAAAGTGGTCGCATTCAGTCTCTGTTAAGTAATAGTGCGGAATTAATTAGCATTCAGAATTGAGAGCACCTTGTTACAAAATAGGAGAAAATTTAAGTTTACCTTCAAATAATTAGTAAAATCCATAAACATGCACCAAAACATTAAAGTTCAATTAGACTTCGGTCAAGAACAGAAAGTTCGTAAAATAAGTAGAAATTTTCATTCACACAATATGTTATATTTACGTGCACACAATAATGACTTTGGTTAAAAACACAGAGTTCATTAAATTATGAGGAATTATAACACAAAAGTCACGTCGTAAGAAGAATGTTAAAGTTAGAATCGTAGATACTCCCATGTAGACGTGTCGAAAACGAAAGTAGCAGCACAGTTTCCACTTCGAATCTTGGAAATAAACATAAAGTTTACAGTCTTGAATACAAAATACATGATAAAATACGAAGAAAACTGAACAATTTACATTTACCAAGATGTGTGTAGTTAGGGTCTTTTTACCACGCTTTCAATTGTGGGATTGTAATCACACAGACTTCACAGGGAGGAGTAAGCTGAGTTAGATAAATTTTCAAAGAAATTCTGAGACGAGATTAATATTTGCTCATGCATGGCTTTTACGTTAAGATCGTGCTAGTCTAGTCTACTCTAGTCTGTACGGCTATTGCCGAAATGTCGCGCAGCTGCGCAACTTATCCGGCTCTTCAAAATGAGCCCGAAGGGCGCATGACGTTGATCTTTCATGACAATTTTGAGAGGTCAAAGGTGGTTACAGGGAGCGACCGTGAGTCGCAAAGCCAATGAGTGGCGGGTGCATCGAGAAATTCGTGAAACAGGAGCCGTGAGGAATCTGTGTGATATGTTTGTGTTGTATCATAAAAGAAGACACAGACAAAATTCAACAGTTTCAATCATGACATCTGAAGTAATACAATTCATAAGAGTAAACATACTCATGCAATATTAACAATAATACTACAATAAAGTGAAAGGAATTTAAATGATACAAATTACAATTGAGAACTTAAAATAAAATATATACACTATATACAAGAGCTGTGCATACTTGTCATGAAATATTACGTGGAGAAATTTAAGTCCCTGGCGAGGTGGGCCGCGAGTGGTCTTAACGAAGCATCGTCCTCAAGAATAACATAGTCCAAAACATTAAGATCAGACATGTGATTGCTCTCTTGAACCTTGTCAAAGAATTTGACATTTGCATTATGCAGATACGTTTCAATGGACTCCATTTTAAGGTCACGATGCAGGGTGTGATTTGAGACATAATAATGTGCGTTAGTAATCATTCTTAAAACTTTATTTTGAATAATTTGCAGCTTGTTTAACTCCTTTTTCTGAACTGTAGCCCAGGCTGGAGAAGCATACGCAAAAATGGGACGAATAATGGAATTATAAATATGCCTCTTCCTCTTAATATCTAATCTGGAGGTCGCAGACAGGAGCGGCGTAAGACTTTGAATGACCCCAATATTCTTGCCTCTTACACAATTTATGTGATCTTTCCAGAGAAAATTAGAACTATATTTTAATCCTAAGTATGTAGCACTTTTGACAACAGGAACGACAGTATCAAAGAGCAACAGCTGGACAGTTAAGGGGTGGTTCATCTTATTCTTTTTAAAAATCAGAAGCTTGGATTTGTCAGCATTAATTGCAATCTTCCACTTGGCGCACCAATGTTCAAGCTTGGGCATAAAACGTCGTAGTTTCTTTACAGCAAAATTTGGCGACCCAGACTTGACAGCAAAAGCTGTGTCATCTGCGTAGCAACCCATGAAGAAATTTTGATCTAGATGTTCTGCAGGTAGGTCTGCCACGTAGAATAAGTAGAGCACGGGCCCTAAAATAGATCCCTGCGGGACCCCGGCCTTCACTTGCTTCTTATTTGAAGTGCTTTCTCCAATATGAATATAGAATGTTCTGTTGGAAAGAAACGAGTGAATAATTTTGATCAATTCATTGCTGAACTTTAAGTTGATTAACTTATAAATTAGCTCCTCATGCCAGACGCGGTCGAATGCCTTCGCCACGTCCAGCATGAGTAAGGCAACATATCTTTTGTTGTGCAGTGCACTGCCTATAAATTCGTTCAGTCTAACCAACTGCTTCGTCGTAGAAAGGGCTTTCCGAAAACCAAAGTGCTCAAGTGGTAACTTATCCAGATGTGGCTGTATACGGCTGAGGACAATTCTTTCGAGTATCTTACTCATACTGGGAAGCAGGCTAATGGGCCTGTACCCTTCCGGTTTCGTCAGATTTTTTCCCGGCTTAGGGAGCACAATCATCTTTGCAGACTTTCATATACGCGGAAAATAACTATTGTACAGGCAAGAGTTTAAAAATACCTGTGAGACGATTGACCATATTAATAGGCAGCCATTTCAGCGCCACATTGTTCACATTATCCTGCCCGGGGGGCTTTCTGTTCCTGAGCTTCTTAATAATGTTTAAGATTTCTTGTGGCGAAGTAAGCTCTAAATGATTTTGCATGTTGTTTTTATGAATCCATTCTGTCACTGTGAAGTTCACAAAAGTTGAAAACTCCTGATTGCATGGGGAGGTATTCGTGGTGAACTGCTTCTCAAAGTGCTCAGCGAGCGTGTTACATTTTTCAATATTTGTGAGTGCAATGCCTTGCTCGTGATAAATTGGCCTATTTACGGTGGGTTTATTTTTTAAACGTCTAACGAAAGACCAGAAGGAGCTACTAGGCTCGTTAAAGCTCTCAATCTTCTCATCCCAGAGATCCTTACGGTGAGTAATGATCTGCTTTTTAATTTCCCTACTGAGTCTATTCATCTCTTTCTTAGTATTTGGATCACAGGTAAGATGAAACCTTTTTCTAAGTTTATTCCTGTCTCTGATCAGATTTTTGATCCTATTCGGTAACTTATTTGTGATTTGTCTTCTGGGAATTTTTCTCGAGGCCGAATGATAGGCACTTTTTATATCCATCGTAAGCTGTTTGGCAGCAAGCTCAATGTCATCAGGAGTGCGTAATTTAAAGTTATTAGTGTGACATTCAGAGAGTATTTCATTAAAGACCTTCCAGTTTGTCGTGTTGATGTGCTCGTCCATGACATCCTTAGTTGTACCTAGGGTCGCAATGACCGGGCAGTGATTTGAATCCAATTCTTGAAGCACTTCAAGATCGAATGAGAAGGAGATGGTGGAGAGGAAAATATCAAGAATGTCACCAGTATTTGTATTTTGTGGCACATTTGTGTACTCACTAGGAACATGAAAATAAACTGGGTAATTCTTAATGAATTCAAATAACTTAATTCCATTTTTATTCGTCTTCCTACAATTCCATTCCTGACTTCTAGCGTTTAAGTCTTCCGCAAGAATGACCTGCTTATTGATGTCCAGAATTTTCGCCAGGTAATTAATATCAAGAATATTCTTAAGAGGGTTGTACAAAGAATTGAAGTAAACATTTCCATAGTGCGGCAGAAGGACAGACACAGTGACCAGCACATGCCCATTAAAACGCTCATCATTGATCAGGCAGGATTGCAGAGAGCTGCGGACAAAAATCGCGACTCCCCCACCTCGGTGACTTAGACGGTCGCATCTATAACATACATAATTTGGAATTTTCATCTGAGTACTTGGCGTAGCAAAGGTCTCAGTAATCAGTACCACGTCAATATTATGACACGTGAGAAATTTAGAAAGTTCCGTGAGCTTATAATGAATGCCTCTTGCATTCCAAGTCATAATAGAGATGGGAACTTGCGTAGGTCTAACTTGACCCATTATCAACAGTAGAAGAGGTTTTTATCTCTTGATTATTTTCCTTTATCTCTCTGACTTGCTGGGAAATTTGAAATCCAGCATTTTTTATGTCGGAAACGAGTTCTGCAAGGTCAGTGAAGACTTGCTTTGTTTCACTTAATATATGTGAGTATAGGCCTGTGGATAGCGCCTGTGAATATGATTTGTTTTCAATTACCCTACTGGGGAAACTGCTTGGTTTGTCTGATTTTCTTTTGGGAAATTTCTCACATCCCCTGAAACTGGAAATGTGGGAACCCCCGCAATTTGCACAGACTAGAGGCTTGTCGCTGTTGTTCTTATCTGGGCAGTCTTTAACGAAGTGCTCTTTGCCACATCTGACACATTAGGGTGCATAATTGCAACTCGCTTGTGTATGATTAAACCCCTGTCAACGAAAACATTGCAGGGGTCTTTGTCTACCTAAATACTCTTTAAATTTAACTTTCATATGACATAAGAATCTCTCATTATAGATTTCCTTTGATTTATCATTTTTCGGAAGAGATATTAAGAATAGTGGGAGTTTGGTGACTTCTCCGTTGCGGCGTCTGGTCATTTGTTTAACATCTTTAATTTGGTAATCAAGTTGCTCAAGTTCGGATTTAATATCCTCAATCTGAGTGTTTTCAGTGAGTCCTCTAAGGACAACTTTTAAATAACGGTCCTCAGGGAGGATATAAGAATGATGTTCAACTTGTTTTTCCTTAAGAATTTGGACTACAGTCCGGTAATCATCTGGTGTTTCCGTGATAACTTTAATACTCCCCGTAGGAATATGTTCCCCGTGAAATTTGATTTTTCTTTGAAGGAAAATAGCTCTAATTTCGCTCCATTTCAGTATATTTTCCTTTAGTGTAATCGGAGGAATTCTGGAATTTCTATTGTTTTGTTTCTGATTATTTGAATTTGTGGCAGTGGAGTTTTCATTATCCGGCGAAGTAGTGTCTATGTTTTCATTCTTCTGTGTGTGTATTTTCACTGACTGCTACCGAGGTAGCTTGTGTATTTGAAATTCTATCCTGACTTTGTGGTGTATTTTTAGAAGGACTACCAAGCTTAATTTTCTTAAAATTTGGTCTTTGAGTACGATCCTAACTGTCTGATCACCTTTAGTCTTTGGCAGGTCTTCATCAGAACTTGTAGTTTGATCCAGGGATATTTCATTTAATGAGTCAAAGTTATTATGTAATTTAATAGGACTTCTGTCTCTATCATTTTCTGCGTTACTACCATGTGACGATTTATCCTGAGTTTTATTTAAATCCTGTTGTGTTAACTGTGTGTTAACTACAACTAGCATGTCAAGCATACTGAGTAAGAAATTATGCATCTTACCTTCAGTGTCGGTAAATGTGCCATTTTGTTGGCGAATAGTTTCGAGTTCTTTAATTTGAATCCTCACGGCATCCAGAATCGTATCCATAATCGCAGTCCAGAATCAAGAAATCCTGCGCCCAAATCAGTAATCCAGAGTCCCGCGCCCCGGAACCGGACCCACTCAACGGCGCAGACGGATGAGCGGGCGAAAGTCTACTAGGCCCCTGTCTCACATCTGACAGCGTGAGCCTGAGGGTAACTAAGCAGACACAACGACCAAAATCAAATTATTTACCCGCACGCAGTAAATTAAAGTAAATCAGATTTTTAGTAAAAAGTACTTAAATAATTATCTCAATAAAGCGCCGCCACAAGTAGTATCAAAATGGCGTGGTATCACTCGTGCTGGCAATTAAGCGTAATTCGCAAGAAAAAGCGAAAAATAATTCTTAAATTCTAAAAATAAATCAAAATAATTAAATAATAAAAGCATTCAGGCTTTTATAAAACAATACCAACCTTCGATTAGCATTTTAAAAATGTTGATGCAAGAGGATAGTATTTGCACGTGGTCGCACTCCGCAACACACGCTGAATCAGACAGGGCGTACACGCAGCAACAGGACCGGAAGCAGGCACAATCCTGACGACGAACCTTCTATGGAGTCCACCCCTCGAATGAGTGAGATCGTGCTTGGTACTGGCATGAATTGCGGTGATGATGAGTATATAGTCCTGGGGACTTTGACTCAGAATTTAGTAACCGTACGGGGTACGTCTTAGTGGTGAAAACTCTCTACTTTAGAATTAAAGTGGAAATTTTTCAAGAGGATGCTTGGTACTGATCCGGTGGCTCCATCTTTTGGCAAAGCTGCAAGTAGTCGCTAACGGTAACGTTGGTTCAGTGAAGCAATTTTTTGATAAGCAATTATCGAAGAGGCATATTTTGGATGAGGATGAAAGTTGATGGTACATAATACTGGGAAACACAGTGATAAAAACATTTGTAGGATGCAAAATTAGTAAAATAAAAATATATACAAGTCTCTAATTATTTGAATTCCTGAGAGGACGAAAGCCAATCAGAAGTTTATTCGATGGTCACATGATCACTTTTGGAATAGGACTTACACGATTTCATAAATACAATTTGAAGAGTAAATAAAAGAAACTAGATTAAAAATTCTTGATTAAATACGTGATTAAATAGATGAGTAATTTTTTTAAGATAAGGAAAAAATTTTGGTGCACAACAAGTTCATATGCCTGCTTGATCAGGCGGAAAGTCTATTCCTGCTTGCCCAGGATTAATGAATATATACAGAATATACATGATGAATTTTGAAGTTAGATGAAGTTAATTCCAGTTATTATTGTGGAAAATGGTGCGGGGTCTTTTGAATGTTTGAATAATTTTGCTATCATAGTTTAAAAGCTTCCTAATCACTTGGTTGGCGTGATGATCACATTTATGGTGGAAAATTTTTGAAGTATTTCTTCGTTAAGTAGATTAATTCTGATACTTCTCCGGATGACTGAATTTCTCACGTACCAGGGGGAGTTCGAAATTATTCTTAGATGGATATTTTCTTGTTTGTGAAGGAGCAGTCGATTGGTTTTTGCAGTGGCTGCCCAGAGATCGTGCTGAATATCTGCGTTTCTTATATACCAGGGAGCTTTCACTATGGAATATAGAGTTTTATTCTGTCGAACATCAAGTTTAGCACGCTCTGTTTTGTTGGCGGTTGCCCAAATCGGCACAGCATAAAGCATGATAGGCCTAATTAAGGTGAGATAGAGAGTTCTTTTGATTTTGAGGAATAATTTAGAGTTCTTGCCTATAGATGCCTATGATAGGCGAAGGTGAGTCGGTTATCAATAACCGACTCCTAAATATTTGTAAGAACTTTCACGAGGAACAAATTCATTCTTAATTTTGATCTCATTATGGATGAATACACTTTTTCTGTAACGTCTGAAGAGAACAACGCAACATTTGCTTGAGTTTAAATTTATCTTCTATTCCTCCTATTTACGATGCTAACTTTTAACTAGAATTTATCCATGGCGAGTACTGGGTTGAGTGAGTCTGTAAGGACGACCGTGTCGTCTGCGTATTTCAACAATCTATAGTCAGGAAGGCTTGGCAAGTCATTAATATAGATGTTGAAAAGACAAGGGGCGATGACCACTCCCTGTGGGACCCCACTATAAATTATTTTCTTGCGAGAAATAGCATCTCCGCGCTTGACTTGAAAAGTCCTGCGATTAAGATAAGAAATAAGGAGCTGAATGAAACATACAGGAAGCAGGAAGTTGCTAAGCTTGTGGATTAGTCCTGCCTGCCACACTCGATCGAAAGCTTTTTCAAAATCGAGGAAGAGCACAGCGACTGCTTTCTTTTTCTGAAAATTATTTCACATATTCAACAAGGTTAAGAACTTGGTGAGGAGTACAGTGACCACTTCTGAAGCCGATTTGTGAGCTGTTGATAAGATCAAGGCCTTTCAAGAAGGTTAGTCAGTCGGATTTTGAGAACTCTTTTGAAAACTTTCCCTAAAGCAGGAAGCAAGCTAATAGAATGGTAGCTGTTAACCAACTTAGGATCTTTACCTGGTTTTGGGATAGTTATGATAAAGCTATGTTTCCAATGTTGCGGAAAATATCTCAGTTTTATGCAGGCATTAAAAATTTCTGTGAACAGAACAATACATTTTCTAGGAAGAGCTTTGAGAGCATCATTGCTAATTTCCTGAAAGCCTTTTGCTTTTCGCACTTTAAGCTGTTTAATAATTTGCCTTAATTCTTTTCGACAGGCCAGTTCAATAAAATTAGAGGGCTGCTGCTTTTCAGAGATTGAACAGAGAACTGAATTTCTTCTTCGAACTCAGTTAACTCACTTCGAACTCGAACTCAGTCACTTCATTCTCTCGTCTCAAAATTAAGAGCAATCAGTGTTTTCGTCGTGGTGTAGCTTGAAAACTTTTCCTAGCTCTTCAGCCATTAAGTTTGCAATCTCAACTTCAGAGTGGTGCATGACACCCGTGTGATTAATAGGAGAGACAGTATTTTTTCCTGCTTGTTCTTAGATACAAGGCAATTCTCCAGACTGAATCTGATTGTAAGTCCATATTTTTAAGTAAGAAATCCCATTTATCAGAGCGGAATACTTGGATATCGTTTTAAATTTTTTCTGTTTAGATAATTTAAGTGTCTTCTGTCTTGAGGATTTCGGGATAATTGCCATTTGCTTCCTAACTCTATTTCTTCTCCCGCGGGAGTGCAAGATCATTTACAGAATTTCTAGAACTGGCTTCCTTAATAGCAATTTGCATTTTATGAGTAAGGAGATAGAATTGATTTTCAATATCATCACAGTGATTAAAACTACAATTTCAGTTATAGTTCTTAAGCTGGTCAGTAAATTTCTAGGAGCATACCTTTACCTTTACTCGCATTTGATACCAACTACTGTGAGTTATCACCAATAGCTCAAGTATGCCTTAGGCCTTTCACATTTGTAACAAAAAGAAAATGTACTATTGGTACATCTATCACCCAGAGGCATAAAATGCATTCAAAATTTCTAAGGTTTGGAGTAAGCTGGTCGTGGGGAAGTAAAAGTTTCCATAGATCTTAAATTGTAAAGCAATCTTTTACCTAGCGCCAGAGTCGCATTCAGTCTCTGCTAGATATTAATTCGAAGTTATTGAAGGAGAAGCATTCTGAAATGAGAGCACTTTGACACAAGATAGGAAAACAGTTTACGTATGCGTCCAGTTAATCAGAAATGTCCTTATCATGCACTGAAACGTCAAAGTTCAATCAGACTTTGGGCAAAAACACAAAATTCATAAAATTTTGTAGAATTTGCAATCACTCAAATGTCCCATCACATGAAGACACGTTAAAAATGTATTCGCAGATACATGGGCGTATCAACGAAAAAAGTAGCACAATTATCTAGGAGCGTATCAGTCATTCATTATTGTTATTGCCGAAATACTGCTATTACAATGCGATGTGTACGGCTCTCGATAAATCCGCCCGAAGGGCGCATGACGGTGAAAAGTCTGGACGGGTAAGTGGGAGGAGTCGGAATCATCCGACATGGCAAATAATGCATCTGAGTGGGAATTTGATGGCTGATTTTCATCTTTCAAAGCTGGGAATTCAGACAACGGAGGGGAATTTTCTGACAGTGTCTTCCGCGCTGGATTCAGTTTCTTCTTGGTGGTGAGTTCACGAATTTTCCGCCGAAATTCTCACATCTTCGACGTGGCTATATGATCCATTCTGCAGTTCGCGCATGTTCCGTTCTTTGGCAAGTTTGCAGGTGTAGTTCAGGAGACCCTGTCCGCACTTGACATATCTTGGCTCATTATTACACTAAATCTGGCCGTGGCCATAGCACTGGGATCTAAAACACATCATCATGCTTCGGTTACCTCTAAAGGTTATCTCTCGGAGACCTAGTACCGTTTTCCTTCTGTAAATGCTCCTACCTTCGTCCTTCCACTTGAGTGAGGCAAAGAAAACTGGAAGCTTTACTTCTGTTCCATCGATTTTTCTTGTAAACTGCGAGACGCTGAGTACAGCAAATCCATCTGTTATAAGTTCAGCTTTAATTTCTTCAGCTGCTGAGTCTTCAGGTAGGCCGCGGATAACAACTTTAAGCGGTGTTTCTTCCTTCTGTCTAAACGTGCTAAACTGCACCTCATCCTTCATGAGCACAGCTAGTGCTTGGTCCCTGTGATCAATCGAGTTAAAAATCAGAGTGATTTTGTCTCTAGTCAGGACGCCGACATGATCCATGACAACGTCCTTTGAACTTTCCTCTGAGATCTCTCCATTTCACTTCCGGTCTCGGGCACATGATCGGAGGAGGTCTTTTGGTGAATCTTTGGATTATGGTAACTTGGCGAAACTTCGGCGACCAACTCTGCTACAGCAACCTGCTAGTTTTTTTTTTTTTTTTTTTTTTTTTTTTTTTTGCCATTGTTTTTTCACGAAGTAAAGGCATATTTATTTATTTATTTATTTATTTATTTATTTACTCAACATTTTTTCCAACAATCTGCTAGCCGAATTACGCTTATGCAAGAACTTTTATGTAACAAAAGTGCTTAATCATGACGAAGATTAGGTGCAAAATTGGGAGAAAGTGTAGAATGGGCCACTGCTTGCCGCGTTTTTAAGAATTGCATATACACGGTATCCATGTACACGTCGACCTATTTTCACTTAAAAAAACACCCTAGAATTGCACAAAAATGGCATTGCGCACACTTGAAAAGTCAAGGAAAATTGACAAAAATCCAGTTCTTGTTACTTGTTACTCTAGTAAAAAGCGCCAAACCAAAGATGGCCAAACAAATAAGTGAATGAACGATTCTGCACTTTAGCAGCGAAATTGTTTCTAAGTGCTTATTAGCTAAAATCACGATCGGAATTTTCCGGAAAATGTCACATGACATGTCTCATGATCTCTCATTTCTCTGAGACAAAATAATCGGTGATTCGAACTGTGTACTTCTCAGATTATTGATAAAGTCCTACCTAGTAACCTTAGCCTTACCAAAATATCGCCAAACTACCTGTTACCATATTCGAAAGATTACTTTCTTGTATCATTATAACTACTGAAGTAATTGTGCATGACAACTCTATGGTTCTTACCATAAAGAGGCTGGCACAAAGTTTTCACTACTCTCTCGCTTAGATTTTTTTTGACAGAGTCACCGAGTCTAGTCAAACAATTATAAAGATATTTACTTAATTGTCTTGCAAAAAAGTAGATTGAGCTTTAAGAGCTAATTGAGCTTAAAGATTATTTATAATATCATTTAAGATCCAGAATCAAAATTCAAGACAACTGAAGGTAGAGGTATTTTTAAAAATGACAAAATGACTTCAAATCCCGCCTACTAAAGCCATGCTTTGCCTCTCCGTTTTTGGCTGCACCTTGACTGCAGGGGCTTCTTTGTTTATTCTAACATCCTGGTTTGAATGAAATCAGTAGAATGGCTCTGTGGGCGTGTACCTGTTGAGAAGGAAAAAACAATGAGAGTAACTAATGTGGAATTCAAAATAACGGCTCTACATGGTTTCATTATGAAAGCTCTAATTAAATAATTTTTAATAATTTACTTATTACTTGTTTGCATTTATGATTTAATAAAAGGAAACGTTGCCGAATCGGTGACATTATTTTACACGATGCTACGAAATAGAAACAAAATAATAATAATAATAATAATCTTAACCTTTTAACTGTCATGCCCGATATACAGCACTGGTGTTCGAAAATGTCACGCCCGAGAATTTCGCGGGGTAATTTTTTTTTTTTTTTTTTTTTTTTTTTTTTTTTTGAGTGCATCGTATTGTCATACCCGAATATATATCGGGAGATGTTTATTTCGGCTACATTTGGTTTTTCCAATAAAAAAATTTGACAATTTGTGTACCCAAATCAACAAAATAACTTGACAGTTAAAGGGTCAATATTCGACACATGAGTGCTTTTCATCAAATGCTAAAAATGTTGCCCATACATACTATATTACTTCAATGAGTGTTTGATTCGATTTTCTTATCGGAAAGAAAGTTTGAGGGGAAAATTTTAAGCTTTCGTATGTGAAAAAGCCTATTTAAGCACATAAAAGAGTTTACCTACGCTATTAGGATACAAAATTCGAAATGAAAAAAATATACAAATTGTATTCGCAATGAAAATTCACTATTCTCTATCTGGAAAAGATAGAAATTTTAATAAATTCTATTAAACCTTACACAAATAAAAAGTCAAATTTTTATGAAGTAATATCCACCAGTTGTTTGAAACCATATAGTTTTAATAGTATTTCAAGTTATGAAAGTCGTTGATCAATTAGTTTTTGTTCGAGTAAAGCTACGTATTGCTCTGCAAGAAGCGTAGCTATGGTATGAAAGTAAGGTGTTGTTGGAGTTTGACGCTAAATGTCTGAAAGGACACATGCAGTCCTTCCAGAATTATCTCAGTTCAGTTATCTGGTTGCTTTAACCGCCTGTCATGGTATTGCATAAGAAAAATGAGAACAAGGCGGTAACCACTGCGCCTCTATAGGCGGAGCTAGAGTAGTACATGAATATAGAATGAAATTTAGAAGTGCATCTGGGAAAACTGTTAAAGCTGGCAACAAAATATGAAAATATATAAAGTTATGTAGTAAATTAGTGATGAACAATCATAACTAAATCACTAAAATTTTGAATTTCATGATTTAGATGAAATGGCACTTCCCAATCTGCCATAATTTTTACTGTTTAATATTTAATAATTATACATTAACTGAAATGCATTTATAGTACAGAGGAAATGTAGAAAGATATTGCAGGTGATGTATTATGTATCATTGGAATATGACAATAATAATAGTACAATCTGACTGAAGAAAAAAAAAAGAAGTTTCAGCGTTTTAAAAGGGAAATAGACAATGGTCATCTTTACAGTAAAGTCTTGGATGAAAGTTTTCCTGTGACTCAACTTCGGGATACACTGGAAATTTATAGCGGATGCGGGGTCCCTTTCTTCGTAATACATCTGCATTGAAGTGTGAAACGCTACTCCCTCAAGTATACGTACTTGTAAATTGGCTGATGACTCAGAACAGCAAACTGAACTTAAACTTGCTCTTTTTCTAATGCCATTTCTGTTAAATATGTTATGATGTTCTAACTGTTTTAATGCCATTTCTCTAGTCTATGACGAGAACAAACAGAAGTTTTTCTTTAAAATTAAATTTCAAAGTGATCTCAAATATAATTCTTCATTATAAGGGTAAGTTATTGATTTGTAATATCTAAATTAATCATAAACTAAATTCTTATAATTTGAAACTTGCTAAAACTTCAATTCAGCTAAACGCTTAATCCATTTATCTGAAAAATCAAAAATTATCTCCATTAAAAATGCAAATGTCTACTAATATTAATAACGTATTGTTATATTAACATGCAATATTTTTATGATAAATATGAAATATAAATATAATGTATGTTTCCATTCATTAAGAAACATCACAACAGGCCAAAACTAAAAACAAAATTTTTTAAACACGTCCTGCGCTATAGTGCAGGATCGATCAACCCATCAATCGGCTCGACAATCGAAAATCAATCGACTTGATTGGAGCTCATCAAAATCTGAAAAGCATTTCTGTTAATATGCAAGATATGAGAAACAAGTTGAAAGACAATATGAAAGAAGCTGAGTTTATTGCAAATAAATGGGGCATAGAAACTAAATTTGAAAAATAAAAGAGAAATAAAGAACCTAAAACACTGTCATTGTTAACAAAGACGGAAATTATTAATAATGTTTCAAAAATACAGAAAACATATAAAGAAGACTTGCACTGGAAGTACAACTTCTATTATATATAAATACTTTCAGAACAGAAATCCAAAATTTGAAATCCTTTAAGGATTTAGTTAAATTAGCAATGGTAAAATATTATGACATGACAAGTAGTTATTCGGGAGTGTGCAATTTACTTATATTGTATTTATCATTACCTGTAACCACAGCCACGAGTGAGGGGTCATTTTCACTACTAAAACTAATAAAAACATATTTAAGAAACATATATAAAAAACAGCATGACACAAGATCGGTTGTCAAACCCTTCACTATTGAGCGTTGAAGCTGAGATGGCTGAGAAAATGGACGCCCAATTACTGATAAATAATTTTGCAGAAATGAAGGCTAGGAGATGCAAATTTTTAAAGAAGGATTTTTTTCTTTATGATGAATTTTGGCCACCAATGTTATCATTACAGTTATTGAGGGAGGAAAAAATTATAGAAGAGCAGTATGGACTGAGGAAAATTAAAAGGAAACAGTAAAAAACTTTATCATTCTTTTAGCATTTTTTATAAAAATTGTGTATTCAAGTAGTTTAGTGTACCAAAAGGTTTTTTAAAAAGACAGAAAAAAACTTTAACATACATATTTTCTACAAAAATTGTATGTTCAAATAGTTTTGTTTATGAAGTTTATGATAAATATGTTTTATATTTAACAAATGTATCATTTACATTATAAAAGTTCTTATTTATTACTTGTGTATTATTGCATAAATCATGTTCGAAAGGTAGGGAAGAAATTTGATATCACAGACTACTATAGATTAAATAATAATAATACCCTTTCTGTATTATCAATTATCTTGTCTGTCAGTTTATAATATAACTAATTATTTATAAGTTTGCTAACTTAAGCGAAAAATCTTAGATAGGCGATAGGCGAAGATTTTATATAGAAATTTAAAACATTAGTATGTAAAACTTCTTGGATTTTATCTAAAAATCTCCGCAAATCTAGGCTTTCTGCCTTTTCTTAATGCTATACGTAAACATGTTCCTTTTTTTAAATAGACATATTAATTTATTATGAGTATGCATCTCTGTGAAAGGAGAGAAAAATCTGTCTCTCGCACTCACACAAAAAGTCTTAAGTAACTGAATTAAAATCATCTGACGTCAAATACCCAGACTAAAGCAAATTTTCATTTCACCAGTTGGTCAAGGGAAACTATTTTTTCCTTTTTATTCTTACGTCATGTTATGTACCTTTCAACTGGTTCCCTAAGAACGAGCTTTTGTTTTTTAACAATTAATCCAGATGTGATAAAATATCATCATGAAAACATTGGCTCCTGGAATCCTTGAATTGTTTTTTTAAACTTTTCGCGGTTTTTTTTTTTTTTTTTTTTTTTTTTTTTTAAGCACATTAAATTTGTTGGGAAAGGGGCCCAGGAAAATTTTTTGAATAGGGGCCTAAGAGTTTTAGTTACGCCACTGAATCCTGATGATCAAATGGAGCAAGATAGTGAAAGCACAAATGATTTTATCGAACCCAAAAAAACTGCAAGGCATATTCCCCCAACTGTACTTGATGATTTTAACTCCAACTAGGACAACCTTAAAGAAGAGATAGAGGCTTTAGGCATCAAAGTCAAAGGTAACTGGAGACACTCTCAAGATTAATGTTTTTGACTCGGAAGACTACAGAGTAGTGACTAAATTGTTAAAGCATAGGGGCATCCGCTTTCACATATTTCAAATTCAACCGCAAAAGCCTGTAAAGGCACTTATAAGAGAACTGCCACGAATTACTAATACTGAATTAGTTATAAAAGAAATCAAGGAATTCCTATTGGATAAATTAGGCAGCTTAAAAGCTTTAAAGAGGGTGGTGTGACCCCTCTCCCGCTCTTTGTAGCTGAATGTAAGAGGAATGTAGAAGGTAAAAAGATCTATGAAATCAAGACCCTAAGAGGACTAGATGTTTGCATAGAAATGTATAAATCGCGACCAGGGCTCGTGCAGTGCCATAAGTGTCAGCGCTATGAACATACATGACCCCTGTGTCATTACAAAGTGCGCTGTCTGAAATGCGCCGAATATCGTGAAACTCATATTGTGAGCTAACTAGAGAGCATATACCAGCTATCTGCGCCCTTTGCGCAGGTCACCACGTCTCATCGTATAAAGGTTGTTCGCAGCACCCTCAATACATTCAAAAAAGCATAGAAAATCATAAGAAACTAAAAGCAGCTAAAACAAGAAAATTTGAACTAAAGGATGATGAATTTCCTGCACTTCCTAGTAGAGCATGATCTATATAAGGCCTATCATGCTTTATGCCGTGCCGGCTTGGGCAACCGCCAATAAAACAGGGTGTGCTAAACTTGATATTCTCCAGAATAAAATTCTATGTTCCATAATGAAAGCTCCCTGGTATGTGAGAAATGCAGATATTCAGCACGACGTTAACGTAAAAGCAATGCATGAACAAATATTAATATCATCTCAATAATTTCTTCGAAAGTTTAGGCAACTCAGGATACGCCTCCCTCCGAAGTTTGTGTGACTACGATCCTACAATTCAAAGCGTGGTAAAAAGACCCCGCACAATACACCATAACGCATCTTGGTAACTGTAAATATGTAAATAGTTCATTTTTCTTCATATTTAATCAAGTATTTTGTATTTGTGACTGTAAACTTTATGTTTAATTCCAAGATTTGAAGTGGAAAATTGTGCTAATTTTTTCATTGACACGACCACATGGGCGTATTTGCGAATAAATTTTTAACGTGTCTTCATGTGATGTGACTTTTGAGTGATTGAAAATTCTACAAAATTTTATGAACTTTGTGTTTTTGACCAAAGACAATTGTGTGTGAATGCAAATTCTACTAATTTTTATGAACGTTGTGTTTTTGACCAAAGTCTGATTGAACTTTGACGTTTCGGTGCATGTTAAGGATGACTTTAATGTAAAATCTTGATTAATTGAACGCAGACTGTTTTCCTATCCTGTGACAATGTGCTCTCAATTCAGAATGCTTCTTGTTAAATAACTCCGAATTAATATCTAGCAGAGACTGAATGCGACCGTTTGTAAAAGATTGCTTTACAACTTAAGATCTATGGAAACGTTTGCTTCCCCACGACCAGATAGATTACTCCAAACCTTAGAGTTTTTTAATGCATTCTACGCCTCTGAGTGATTAGATGTACCAATAGTACAACTTCATTTTGATACAAACGTGAAAGGCCTAAGGCATAATTGATCTATTGGTGATAACTCTCAGTAGTTGGTACCAAATGCGAGTGAAGGTAACGGTAAAGGTTGCAATCATTTCTTTAAGGCACATCTCCAACAGAGACGGTTAAAGTAGCGGAGGCTACTAATTGCCGCCTAACCATTCACTGGAGCCCACCAGCGGCCGAGCGGTAAAGTCACTGAACACTAGTACTTCGGTCCGAAGTTCGAATCCCGTGAACGGGCTGGCTGCATGGGCGTTTTCGTGGTTTTCCCCATGTGTAACGTGTATACGAGCCAGTTTCCCTTAGAAAGTCCTCCACGAAGGCTTCGTTTCCCTTAGGCAGATAGCCCTAGTGTGCTTTGCCATAATTTTAATAAATAAAAACCAAAGCATTCACTCGATTTCGATTGCAATCATTTCTACTGTGGTTGTTGCCGAGTGAAAGTTACTTTTGACATTCTGTGATTTATCTGCGCCATTTTATCTACATGATGTCTGCTAAACGAACTGCATCTGCATCTAATGTAAGTATATTTTGCTTAAACCTTATTTTTAAATTACCGTTTTTAAAAACGAATTTTTTTGAATATGTTATTTATCCTAATTTTTAATTGCCAGGTGTTGTTCGAAGATCATGATTTTCCTTTCCGCGATTCTGATGATGAAACAACTTGCATCTGACAAAACATTAACTGAAGATTGCACAGGAAAGGCTACTAAATAATGGATAACCGGCCCTTAAGTTTTACGCCCATCAAACTCTGCATATGGAATGCTAATGGACTAAAAGTTAAGTTTTTAGAATTTCAGCATTTCCTACAAGAACACGATGTAGATATTGCATTGGTTACCGAAACACGTGCATAAAAGTGTCATAGACTTAAAATCATGAACTTTCGTGATTACAGATGTAATCAGACTAGTCACCGTGGTGGTGTTGTATGGATATATGTAAAAAATATTTTTTCCTCATGTTTAATCAGTGAATAAGTTTAAACATGGACGTTGTCACTGTGTGCGTTCGTACTTCCAACTTTCAAGAAATTATACTTTAGTGCATGTTATAATCCTCCTAATAATAAGTTGACAGATATCATGTTAAAATATCTCTTACCTCATAACCTACCTACAATTTCAGCAGGAGATTTGAATACAAAAAAAATGTTGCATGGAACTGTCGGAAATCAAACTTCAATGGTAAAGTATTACATAACTTCATTGTCAGTAACCCAGTCTCCATTTATGTGTCCGAACGACTTCACCTACAGACCAAAACGCCTGGAATTCTCTGACATTTTGGATATCGCGATCTCCACTACGACGCTTCCTATAGTCTTAGATGTTGCGCATCAGTGGTTTGAAGATTCAGTGGTAATCCAAGTTTCGAATAATATATGGTGGTTCAGCAAAACATAATATCACATCAAATATGAATAAATCAATAATCACCAATCAATAAAATATAAATTGATTTAATTAAATATAATAATATCACAATCTCAGATATCTTATATCATCACTGCGGCACACCTTCCATCAACACTCTGAACACACTCAATGGTGCTCTCAGCGCCCTCTAGCATTACGCGGGTCTTACCATTCTCCCCGCTTAAACTCCCATGAAGTTTACATTTCAGTTTTCAGATATTGAGATAAATTTAAAGTCAATAAAATTACACTAAACTAAACATTAAATTGGTAAATAGTAAATATTACTAACATCACCTACAATCTACCAAAAATTTTGTCTAAAAGAGAGATTTTAGCTACTACACACAAAATATTCGACACTTTAAGAATAGCTTGCCCTGTAACTCTTGTGCCGAAACTTTTACTTCAGCACCTATGTGAAGTTAAGTTATCTTGGGACCAAGAAGTTGCTCCAAATTTAAAAACACAACTTTGTTTTGTTTGGAGTTGTCTGATCGTGGGGAAGCAAAAGTTTCCGTAGATCTTAAGTAGTAAAGCAATCATGAAAGTGGTCGCATTCAGTCTCTGCTAAGTAATAGTTCGGAATTAATTAGCATTCAGTATTGAGAGCACCTTGTTACAAAATAGGAGAACATTTAAGTTTGCCTTCAAATAATTAGTAAAATCCATAAACATGCACCAAAACATTAAAGTTCAATTAGACTTCGGTCAAGAACAGAAAGTTCGTAAAATAAGTAGAAATTTTCATTCACACAATATGATATATTTACGTGCACACAATAATGACTTTTGTCAAAAACACAGAGTTCATTAAATTATGAGGAATTATAACACAAAAGTCATGTCGTAAGAAGAATGTTAAAGTTAGAATCATAGATACTCCCATGTAGACGTGTCGAAAACGAAAGTAGTAGCACAGTTTCCACTTCGAATCTTGGAAATAAACATAAAGTTTACAGTCTTGAATACAAAATACATGATAAAATACGAAGAAAAATGAACAATTTACATTTACCAAGATGTGTGTAGTTAGGGTCTTTTTACCACGCTTTCGATTGTGGGATTGTAATCACACAGACTTCACAGGGAGGAGTAAACTGAATTAGATAAATTTTCAAAGAAATTCTGAGACGAGATTAATATTTGCTCATGCATGGTTTTTACGTTAAGATCGTCCTGAATATCTGCGTTTCTTATATACCAGGGAGCTTTCACTATGGAACGTAGAGTTTAATTCTGTCGAACATCAAGTTTAGCATGCTCTGTTTTGTTGGTGATTGCCCAAATCGGCACAGCATAAAGCATGATAGAACTAATTAAGGTGAGATAGAGAGTTCTTTTGATTTTGAGGAATAATTTAGAGTTCTTGCCTATTAGGCTGTATAGTGCACAAAAAGCCGCATTTGCTTTATTTGACCTGCTTTCACATGATAGGCGAAGGTGAGTCGGTTATCAGTAATAACTCCTAAATATTTGTAAGAACTTTCACGAGGAACAAATTCATTCTTAATTTTGATCTCATTATGGATGAATACACTTTTTTGTAATGTCTGAAGAGAACAACGCAACATTTGCTTGAGTTTAAATTTATCTTCTATTCCTCCTATTTATGATGCTAACTTTTATCTGCAATTTATCCATGGCGAGTACTGGGTTGAGTGAGTCTGTAAGGACGACCGTGTCGTCTGTGTATTTCAACATTCTATACTCAGGAAGGCTTGGCAAGTCATTAATATAGATGTTGAAAAGAGAAGGGGCGATGACCACTCCCTGTGGAACACCACTATAAATTATTTTCTTGCAAGAAATAGCATCTCCGCGCTTGACTTGAAAAGTCCTGCGATTAAGATAAGAAATAAGGAGCTGAATGAAACATACAGGAAGCAGGAAGTTGCTAAGCTTGTGGATTAGTCCTGCCTGCCACACTCGATCGAAAGCTTTTTCAAAATCGAGGAAGAGCACAGCGACTGCTTTCTTTTTCTGAAAATTATTTCACATATTCAACAAGGTTAAGAACTTGGTGAGGAGTACAGTGACCACTTCTGAAGCCGATTTGTGAGCTGTTGACAAGATCAAGGCCTTTCAAGAAGGTTAGTCAGTCGGATTTTGAGAACTCTTTTGAAAACTTTCCCTAAAGCAGGAAGCAAGCTAATAGAATGGTAGCTGTTAACCAACTTAGGATCTTTACCTGGTTTTGGGATAGTTATGATAAAGCTATGTTTCCAATGTTGCGGAAAATATCTCAGTTTTATGCAGGCATTAAAAATTTCTGTGAACAGAACAATACATTTTCTAGGAAGAGCTTTGAGAGCATCATTGCTAATTTCATCAAAGCCTTTTGCTTTTCGCACTTTAAGCTGTATAATAATTTGTCTTAATTCTTTTCGACAGATCAGTTCAATAAAATTAGAGGCGTGCTGCTTTTCAGAGATTGAACAGAGAACTGAATTTCTTCTTCGAACTCGAACTCAGTCACTTCACTCTCTCGTTTCAAAATTATGAGCAATCAGTGTTTTCGTCGTGGTGTAGCTTGAAAACTTTCCCTAGCTCTTCAGCCATTAAGTTTGCAATCTCAACTTCAGAGTGCTGCATAACACCCATGTGATTAATAGGAGAGACAGTGTTTTTTCCTGCTTCTTCTTAGATACAGGGTAATTCTCCAGACTGAATCTGGTTGTAAGTCCATATTTTCAAGTAAGAAATCCCATTTATCAGAGCGGAATACTTGGATATCGTTTTAAATTTTTTCTGTTTAGATAATTTAAGTGTCTTCTGTCTTGAGGATTTCGGGATAATTGCCATTTGCTTCCTAACTCTATTTCTTCTTTCTTCTCCCGAAGTCGGGAGTGCAAGATTATTTACAGAATTTCTAGAACTGGCTTCCTTAATAGCAATTTGCATTTTATGAGTAAGGAGATAGAATTGATTTTCAATATCATCACAGTGATTAAAACTACAATTTCAGTTATAGTTCTTAAGCTGGTCAGTAAATTTCTAGGAGCATACCTTTACCTTTACTCGCATTTGATACCAACTACTGTGAGTTATCACCAATAGCTCAAGTATGCCTTAGGCCTTTCACATTTGTAACAAAAAGAAAATGTACTATTGGTACATTTATCACCCAGAGGCATAGAATGCATTCAAAATTTCTAAGGTTTGGAGTAAACTGGTCGTGGGGAAGTAAAAGTTTCCATAGATCTTAAATTGTAAAGCTATCTTTTACCTAGCGTTAGAGTCGCATTCAGTCTCTGCTAGATATTAATTCGAAGTTATTGAAGGAGAAGCATTCTGAAATGAGAGCACTTTGACACAAGATAGGAAAACAGTTTACGTATGCGTCCAGTTAATCAGAAATGTCCTTATCATGCACTGAAACGTCAAAGTTCAATCAGACTTTGGGCAAAAACACAAAATTCATAAAATTTTGTAGAATTTGCAATCACTCAAATGTCCCATCACATGAAGACACGTTAAAAATGTATTCGCAGATACATGGGTGTATCAACGAAAAAAGTAGCACAATAATCTAGGAGCGTATCAGTTATTCATTATTGTTATTGCCGGAATATTGCTATTACAATGCGATGTGTACGGCTCGTGACAAATCCGCCCGAAGGGCGCATGACGGTGAAAAGTCTTAACGGGTAAGTGGGAGGAGTCGGAATCGGAAAGAGGGACGTGACAACAGGACGTCACAGTTAGAGGAGGGTCTTTGAACATTGTCCAAAAGCACATTCAGCAGAAGAGTCCACCACGTGGCGCCATCCATCGGAAGACTTGGAGCTAAAGGTCGTAAGGAGAAATTACAAGTCCATTTACATCATCTGTTCTACCATTTCTAGAGCAAGTAGAAATTTTTCTTGCATTTATCCACAAATTCTAAAAAATTAAGAGCAATCAACTGCAGACTTTTATCCATCGTAATATCCGACATGGCAGGTAATGCATCTGAGTGGGATTTTGATGGCTGATTTTCATCTTTCAAAGCTGGGAATTCAGACAACGGAGGGGAATTTTCTGACAGAGTCTTCCGCGCTGGATTCAGTTTCTTCTTGGTGGTGAGTTCACGAATTTTCCGCCGAAATTCTCACATCTTCGACGTGTCTATATGATCCATTCTGCAGTTCCCGCATGTAGGTTTCCGTTCTTTGGCAAGTTTGCAGGTGTAGTTCAGGAGACCCTGTCCGCACTTGACATATCTTGGCTCATTATTACACTAAATCTGGCAGTGGCCGTAGCACTGGGATCTAAAACACATCATCATGCTTCGGTTACCTCTAAAGGTTATCTCTCGGAGACCTAGTACCGTTTTCCTTCTGTAAATGCTCCTACCTTCGTCCTTCCACTTGAGTGAGGCAAAGAAAACTGGAAGCTTTACTTCTGTTCCATCGATTTTTCTTGTAAACTGCGAGACGCTGAGTACAGCAAATCCATCTGTTATAAGTTCAGCTTTAATTTCTTCAGCTGCTGAGTCTTCAGGTAGGCCGCGGATAACAACTTTAAACGGTGTTTCTTCCTTCTGTCTAAACGTGCTAAACTGCACCTCATCCTTCATGAGCACAGCTAGTGCTTGGTCCCTGTGATCAATCGAGTTAAAAATCAGAGTGATTTTGTCTCTAGTCAGGACGCCGACATGATCCATGACAACGTCCTTTGAACTTTCCTCTGAGATCTCTCCATTTCACTTCCGGTCTCGGGCACATGATCGGAGGAGGTCTTTTGGTGAATCTTTGGATTATGGTAACTTGGCGAAACTTCGGCGACCAACTCTGCTACAGCAACCTGCTAGTTTTTTTTTTTTTTTTTTTCCATTGTTTTTTCACGAAGTAAAGGCATATTTATTTATTTATTTATTTATTTTTTTACTCAACATTTTTTCCAACAATCTGCTAGCCGAATTACGCTTATGCTAGAACTTTTATGGAACAAAAGTGCTTAATCATGACGAAGATTAGGTGCTAAATTGGGACAAAGTGCAGAATCGGCCACTGCTTGCCGCGTTTTTAAGAATTGCATATACACGGTATCCATGTACACGTCGACCTATTTTCACTTAAAAAAACACCCTAGAATTGCACAAAAATGGCATTGCGCACACTTGAAAAGTCAAGGAAAATTGACAAAAATCCAGTTCTTGTTACTTGTTACTCTAGTAAAAAGCGCCAAACCAAAGATGGCCAAACAAATAAGTGGTCGATTCTGCACTTTAGCAGCAAAATTGTTTCTAAGTGCTTATTAGGTAAAATCACGATCGGAATTTTCCGGAAAATGTCACATGACATATCTCATGATCTCTCATTTCTCTGAGACAAAATAATCGGTGATTCGAACTGTGTACTTCACAGATTATTGATAAAGTCCTACCTAGTAACCTTAGCCTTACCAAAATGTCGCCAAACTACCTGTTACCATATTCCAAAGATTACTTTCTTGCATCATTATAACTACTGAAGTAATTGTGCATGACAACTCTATGGTTCTTACCATAAAGAGGCTGGCACAAAGTTTTCACTGCTCTCTCGCTTAGATTTTTTTTGACAGAGTCACCGAGTCTAGTCAAACAATTATAAAGATATTTACTTAATTGTCTTGCAAAAAAGCAGATTGAGCTTTAAGAGCTAATTGAGCTTAAAGATTATTTATAATATCATTTAAGATCCAGAATCAAAATTCAAGACAACTGAAGGTAGAGGTATTTTTAAAAATGACAAAATGACTTTAAATCCCGCCTACTAAAGCCAAGCTTTGCCGCTCCGTTTTTGGCTGCACTTCGACTGCAGGGGATTTTTTGTTTATTCTAACATCCTGGTTTGAATGAAATCAGTAGAATGGCTCTGTGGGCGTGTACCTGTTGAGAAGGAAACCATGAGAGTAACTAATGTGGAATTCAAAATAACGGCTCTACTTGGTTTCATTATGAAAGCTCTAATTAAATCATTTCTAATAATTTACTTATTACTTGTTTGCATTTATGATTTAATAAAAGGAAACGTTGCGGAATCGGTGACATTCTTTTACACGATGCTACGAAATAGAAACAAAATAATAATAATAATAATAATCTTAATCTCCGACACATGAGTGTTTT
This sequence comes from Stegodyphus dumicola, assembly GCF_044657685.1. Taxonomy (NCBI): domain Eukaryota; kingdom Metazoa; phylum Arthropoda; class Arachnida; order Araneae; family Eresidae; genus Stegodyphus; species Stegodyphus dumicola. Next base: position 159,603,724 of record NC_140778.1, read on the forward strand.
TCATCAAATGATAAAAATGTTGCCTATACATACTATATTACTTCAATGAGTGTTTTGATTCGATTTTCTTATCGGAGGGAAAGTTTGAGGGGAAAATTTTAAGCTTTCGTATATGAAAAGCCTATTTAAGCACATAAAAGAGTTTACCTACGCTATTAGGATACAAAATTCGACATGAAATAAAAAAATACAAATCGTATATGCAATGAAAATTCTCTATCCTCTCTCTGGAAAAGATAGAAATTTTAATAAATTCTATTAAACCTTACACAGATAAAAATCAAATTTTTATAAAGTAATATCTACCAGTTGTTTGAAACGATATAGTTTTAATAGTGTTCCAAGTTATGAATGTCATTAAGGTCTACTTGCGGTTTATTCGAGTAAAGCTACGTATTGCTGTGCAAGAATCGTGGCTATGATATGAAAGTAAGGGGATGGAGTTTGAAACGAAATGTACAATTATAACACGTGCCGTCCTTCCAGAATTGTCTCAGTGCAGTTATCTGATTTAGACAGCATTTAGCAGCCCTCTGCTTTAACTGCATGTCATGGTATTGCCCTAAGAAAAATGAGAACAAGGCGGTTACCACCGCGCCTCTATAGGCGGAGCTAGAGTAGTACATGTATACATAATGAAATTTACAAGTGCATCTGGGAAAACTGTTAGAGCTGGCAACAAAATATGAAAATATATAAAGTTATGTAGTAAACTAGTGATGAACAATCATAACTAAATCACTAATATTTTGAATTTCATGATTTAGATAGGCATTTGCCAAGCTGAATTGCAATGAGTTCTACCCAGTGGGTGTGGCTTGAAACGTCGTAGGTCGGCCAACATGGACCTTATAAGAAATAGACTAACCCAATTGCGTTTTCTCCCTTGTCTGGCGCGTTCCCGGCTGTCACCTTGATCACTCCGGAGGAGTAGGGACGACTTACAGAAATTAGCAATGGTTGGCTATTGCAGCGTGTACAATTGTCACGAAAAAGCTGGTGGTAGTGCCTCATTTCACAAGTAAGAATTTTTAAATATTTTTATTTTTGACACTGAGATTGCTTTTTAAATACTTATCATGTTTTTCAAGCATAATTAACGTTCTAAATAATAATAAAGCTTTTGCATGCTTATATTTTTAGCCTTTCCTATGATGTAAGCGAATTTGTAACTTCTTTTAGAAAATAATATTTTTAATCTGAACTAACAGAAAAATTCAACCAAGTAATTTTCTCTTACAATTACTAAAACTATAACTAAATACTAAAATGCCTAAAAATGAATTTTTGAAAGTTTTTCTTTAAAATTTATAATTTTTTGCTGCTTTTTTTAAATTTTAATTCCTAGCATTATAACTAATCAAAAATAAGAATATTTAAGAACGAAAAGTATACATCTTATATAGCTGGTTTTGTTGTTAAAAGCTTAGCTTATAAAGTAAAATGTAATATCTGTTTCTCAGCTTTAGTTTCAACATAACCATATGATGGTTTGCTAGGTTTGAAATATTATAAATCTGGATCTAAAGGTTTGACTTCTCCTTCCAGTGACGTCCGAATGATCTGCAAAAATGCAGAAATAATTTTTAGGCAGACTGAAAAGGGGTTTAAATTGAATAAAAAAAAATATTATAAATTTCATGTCTCTAAATTTCTTAAAAAGCGTAGGAACACATATATTTCCTTGTCTTCAAGACCATATTTATGATGATGAGCCAGATAAAAACCACCTGATTAAATTAATTAAAGCAGTGATACTTCAATATTTAAAAATCAGAATGCATCATGCTGTTGCATGTTACAATGAATCTAAACAGAGAGAAAATATTCGAAGCAGATTTACTAAATTAATTTTATTTAAGCATCAATAAATCATATTATCTGTTTCTCTTCCTCTCTCTCTCTAAATATATATATATATAGGTGTGTGTATTTACATTAATAGATAAATAGATATAATCTTGTTTTCACAAATCTTTGAAATAAAAAGTGAAGTAAGCGAATTTTTAATGCAACAAATATACTAAATTGTTTACTTTCATACATATGTATTTATGGATGTATAGTCATTCTGCTTAAAGTATTTACAGGTATATAAAATTACAAGGTTACTTTAGGCGCATTAATAAAAATATAAGATTGGACATATAATATCTTGTATTTTATAGTAATTATTTTTTTTTAATTTATTCCTAGTTCCGCATAAGATTTTTTTATTTACTGCGAATTTTTTTAAAAAATTTTTAAGAAAAGTTTATGCTCCGAATTTTATGAGTTATTAATATTGTCATAAATGATCATCTTTTAATACCATAATAATTTTGAAAACAGAAAAAATAAATAAAACAATCCTTAGTTTCTATAAACAATTGAAATGATAAATATTTGCTACTACTGCCTGAAAATGTTCATAAAATTTAAAAAAAAATTACCAAATGTTGTTTAATTTTACCTAATTTGTTTCATAGCATCATGTACTATCAATCTTACTTAATTTTACTTTATTTGTAGGCAAAAGTAAGTTCATAAATTTTTTGTTTAGAGTTTTTACCGTTTTATCAAAGTAATGATGTTTAGGTAAGAATTACGCTTATGCTAAAAATGCAGTAAAAAAAATACTCAAAATGCGCTAAAAAGTGGTTTCATGAGATATATAAAATCTTATTAGCAAAAACTGTATCTTTTATTATCTCATCATTTATACAACGTATCACATTTAATAATTAAAAAGAGTTATGTGATACAAACGCCATATGTTTCAATGTTACGATAAACTAAATCGTCCCTACTCTCTCTTCCGGACATGTGTGTGACGCACGCCCCGCCCACTGGGTTAGACTATTTCTTATAAGGTAGTCTATTTCTTATATGGTCCATGTCGGCCAAAGAATCTCTAAGGAGAAGAAGTAAAGGTTTCCCGCAAGGAGGTTAGAATACCTCCTTGGTTTCTTCTTGGTTCTTATTCTAACCTCCTTGGTTTCCCGAGGCAAATGTGGCTCCGTCAGACTGAAGAGACACTGTGTGTGTCCCTGAAACTTATTTTAAATGGGCAATCCATCCACCCTCCGTACCTTTCTGCGCATCTGCGAAATTGCAGGCAAGAAACCGGCATGTCGTCAGCCATATTAGCAATCTTTTACCGCGTTGTTCGAAGATGTTCTTTGAAAGTTTTTTTCAGTTCTTTTCTCTAGTTATTCAAGCAGATCATAAGATGGATGTTTCGCAAGGACCATCACCGGAATTAACCCGATTCTCTTTCTGTGAGGTAAGCTTGCTTTTTTAATTCGAAAACCTATCATAGATTTTAAAAATTGATTTTGTATAGTACATTAATTTTGATTTCCAAGCTCCAAAAATATTTTGTCTCATTGTATAACACAGCAGCTAGATTTCCATTCTTAATATATTAACTTTGCATTTTAGCATATGAATCTCAATTTATATAATTAATCATATGGCAAACAAATACTATAGTTTTTGCAGGCATATTGGTACTTCTTTCCAAATTTTTTAAATGAGTTTTAAGCTTTAAAGTCAACTAATAATAATATTACGACAAAACGAGCGATCAGGAATAAATTTGCCATTTATAATAACGCGGCAGCTAATGGCATGTATGATTGCATAAATTAATTTTATTAATAAATTGTATTATGCTTCAGCTTTAAATTTATGCTATAGATTACCAAATAGTTTATCTGAGAAAATTTATAAACTTATTTAATATTAGTGGCCACTGAAGATTATTTTTAATTTAGTATATTGATAGTTATATACAATTTTTCGTATTTTATGATTATTTCTGAAAAATTTATATTCATTATTATAAAAATATAATTTTGATTTCTCTCAATATTTGATGTGGTGTGGTGAATAACAGACTAACTCACTCTATCTTTTACTTAGCAAACAACCCAAATCCTGGTATCGCTGTTGTGTTTGTGGGACAACGTCTCGAAAAACACCAGACAGGAAATTCTTCAGATTTCCTAAGGATCCTATTAGGTAAATAATTTCTAAGTTTAAAAGAAACTAAGCTTTGATTATTATTAATATATATATATATCTCAATTTTTGATAGAGAAGCAAATATTTCATGTATTTGGAATAATTTAAATAAATAGCTTGTTTTTTTCCACTAAGTGTTCCTCATCATAGACAAATAGTTCAGTGTTCTTCTGTAAATATCCAAGATAACTGTGCTTGTGATATACAGTCAAAAGTCATTAATTCGGACACCCATAATCCGGAATGATCTATAATCCGGACCTCAAAGCTACAAACTTTCTGCGCATGCGTCGCACCGTTGCAAGACCTTTACTGTTGCGAATATGCTTGTGCGCGTGCGCAAAATAAGTTTACGAGTGCGCACTTAATGTATAACGGACGGTATAAGCTACGCTAAAATTATCTAATTATCTATTTCAGTTAATGTTGCAGGTTGCATTGTTCCTTAATCTTCGAATTGGATCCGGCTTATTATTTTTTGCAGACTGTTAGAGCAATTTTATAAAAGTATGCTTGAACTTTCGATTATGTCAAATAGAATTTCTGATATATATTTATTAATATGTAAAGGATCTACAAAGCGAAAGTATATTTCGCAGTTCATTAAACAAAAAGTGGAATTGCTGCAAAAAATCGATAAAGGCATTTTATGTAAACTTTAACGTTTGTTTATCTAAACTTTGTTTATCTTTAATGCCGCGGCGTCGCGCAATGAATTGGAAGTTGATCTGTCAGCACTATTCTTATCTTCAAGGCAGATGTTTTTGTTTTATTTGGCTTATAATTCCTTATTAAATGTAGTATTTCATCTCGATGTACTCCGTCTTTGATATGATTTAAATCAAATTCTTCGTCATTATAATTCGCTTCCGATAGCGAAGAAAGTGACAGAGGTTTCGAACGAAAAAATTTCAATTGACAAATTAGTCGGTAGATACAGCAATTATAGGACTTGAACGAAAAACAAAAAAATTTCAATTGACAAATTAGTCGGTAGATACAGCAATTATAGGACTTGAACAGCGGAACTTTGTAACTGAACAAGAAATTATGTCTGTTTATAGAATTAAAGAGAATGTATTATCACATAAAAAACGAAGCAACTTAAACAACTTACATTGAAAGAAATGTTTAATAAAGTAAACAAATAAATATTAAGCTTTTTTTTTTTTTTTTTTTTTTTTTTTTGTAAATTTTGATACCCTTTAGATCATAATTGTTCTCATATTTTTAATTTTATAATTTCTGCATGCCATCTTACCAGATTTAAACTGATGATCTATAATCCGGAATCGCCGAAGTCCCGACGAGTCCGGATTAACGACTTTTGACTGTAGTTGCTCCCAAAAGTGTTCATACACTTTAAGAATTTGTAAAAAATGCGCTGTAGCCCGGAATTGAATTTGATTATAAAGCCCAATATTTTCTCATATCTCGAAGTGATTTTGAATAAAACCAAATTTAAAAAAAATTTTTTCTTCTAATATTTTAGAAGATAATTTTTGTAATTTATGTATTACCAGCTTGAATGCTGCAGGATATCCTACAAAAACTGACACAAATTTAACTGCAATATTTCGTAATAGTGCCTGCAGATTTCTTTAAATTCACGAAGATTTTTGTGAGGTAACTTTTTTGTTACTTTTTAATTATTAATTCCCCCCCCCAAAGTTTTACTGTATTCTTATAATACTTTTATAGAGTCTTGCTAAGATAAATTTATAGATATTAAAAAATTCTCACAGCACTGTTTCACTGAAACTCATAAGTGTAGGAACACTTTAGGGAACCACTACATATTGGTGTGAATAAGGAAGGAAATATTTTAAAGATGCACTTTACGAACAATGTGTACTTTTTATTGGTGCCTTATCCTTTTTTAATCATATTGTTAACAAAACTACAAAGAAATGCTAAATTGTTTAACTAGATACTATGACCGGTAACTACAATTTAACACAATATCTGCAAAATTATTGGTTTTCGTACATCAAAATAAAATTAGATGAAATGAAATCGTTTCAGAATTTGTTACTAATGTAAAAGGAATTTTTTAACAAGGTCAAAATTTCTAATAACACTGAAAAGAGGTTCTTTTAATTAAAGAAAATAAAATTGTTTTTTGTTTTCATAGATCAAAATAATAGAGAATTAGTAAAGATATGTCAGAAATGTAATAAATCATATTATGTACATGAATTTTTCCTTAAATGTTTGTTCTTAAAAAATATATAACCCTTCTCGAGATTGTGTAACTAATGTATAAGGAATGTTTTTAGTTTGCTATTTTTCTACTAACACTGAAAATGGATTTATTGAAATTTAAAATATAAAATTAATCTTTTTCATTTTTATAGATCAAAACAATGGGCTATGCCGCATACAGTAATCAAGACTAGTTAAATAAATCACCTACTGATTTGTATAAAACTGCACAAATATGTTCGTCACACTTCGTTCACTTCAGTAATTACTGTTCACCAAAGATGCGATATTTACATTCCTGTGCAGTGCCAACAAAATTTGAACAAACAGGTATCTAGTGTTTACTGTTATTATCAAGGAGGTTAGATATATAGATTAAATAATTATTCTAACCTCCTTGGTTATTATTTCAATATGCTTAACAATAGTGCCATCTAAGAAATAACTCATCAATAATAGTGGATCACCTGTCATGTTATGCTCAAAGAATACTGTGCAACAAAATTGATGGTTTGGATCGCCTGTCATGTTATGCTCAAAAAATGCTGTGCAACAAAATTGACAATTATTAGTCGAAATATTGACTGTTACTAAAATTTTAAGTTTCGGAAAAGATCTCACAGATTGTTTTAAATTTCTGAAAAATTTCTTGTTTATATTTTTATTATGTTTAGTAATTACTTTTGGGTTATATTTATTATTATGTATTGATTATGTTAATTTTTTTAATTGTGGTCAGATATTGATAATGTATTTCAGTGTTTTCAATTTATTTAGAGGTGCTTTTAATTATCCTTTAATTTTGTTTTCTGTTTCAGTTTGTTATACACAAATTTTGCTCGTAAAATTTTAAATATGGATTCATAAAAATTCATCATGTATCGTATGATATGTTTTTTTTTTTTTTTTTTTTCTTTTTTAAGCTTACAGAATTAAATGTACTCATTGGTGGAATAATTCTGGATTAAAGAGATTTTTGGCAAAATTAAAATTATGTAAAATCCAAGCATACAGCATTTTTAGAATTATTATATGTATAGTGAAGGTGGAAAATAGGCATTTCTTGTAATTGCTATTTAAAAGAATTAATTTCTAATTTCATAATTTGAAACAATCTTCATCAGGATGAGCTTCAACAATATTTATTTGATTCAGTGGATTATTTACAAAACTTCTTAATACCTATAGGTTTGATTTTCAAGTTAAGTATTTAATCTTATATTAATAAATGTGAGAAGTATTGAATATTTTATGAACCAAAAGAATGAAATTAGTTATTTTAATAATTTTTGTGCAACTTTTATAAGACTTTTTAAATGTAATCTTGTATTTGTTAATTTAAGTGAAATGCTTTTGACTCTTGGTTTTCATAATGGTCATTCCAAATAATTAAAATTTCTTGGTAATTTTTTTTTTTTTTTTTTTTTTTTTTTTTTTAAGTTGAAGTCAGATAAAGTTGAGGTCAAATAATTATAATGAATTCAGTGTTTTCAATTTATTTAGGGGTACTTGTAATTGTTTTTAATTATTTTTTTTTTGTTTCAGTTAGTTATTATGCAAATTTTGCTTGTAAAATTTTAAATATGGAGTTATAAAAATGTATTATGAATTGTATGGTATGTGTTTTTTCTTTTTTAAGCATACAGAATTAAATGTACTCATTGGTCGAATAATTCGGGATTAAATAGATTTTTGCAAAATTAAAATTATGTAAAATCCAAGCTGCAGCATTTTTAGAATTATTATATGTATAGTGAAGATGGAAAATAGTCATTTTTGTAATTGCTATTTAAAAAAATCAATTTCTAATTCCATAATTTGAAATAATCTTCATCAGGATGAGCTGCAACAATATTTATTTGATTCAGTGGATTATTTATAAAATTTCTTCCCAGGTTTTAATAACACCTGCAAGGTTTGAACTTCAAGTTCAGTATTTAATCTTATATTAATAAATGTAAGAAGTATTGAATATTTTATGAAAAAATAAGGAAATCACTTATTTTAATAACTTATGTGAAATTCTTTAAAAGGCCTTTTAAGTGTAATTTTGTATTTGTTAATTTAAGTGAAATGCTTTTGGTTCTTGGCTGCAAAATTTGCTCATTGTTTTCATAATGGTCATTCCAAATAATTGTCTAAAAAATTTCTTGGTATTTGTGAAGATGCTTAAAATTATTTTGCATATGTATATTCTGAAACTTGAGAAATGTCAATAAAAATAATTTTTTTTACCTCAAATGTGTTATTCTTTGTTTTAATATTTAATAATATGCTTGATATGAAAAGATTTACAAAAAAATAGCATTATTTATGTAATTGCAGATTTGTCAGAAATCTAACATCACGTTAGTAGTTAATTTAGTTTTCTATTAATTCTGATGTTAGTTATAAATTAATTCTAGATATTATATCAAAAGAATAACAATTATGTGAGTTTACAGAAAGAATGGTTAAGGGGAAAAAATAAGGAATATAAAAATAATAAAATTTATTTATTTATTCATCATTTTTTCATTTATTTTGCAGAAGTGGTGAATTTCTCTATATACACAATATGTACACAAAAGCAGATACCTATGAGCTAAGCCATTACCCATTTGGGTGTCGCAAAGGCAATCACAAGTAGTAGAAAACAAATTGAACATAAAAAATATAAAAAGCTACCAAAGAGCAATGCCATTATCCATTAGGATGTCGCAATGTCCATCTGAGGTAGTTGAAAATACGAAGAATAAGTGAGATGGAATCCAAAGTCCGATGCTGTGGGGGCCACCAGCGGCCGAGCGGTAACGTCGCTGAACACTGGTAGTTCGGTCCGAGGTTCGAATCCCGCGAACGGGCTGGCTGCATGGCCGCTTTCGTGGTTTTTCCCATGTGTAACATGTATACGAACCAGTCTCCCTTAAAAATTCCTCCACGAAGGCATCCCTTCCTTAGGGCAGATAGCCCTTGAGTGCTTTGCCGTAATCTAATAATTTAATAAACCGATGCTGTGGCATATTATGCAGTCTCATATAATAAAATTTTTTATATACACTATTCACAATTCACCACTTCACATTATGGAAGATGCTTCTGGGCCTTTTTTGCAGCACATTCAAGGGTAGGATCATAATTAATTAGCTCCCTTAGATGGTCATATCTTGAGTTAGCTATTTTCTGAAAGAAATTGTGTCTTGTAGTGAGTATCTCATCAGAAATGGGCCGGATCTTCAATTCTATATGAATCTGTAAGCTTCTGACAAACCACGGTGCATTGATGATATCGCGTAGAATTTTATTTTGAAAAATTTGTAGTCTTCAACTGTAGGATTTATAAACGGTGGCCCAAACAGGGATAGCGTACAGAAGTATCGGACGAATAAGTGTAATTTAAATTTTCTTTTTAATTCTCACATTTAACTTGGATTTTCTGCCAATCAAGGGTTGAAGAGCGATTTTTGCGACAGTCGCTTTTCTGATTTCATATTCGGAATGTTCTTTAAAGAGCAATTGTGAATCAAAATAGATACCTAAATATTTAGTGCTGTTAACCACAGGAACATCTTGATTATTAATTTTAATGTTCACTTTAATTCGCTGGGGTGAATTTTGGATGTCGGAGAAAAAAGTAAAATGTTGCTTATAGAGGGATTTATGCTGAGTCTCCATGATTTAAAGTAATGCACAACGTGATTCTATGCAATTTCAAACTTATCAACAGCAAGTTGTGGTTTCACTGATCTGGTCAATATCGCTGTATTCTCTTTTCTTTCTCTCTCTCTCTCTCATCAGCAAACTTAACTATTTTTTTTAAGTGGGATGGGTATGTCATTAGTATAAATGCAAAAAACACTGGGTCCAAGAACACTTCCTTGTGGAATTCCGCTTTTGATATATTTCTTCATAGAATAGGTATTGTTAATTTTTACTTGAAAGGTACGGTTTCTCAGATAACTTTTTAGGAGTTTAATGAAGTTAATTGGTAGATGAGCAAGGTGTAGCTTGTATATTAAACCATCATGCCACACCTTGTCAAATGCTTTTTCTAAATCCAAAAAACAACTTGCAATTGTATTCTTTTTAGCAAATGAATTGGCGATATACTCTGTTACATTAAACAGTTGATGAACAGTACTGTGTCCAGTTCTGAAGCCTAATTGTTCACTATTTATGATATTTTTATCTTGAAGGTGCTTTGTGAGTCTTCTTTGTATAACCCTTTCGAAAACTTTGCCCAGCCCAGGAAGCAGACTAATTGGAGGATATGAGTTAAGCTCTCTAGGATTTTTCCCTGGTTTAAGGAAAGTAACAATATTTGCATGTTTCCATTGCTGTGGAAAATAGTTTAAACTGAGACATGCATTTATGATATTAGTAGTTAGGACAATGTAGCTTTTAGGCAGTATTTTTATAATTTTATTCGAAATCTTGTCGAAACCCGGGGCTTTTCTGACTTTTAGATTTTTGATGATGTCATAAATTTCATTAGGTTAGATGGGATTAATATGCTCATTACCAATGTGGTCTGGGAGGTGAATATTAAAATTATAAACATCCTCTTCTATTTCCTCATTGTAGAAACTGTGGTTAGTAAAAGTATTTTCCAGGTGGAGAGCAAGAGCTTCTGCAATATCTTTTTCAGAGTAGGCGATGCCATTATTAGTGTTAATAGGACCAATATTATAGTCTTGATTTTTGCGAAGTGTTTCTGCAATTTTCCAGACTGTCCTTGGGTTAAAGTCCATGGAATCAAGGAGATCATCCCAAGAATTTGACCTATATTCAGAAATAGCTTTTTGAATTTCACGGATTTTTCTATTTAACTGGTTTTTAATAATAGGATCATCCGTCCTTCTCCATTGCTTGGCAGTTCTATTTTTGTCTTTAATTTTATTAATTAAGTAGTCAGGTAATTTGGGCTACTGATATTCTTTAAAAGTAGTAGAATTGACAATAGCAGTATTAATTCGTCTGTTGATTTCAGTGATTTGCTCTCGTGTGCAATATCGGCTAAAATCGGATGTGCAGGTAATTTTTCAAGGATTTCCTTAAATTTAGCCCAGTTAGTGATGCTTTTGAGAGGGAGTGACCTTTCAAATCCATAGAATGTGAAATTGACTGGAAGGTGATCTGAATTCAGTTCATTATCAAAGTATTATGACTGGAAGGTGATCTGAATTCAGTTCATTATCAAAGTATTTTTCGTAATGACTATGTCAAGAATATCAGCTATACCTGTATGGTAGTAACGAGTAGGGTCAGTAGGGCAATAAATTCTGAGATTGTTATTTAGTGCGAAACTATACAGAATGTTACCATTAGTGTTACTGATTCTTGAGTTCCATGAATTATGTTTGGCATTAAGGTCGCCGGCGATGACAACCGGAAAAGCGATGTTGCTAAAGCTGGCGAGATCGTGACCACTGATGGTGTTTCTTGGTGGATTGTAGGCAGAGATAAAAAGCACTGGTTCGCTGGTACGAGAGCGCACAATGATTGCTGTGTGTTCGATGCTAGTATTGCCCACTCATTCGGAGCTGAGACAGCGAGCGAGTAGCACGCATTGCAGCTCTCTCCTGATTTTTATCGAAGTGCTGACCCCATTACCTTAGGCGGTCAGTGATTGCAAACGATACTTGATTTCTTACCTACGGGTGAACGAAATGTTCTTTTTTAGGGCTGCCGGCGACTCGGATGATGACAATACGGACACGGATCAGAAGACATGATTTAACGGATACGGAATTATCTGAAAAGTCTTACAGTAGCAAGAAGAAATTCCCACTGAAGTTGAAGGATTTTGTCATTCCCCCGAATACGAAAAAACATAAAAAGAAGAAAACTACGCATAAAAAGGAAAGCGAACCAACAGACAGCGGAAACTCCCAGACCGAACTCACAGAAGAAGACAAAATGCAACAATTAGCGTAAATTATTAGACAGCAAGGAGTTGGAGTTCTACATGACAAATTTATAAAAAAGAATGGCAAGACCTCAAGAGATGAAAAGAAGGATGAGAAACAGAAAGGTGAATGTACTTCTCCCAGAAAAACAGCAAAGATACCCAATTAACCCGCGCCGATAGAAATATCAACAGAAAATCGATTCAAAGAACTCGAAGAAAATGAAACGAACATGGAAAATTCAAACATAGCAGAAACCGGGTTTCGACGAGATTTCGAATAAAATTCTAAAAATACTGCCTAAAAGCTACATTGTCCTAACTACTAATATCGTAAATGCATGTCTCAGTTTAAACTATTTTCCACAGCAGTGGAAACATGCAAATATTGTTACTTTCCTTAAACCGGAAAAAATCCTAGAGAGCTTAACTCATATCGTCCAATTAGTTCTCCTATTGTATTCTCACAAAAAGAAGTGAACTGGATGGAGATAAGAGAATTACTTTATACAGTATGCACAGAGAAATTTGAAGCAGAGATGAATACACAATCTTTATTTGTAAATGTGAAGACTTCTACTGAATATAGAGAAGCAACAAGATTACTGCAAGCACGTAATATTCCTTTTCAGACTTACAGACTGGAGAGCGAGAAGCCGCTAAAAGTTATCCTGAAAAACCTCCCGGAAACTATGAAAGAAGAACTGATTAAAGACGATCTTGAACGGCGTAATTTCCCAGTTATGAAAGTCAAACAATTCAAGCGCAGTCAAAAATATAATTTCGAGACGTTTCCCATATTTTTAATTGAACTGAAGAAAAATCAAGCAGGATATGCCACACATCACCTCAACAATATGTTTAACGTTAATGTAAGAATTGATAAATATCAACCAAGGAAGAGAATTATACAATGCTTTCGCTGCCAGGAATATGGGCATTCCCAACATCTTTGCACGAATCCTGAACGTTGCTGCAAATGCGGAGCACATCACAGAAATAAATTCTGCACCCTAAAACCAGAGGAAAAACCCACCTGCAGTTTTTGCTCAGAACAGCATGTATCCTCGTATCGTGGATGTGCAGTCTACAAAAAGAAATATGATAGAAAACCTGCCTTACCAAAAATTCCAAAATTCATTCCCAGAACAGAGGATTTTCCTTCATTACCTGCAACATCAAGAGCTGCAAGCACGAATAACCAAACCACAGAAAACAGAAGAAATTCACAAAGAAATTTTCAGCCACCTCCAGAAGATTTAAGCGAAGCAATAGCATGGATTCCAGATGCAAGAATTAATAATCTGCTACGCAATATCATTAATCATATTAAAAAAATACGTACTGCAAAAAATGCCGCTGAAAAATTTATGCTGGGATTCCAAACTGTGATGTTGTTGATTAAATTTGCCGAAGACTCAAATTAAATGCTCATTTCACTCTCCAACGGAAGAAAATACCAGGCTTTCAATCTGAAACTAATTTTTTCTTTCCCATCTCTTAGGCTCGCCTATCGGGGTCAGTAATTGGGTTGGGGGATTGGCCTCGACGTATCACGCTCCAGATACCAGTGAAGAATTACTCCCAGCTCGGGCGGCTAGTTGTGAAGAGAAATTACTCAAGCTCTTCGACGAAGATATTCCTTGGGTGGAATCATACAAATACCTAGGAGTTCATCTGGACGCAAAGCGACTCTGGGGGATACATATCTCTAAGAATATCTCCAAAGCCAAGAATGTCAGAAGCCAGCTCATGAAATTAATCTCTGGAAGATCCAACCTCTCTCTACAAAACAAGTTACTCTTGTGCACAAGCACCATTAGACCCATCTTAACCTACGCCGCAATAGTCTGGTCAACAGCTGCTAACTCTCATCTAAAGAAAATCCAAGTCTTCCAGAACATGACGCTCCGGATGCTCCCTAATGCTCACTGATATGTGCGGAATGAAGTACTGCATTCTGATTTCTAAATTCTTCCCTTTGATGCCTATTTTCGGCAAAATTCGGACAAATTCTTTAAGCGCTTAGTGCAGATAGACAATCCTGTCCTGCACAGTATACCTGCTTATGATCCGGCAGAACCCAGTTCTGCCAAGCGACCTAGGGCTGTCATGGACAGATCCTTTAACATCTTCCCTAGGAAGCCTAAGCGAGTATGCTTGTTTGACTAGGACTCTATCCAAACGACCAGCACTTCACAGGCCTAACCCGACAACCATCTAAATTCGATCTCTTCCCGCTGGACCTAATCTAGCCTTTTTCGCGTCAAAAATCAATACTAGTACAAATTCATAGCCCTTTCCCTTGCCCTCTCCTCCGATCCATGCCAGACTACCTAAAGGTACTTTTACTTACAGCGCATTGCTTGTAAATTATCTTTACTTAAGCTAAAAGCTACTTTTAAAAATCTTTTAATTCATCCTACCTTATCTAAGTTAATCCTACGTTAATTTGCATATAACTTCCTTAAAATTTATTTATTCATTCATCACCCAACTTAATCTACAGTTAAAATATCTTTAAAATCATTCTTTAATCATCCAGCAACGTAATCTTAAATTCTCAGCTCATACAGCTTTACAATAGCCAAACTTTTTTTTCTTAAATTCTTATCAAGACAACTGCAGAATAAACTGACTCCACTCCGTATTTTCTCCCTTCGCTTCTTCGGTCATTGAACCTGACCCCTTCATAAGATCACTGATCAAGGCCCTTAGCTAACGCTGTTACGACAGAACCTGTATCGACCTTTCCCAAAGCTAGTCTTAGACTCGCTTTATTATCTGGTTTCTCTTTTTTCACTTCTATTCACGCTGGCGCGTGCCGGGCTGCCTTCCCCCTTTGATTCTTTACCTGTGTTGATGACCCGGCGGGGGGCCTTGCGCCCCGCGCAGTGACTCAATACAGGTAACTGCTTCCTTGTCCGATTACGGAGGACAATCTCTATCGCTCTCTTTTTTAGCCCAACGACTTTCTTTCGTTTTTTTCTTAGCGTATGCTTTCTCTCAGAAAAAAAAATTTTCTTAGCGTATGCTTTCTCTCAGCCATATCGTGCCCACCAGCGGCCTTTCTCTCAGCCATATCGTGCCCACCAGCGGCCGAGCGGTAAAGTCGCTGAACACTGGTAGTTCGGTCCGAGGTTCGAATCCCGCGAACGGGCTGGCTGCATGGGCGTTTTTCGTGGTTTTCCCCATGTGTAACGTGTATACGAGCCAGTTTCCCTTAGAAAGTCCTCCACGAAAGGCATCCCTCCCCTTAGGCAGATAGCCCTCGAGGCTTTGCCATAATCACACATACATACATACACCATCTCTCAGCCATATCATCTTTATCAACAATGATGTGGAGGTTATTGCATTAAGTTGCAAAGGTACTCCGGAACAATCATGCCTTGATCCTTATCCAGATGTTTGGACTTCGCTTTTCCCAAGTTTTCACCTCACGTACTAAGTGTACCTGACTTAGTTTCGTCTTTCGGCGTCGTGTTTCACCTCATTTCCTTTAATCACTCCCCAATGCCTTTTGGCAATTCCTCAACAGCGGTGGTAAAAGCAGCAAACCTAGCCATTCCAAAGAAAGACAAAGAAGCTGGTATTGTCTCTGAGGCTAAAATGGAGTGGAGCGAAGATAATTTCTAACAAGAATCAAAGTCCCGCCTCCTCTATTATGAGAGCAGTCGGAACGATAAGTTCTGAATCCTTGTATTTTAAATTTGTCACAAGGTATGAGATGAGTTTTATTAGAATGTCGAGAAAAATGTCAATATCATGACAATTAATGTAATTTAATATCTCGGTATTTTTACTTTTTATACCATTTGCATTAAAATAAGTGACATTTAAACTATTCGAGGCAGTAATATGATAACTAATAACATTAATATAAGGATTAGAATTCATAGTTCATATTGCTTAAGAGTTCAAATGCTTCAAATCCGATTTGGATTTTGTCGATTAGTGATTTTGCTGTCATAAATTTCTGGAAAAGTAATTTGCCTTGATTGAATAAGTTTTCTAGCCATAATATTAATCCGGGGGCTGAGTTTTGTGCTTCACCTGAACTTTCTGTGTTCCGATTGGTTTGACTTGTATTATTTTCGTTGTTATTATTTTCAACATTTTGGGTTTAATTTTGAGTAGGAAACGGCGGAAAATTTTCTAAGTCCCTTGGAGGTGGGGTTGGGTTATTTCTTCTGGTATTACGATTTTCTTCTCTTGATTTCTGCTGGGCTATCTTCTCTTTTATATTATCAGGGTACATTTCACACCCACGATAAGAACTTATATGCAGACCTCCGCAAAGGGCACAGGTACCTGGTAGATTTTTGTCTTTAGTTCAAGTTTACGTAGTGTTGCGAAGAACACAGAAAATATATTAATCAAATATATTCAAAACAGTTCATTCAGTTGCGGGCTGCCTCTACCCGAGGCTGGGCGCATTATGAATAAAGACAAAAAATTCTTAATAAGCCATTCTTTATTTTCATCAAAACAGTCTCACTCTTCCGAGATAAGCTTTCGTTCCGTCTACTAGCAAAACATTCGAACGTCACGCAGGCTGACGTCACGAACAGCAGCGCCTCGCGCCAGTTATTACTTCAGTTCATTTCACAACATCCGCCCCCCCTTGAGACTCAGGTTGAGTCTCAAGCTCATAACAAACATTATTTAAAAGATCAAGTTTTTTTGGAGCTTTCACAAGTCGTCCAGAGGAGGAATATTGTTGCATCACCATTTTATCAGGTGCAATTTCCCATTTTAACGTACATCCAGCACTAGAATTAGATTCCTCTGCACCCAGTTTCTTATCAGGAATTATGTTTCTATCATTGGCCTGTACCTCCAGAGGAAAGATGCCTTGTATTGGTCGTACAACTGTTCCATGCCGGGTCTTAACTTTAACCGTACGAATCTTTCCATCACGTCCATTGATCAATTCTGTGATTTGGGCTAAGGGCCAAAATAAACGTTTTCTGTTATCATTCCCCTTCAGTACTATTTCTCCTACTACAGGTTCCCGAGATCGTTTTTCATTATGCTTTTGAACCAGTTGACTAAGGTATTCTTTTCTAAATCATATTCTTTTCTAAATGTCTCAGATCATTTAACAATTTAGTTCTATACTTTAATCTCTTATTGAGACTTGACGAATTTAATTCATCAAGATTTTCAACATTGGAATTTCTGTTCTCGATAAGAAACATGGCGAGTGTCAGAGGGACAAATTCCTGCGGAACTTCAGAAACATACGTTAAGGGTCTACAATTAATCATAGTTTCACGATCACAAATAATAGTATAAAGTTCTTCATATGATAACACTGATTTACCTAAAGTACGTTTCAGCAATTATTTTACTGTACGAACCAACCTCTCCCACCAGCCGCCCCACCAAGCTGCACTAGGTGGAATAAATTTCCAGATTATCCTTTCAGTTCCCGTTTCCTTTAATACTTTAGCGCAATTTAGTTTTGATAAATCATTAGATGCACCCCGAAAATTTGTCCCGTTATCACTATAGATTATTCTAGGGCGTCCGCGCCTAGCAACAAATCGTCGAAGCGCCAGAAGAAAAGCATCAGTAGAAAGAGAATTTACGAGTTCAAGGTGAATGGCACGGTACACAGCGCAGGTGAACAGCGCAATCCACACCTTTCCTCCATTTTTTAAAAACAGCGGTCCAGTCAAATCAATCCCTATGATTTCAAATGGCGCACAATCCATAACTCGGTCTGTTGGCAGAGGTGTCGGTTCGCTTGACATAGCCTTAGTTTTAAATCTTTTACAAACGGTACAGGTAAAGAGGACATTTTTAATGGCCTTTCTAGATCTGACTATCCAGAATCTTTCTCGTAATATACTGCATCATCTGAAGACCAGCATGACAGTTCTTATTATGTACATTTCTGATTAATAACCTAGTGAAATCACATTTTTCTGGTAACAGTATTGGATATAGAAAAGATTCATGGTCATCTCTATTTAGTATTCTCTTTTTAACTCTCAGAATACCATCATCATCAATGAGCGTTTCAATAAAATTATAAGATTTCTTATCAGTCAGATAATAATTTTGAACCAAACGAATTAAAATTTTCTCAGAATTTTCAATTTCATACTGTGAAAGTTCAATGTTTCTGTTCTTTTCAGAACCTTCTTTACAATTATTTACAAATCTAAATATCCATGGAAATATTCTAATCATTTTGTCATAATTGGATACATCAATTCGATGCCAAGAGGGTGCGTCTTTTGATGGATCAATATTCACTATTTTTATCTTTCTCCTCTCCAATTCTACTTCGTCATGCAAACAAATAATCTCACCAGTGGGCCAGTCTTCAGGGCCTTCTCGCAACCACAAGGTGCCTTCCCACCATCTAGACCGAAGCATTTGCTTCGCAAAACATCAGCGAGATAACAAGTCGGCAATATTTAGTTTCCCTGGGACATGTCTCAATGAATGACCTCGCGTCAACTCTCGAATCTCTTTAACCCTATTTTCTACGAAAACGGACCAATTTCCTTGCTCTGTTATGCACCAAAGGGCAGTGGTTGAATCAGACCAGAAGGTAACTTTTAAATCGGGCAAACTGAGAGCCTTGATAATAGAATTTGCAAGACTAGAACCTGTAAGAGAGGAATACTTAAAGGTTTCAAAGGCAATACTCTAGACTTCACCCGTACGAGATTTAAATACTTCAGAATTAAATACTGATCGAACAAAGACGCACGCTGCATACGCCCCCTTGCAAGCATCCACAAATACATGTAGTTCAGACATGTCATTGATAAACAAGTATCGAGGCAAAGTAACATCTTTCAAAACATTAAGTTCTTTAAACCAGTTCTAAAATACATTTACATCATTTGGAGACAATTCATCATCCCATGCAATTTTCAGTTTCCACAATTTTTGCAACAACAGTTTCGGAAGCAATGTATTTGGCGTTAATAAACCAATAGGATCAAAAATTGTTCCACAATTGCCAAAATTGTCCTCTTTGTGATTTTCGTATCACAGGTCAATGTATCTGTATCTGTGCAGCACCTCAGCGTATCATTATCCAAATTCCAAATTACCCCCAAAACGGAAGTATCCCGTGAATGTTTGTCAACATTTGTACCAGCCACATTGCTTTCAAAACCGCGCAAGTTAAAACATCCATTTGACATGATTAATTCGGAAAGTTTAATAAACGTAAATTATTCATCAATACTAAAAACACTAGATAAACAATTCTCCACATAAAATGACGATTTCAATTTTTGAGCAACTTCACTATCTCTATATCTACTTCTATATCTGATCGTTATTTTTTAGCTTTTGATTACACATTACATCAAAATGATTACAACGTTTGCAAATAGAACAACTTAACTTACTTTTCAAAGGACAAAATTTACTAATGGGACTCGCTCTTTTCAGGAAAGAGAAACAAGCACCTTTTTTTCAATAATAATTGTTGTTTTTCAGCTAAAGTCTTTTTTTTTTTTTTTTTTTTTTTCCTGAGTAACATTTTTCACTAAAATGTTTCTTTTCACAAAAATTACAGTTCGCAACACTCTTACCTGAATTCTTAAGACTTACTAGAGGTGACGCTGTTACGGGTTCATTTTGCTTTACCTGCTCGTGGTTAAAGTCTTTCTTCCGATGGTTTTGTTGGGAAGCGAAACCAATTCTTGCAAGTTGAACCATCTCTTCCACATTGACTTCCTGTTTTAAGAAATTCATTAAATGTTGCAAGGATCAAGTCGCTTTAGTTTCAATGGAGTCGTGATTTCTGCTTCTTTCCCATGCCATCAGTACTTCTTCTGGTAAGCAACTTTCCACTAAGGGGGTAAAAAAATCCCCATATTTTTCTTGGGTTCTCCCCAAACTTTCCAACGCTCGCAATTTTCCTTCTAGTTCATCATACAGGGAGGGTAGATCAGTTTTTGCTCGTCCGGTTACAGGGTTCTTCATCACCAGTCTTAACAAGTCTCTCACATAGATTTGCACAAGTAAATCTTCGCGTCCAAAGCGCTCTCTTAGTTGTTCGATGGCTTTAGGATAATTAGCTGCCGTTGCCGGGAAGCTAAGGACTAGGCGTTCTGCTTTCGATTTTGGTTCTGTTTGAAATTAATCAATTTCTTGACTTATTTAATAACTTCGGACGAATGGTAATATATTTAGCAGAGAAAACCTTTTTAATTAACAACGAACTATTTAATTTAGCATTCTAAACATTACAAAAAGAATAACATTCCATGCGTTATAACGCTCAAAGTAATATATAAAACAACATCACTGTTGCCACAAAAATCTACATTATAATAAACATATTAAGTTATTGTGTATTAACTGAGTTCGTGCACGTTTCTGAACATCCTCCCACCTTGCAATTTTAGGAAATGGAAACATATTCTCTACTCAGTTCAGAGATTCAGTCGATGAGGAACTTTTACTTGTCTTCCGACCCTAGTGGTTATGGGTCTGCCTATTGTAGGGGACTCAGTCAGAGGCTCAACTATCCTTGAGGTATCAATCTGACCATCCAGAGCTGTTGGTAGTTGGGAGGAACTTCTAAGATCCGCATCTTGATCTGGATTTAACGAGACTTGAGGTTGAAATAGCTCTAAGGGACGAGTCACTTCTAAAGGATACAGGTTTTGGACGGGTCTTATTTTTTCTCCGTCACCCGTTTTTACTTTTGCCACTCTTACATGACCATCTGCACCTGGAAATACTTGGACAACAAGTCCCAGTGGCCAGTTGATGCGCTTTCCGGAGTTCCAATCAGCACCACATTACCCACCTCTAAAATGTCTCCTTTTCGTTCTCTTCTATGGATTAGCATGGCTAGGTACTCATTTCTGAATCTCGAGCGTAAATCAATCCGAAGATTTTGTAAATACCGCAAGCGACAATTTAAACTTTTGCTATCTATAGTATCCAGATCCTTTACATCATGGTGAAGGATTCCTTGTATAAAATATGCAGGTGTCAATGGCTTTAACTCCGCAGTCCCGTCTTCTAAGTCAGTTAAGGGTCGTGAATTCATTGTTGCTTCACAGTCGCATAGTATAGTTTCCAGCTCAATGTAACTGACCGTTTTAGAGCCCAAAACTCGTTTATCATCCGTACCAACCTTTCTCAAAATCCTCCCCACCAGGCAGCGGTTGAAGGATTAAACTACCGTTTAATCTTCTCAATTGTTGAGAACTCCATTATTTTATCCCAATCAAGTTCGTTTAGTGCATTATTCGTTCCTACAAAGTTGGTACCATTGTCAGTATATAAGATGCTTATTCTACCCCTTCTTGCAATGAATCTTCGGAGTGCCATTATAAATGAATCTGCTGATAAAGTTTTCGTCAATTCAAAGTACACAGCACGATAGATCGCACAAGTAAAAATCACAATCCATGCTTTTTCGCCAGACAATACATACAATGGGCCAGCCAAATCGATGCCAGTGACCTCAAAAGTTCCAGCATATTTAATGCGGTCCTTTGGTAAGGGTGCAACTGGTGGTTGAACAGATTTCCCTTTGAATCTTTTACAAATAACACACTTTGAACAAATTCTCTTCACAAGACGTCTCATACCGACAATCCAATAATCTTCTCGCAAGTTGCAGATCAAGGTCCCTGTACCTGCATGCTGCAGTCGCCGATGTTTCTGTTCTATTAGGCGATGAACTAGTGCATGGTTCCCTGGCAATAGAATAAGACACTTAAAGTTTTCGTCTTCATCACTTAATAGTTTGGTTCTTACTCGAAGAAGTCCAAAGTCATCCTTAAATGTAATCATCCCTTTCAAATTTTTTCCATCAGTATTCCGAAAGTTTTCGGCTTAGATTAAATATAACAACCTTTTCTCTTCAAAACTCACTTCTTCTGAGGTTAATTCCTTATTAAATTTTTCGTTTTTTCTATGACGACTGTTGTTAAGAAATCTAAAGATCCAAGCTAATACTCTCACATTTTTATAATATCCAGAAAATCGAGTGAATGTTTCTGTAAAGATTGAGGTTCTACAGGAAACGCTAGAAACCACATTTTTCCTTTTTTCTGAATTAACTGTACTTTAATCAGTTTCTAATTCTGACTCTTCAGAGAGAGGCCATTTATCCGGCTCCTGTTTAAGCCAATCCAACTCCTCCCACCATCTGCTCTGTAGCAACATTTTGGCATCGCACCCTCTAGAGGGAAGATCAGCTGGATTGCTTAAGCTTGGTACATAATGCCAGTCGTCCGGATTTGTGCATCTCCTTATTTCAGCTACACGATTGGCCACAAAAACACTCCAGTGGGAGTCTTTTTTTATCCATGTCAGAACTACAGACGAGTCGCTCCAAAAGTACACTTGGCACTTTGTCAATTTAAGAGCGTCAATGACTTGACGCTACAGACGAGAAGCTATAAGTGCTCCAAGCAACTCTAATCTGGGAATAGTTACTTCTTTGGCAGGCGCTACTCTTGATTTACATAATACCAATTGTACTGAAGTTTTGACCTCAAAATATGCACGTAAGAAAATGCATGCTCTATAAGATACCTTACTAGCATCACTAAAACAATGTAGAGAGATAGAGCAGTCATCGAAGGGTCCAATCACAAGTCTTCTTGAAATTTTACAATAATTCAAGAAGTGTAGTCTTTTGAGCCAAGCCTGAAATTCTCTTTCTATACCTTGTGGAAGATTTTCATCCCAGGTAAGTTTCATCTTCCACGTTTTTCGCAGAATGAGTTTTGGAATTAACGTGGTTGGACTTGTAAATCCGATGGGATCGAATATCCTCTGTGAGACTGACAAAAGAGATCGTTTGATCGTTTCGTGTGGGCACTCTCCGAAAATGTTAAAGGGGTTAAATTGCAATAGATTTCATCATTCTCGGTGTCCCATGAGATTCCCAGAATTGGAATGACTTTCTGATAGGAAGTCATGCTTCTATCTTTGAATGGTGCAGCAGTCCACCCTCTAAGGTCAAAACGTCCTGAAGATATTA
Organism: Stegodyphus dumicola; assembly: GCF_044657685.1. Taxonomy (NCBI): domain Eukaryota; kingdom Metazoa; phylum Arthropoda; class Arachnida; order Araneae; family Eresidae; genus Stegodyphus; species Stegodyphus dumicola. The sequence continues at coordinate 159,626,817 of NC_140778.1, forward strand.
GAGTTTGGGACTCTTCTTTGAACTTGACTACTTCTTCTTAGGTTTCGAAACTAGCTATACAATTGTCGACATAAAAGGATTTCTTCAATCTAAGTGCCGTTCCTCTTAAATCTTGTGGAGCATTATCCAAATGGTAAGAAATCGTTGCTCCCAACAGGAATGGACTCGAAGAAATGCCGAACACGACACGACAGTGTCTGTAGGTAATAATCTTGGTTTTGTTTGAATCTTTCCACCACAGGAATTTCAAAAAGTCTCTGTCTCTGACACACAAACTGATTTGTAAGAAAGCTTTCCTTATATCGGCAGTAACACCAATTGCATGTTGCCGGAATTGTATCAAAAGTTTTGGAAGCATTTCTATTAAATTCGGCCCCTTTTCGAGGCAAGCATTCAAGGAATTCCCATTTTCATCCTTCAATGATGCATCAAATACAGGTTGCCCTTTCGTATCAGACTGGAATCCTTGATTACTGCTTGATGAGATAAATAGTGACCACTATTATTCGGAGCTATTTCAATTATACCTTCCTCGTGCCAGGCTTTAATAATACCATCATATTCTCCGAAATATCCCATATTCTGCAGTCTGCATTGGCGAAAAGTCTTTTTTCTGCTTTATCTTTATTATCTTCAAGAATCCAATGATTATCCTTCCAAGGCAAACAGACTTCATACCTATTGCCCTCAATTACTTTAATGCTCTCTAGGAAAAATTTGATCGTTTCATTGTCTAAATTCTCTTTAGTCTTCACTTCCGCTGGATCTTTTATGCCAATTGTCTCTAGATTCCATAGTTCTTTGAGATTCAAATAACAAAGTCCAACGGTACCAAGCAAGGAATTATGACTTTGCACTGGGCCTTGTAGGGTCCAACCCAATTTTGTTTCAATGGCAATAAGGTTTTTGTCAATTGGAATTATTCGTCATCAACTGTACGGAATAGTCGGCTCCTATTAACAATCCGATATCTGGTATATCTCTTCCACAATCACTGATTTTGATTTTATGTTCTCGAAGTGAGGAACTTATATGTTTGAGTTTCACTCTAGGAATGTATTCACAAATTTTGTCTTTATCTAAAACCGATAATTCATATTTGAATTTATTTTCCGTTCCTTGTATTTCGATATCAAAAATACCATGGACCTGAGATTCAGTTTCAACTCCACTAAACAAATTGTGGCTCAAAGTCTCTTGATATAATGAGACTAAATCTAGTCTCTTTATTATGTCTTTCCGTAAGTAAGATCTTTGTGACCTACTGTCAAAAAGAGTTCTCACAAGTTCCTTTTTTCCATTATGGACAATCTTCACCAAAATAGTTTGGAGAAGAGTTGTTTGCAGTTTTTGGTTAGACAATAAAATCTCACTCGTTTCGTTAGCTACTTTAGGTGCTTCCTTTTTTAAACTTCTAGAAACTTTTAGTTCTCTACACATCACCGTTACATGACGTTTTTTGCAAAATAGGCATTTCACAGAACTTTTACACTTTTCGGCAGTATGCCCAATTTTTAGGCAGTTAAAACAAGCTTTTTTCTTTCTTAGTAAATTTTTCTTATCTTCCAATGGCAGCTTAAAGCACTCATAAGAATTATGTGTTTCCTTGTCACACCAAACACACAAATTAAGCTGTTTCTTCTTTGAATCTCCTGCATAAATACAAGCTGCTGTGGCTGGAACCGAGTCAAATTTCTCTGGAGCAGAAAACTTGTACGGGCCAACTGAAGACGCTCTTTACTTTCAACCTCAATTCGGAGAAAATGCAATAAATTTTCCAAATTTTCAGTGTTTGCAATACATTCCCTACGCTGGCGAGATCGCTCCCATGCCTTCAGAATTTCTTCAGGTAGTGAAGACTCTACAAGGGGATACAGCATTAGCTGCATAAATCTCACTTTTTACCCCAACGTCTCCAAAGCTCTGAGTTGCGTCTCTAACTGATCATTTAAGTTGGATAGAGTCATATTTCCTTTTTTGCTAGCTTAAGCCAAAACCAACTTTAATAATTCGCGAACATAGATTTCTACCAGTAATTCGTCTCGTGCAAATCGAGATTTTAGCTGCTTAATAGCTTCTTTATAATTCGCGCCCGAGGGAGGATAACTATCTATGAGCTCTCTCGCTGGAGATCCAACGACCGTCGCCTGCAATAGGTATTGAAATTTGTCATCGTCATCTATATTTACATCTTCTTAAACTGTCCCCCAAATCCTAACTAATTTCGGGTCTCCCCATTGAATTTTTGAAGCTCCAACTTTGGTAATTTAAAGTTCCTTTTCGTGGAATTTTCTAAAATTCCAGGTGTAATTACAGGAGTGGAATTCACCATTTTATTTTCTACTTTTATTTTTAAACTGATATACGAGGGCTATCCAGAAAGTAGATTACGTTTTGGAATAAAAAAATAAACAAAGTATAGGAAACAAATTTTATTACGAGGGCCATCCAGGAAGTAGATTACGTTTCCGTCTGTGTCCGCTAGGGGCGGGGCTAGCGCGGCCATCTTGGGGTCAGAGCGTTGCGCAGCTCAGTCTGCATCTAGCCGTGCTAGTGAGAGGTTCGTGCTGTGCTCCGTTCAGATACTGTGACGGTTTGAAATGTCTGCGTTAATTGAAAATCCCGCGAGCTGCGAGGTGCGCTCAGTAATAAGGTTTCTGACTGCAAAAAACTGTAAATCGATAGAAATCTATCGGCAGCTTCGTGAAGTGTATGGGGACAACATTATCACTGAAGGTGGAGTGCGTCAGTGGGTCATAAGATTTCAAAATGGCCGAACCAATGTTCACGACGAAGATCGAAGTGGGAGACCCAGCATAGTGACCGCCGAACTTCTCGAAAAAGTCGATGCTAAAGTCCGTGAAAATCGAAATTTCACAATAACGGAACTTTCTTTGAGTTTTCCACAAATTTCGCGAAGTTTGTTGCACGAAATCATCAGCGAAAAGCTTGGTTACCACAAGTTTTGTGCAAGATGGATTCCAAAAATCTTGACAGAGGACCACAAAAATCAGCGAATGGCTGCAGCGTTGAACTTTTTGGACGCTTACCATAAGGATGGTGACTCTTTACTCGATCGCATCGTTACTGGTGACGAAACATGGGTGAAACATGTGAACTGTGAAACGAAATTGCAATCAATGCAGTGGGGGCACACAAGTTCTCCCCAAAAACCCAAGAAATGCATGCAAACAATGTCAGCAAGGAAGATGATGGCGACTGTTTTTTGGGACAGAAAAGGTGTAATTTTGGTGGACTTCCTGGAAAGAGGCACTACAATAAACTCTCAAAGGTATTGCCAAACTCTCCAAAAACTCAGAAGAGCAGTTCAAAACAAGCGCAGAGGAATGTTGAGCTCTAAGATCTTGTTGATTCACGACAACGCCCGGCCCCACACGGCAAATGTCACTCGTAAAGTTCTTGAATCTTTTAAGTGGGAGTTGTTTCCTCATCCGCCGTACAGTCCCGACCTGGCACCGAGCGACTTCCACCTATTCCCAGCAATGAAGAAGTGGCTGGCTATGCAGCGTTTTGATGACGACGCACAGCTGCAAGAAGAGGTAACGAAGTGGTTGAAGGCGCAGGCAGCCGAATTTTTCGACGAAGGAATTTCCAAGCTCGTACATCGCTACGATAAATGCCTTAATTTGTATGGTGACTATGTAGAAAAGTAGTATTTGAGTGTGGCTTTCATCTGTATATAATAAAATTTGTTTCCTATACTTTGTTTATTTTTTTATTCCAAAACGTAATCTACTTTCTGGATAGCCCTCGTATATTCAAAACAGTTCATTTAGTTGCGGGCTGCCTCTACCCTAGGCTGGGTGCATTATGAATAAAAACAAAAAATTCTTAATAAGCCATTCTTTATTTTCATCAAAACAGTCTCACTCTTCCGAGATAAGCTTTCGTTCCGTCTACTAGCAAAACATTCGAACGTCACGCCATGGACCTTATAAGAGATAAACTAACCCAGTAGGCAGGGCACGCGTCACCGACATGTCGGCAAGAAAGAGTGGGGACGATCTGGTTTACTTTAACACTGAAACCTATGGCGTTTGTATCACATAATTGTTTATAATTATTAAATGTGATACGTTGTATTGTGATGAGATTATAAAAGCCACAGTTTTTTCCAAATAGGATTTAATATATGTCATTAAAGCACTTTTTACTGCATTTCGCCCATTTTTTTTAACGCGTAATTCTTGTACAAACATCTTTATTTTGGTAAAACAGTAAAAACTCTAAGCACAAAATCTATGAACTTAATTTTGTGTAAAAATAAGGTAAAATTAAATAAGATTGATAGTAGGCGATGCTTTGAAATAAATAAGGTAAAATTAAAAAAGATCTGATAATTTTTTTTTATTTAGTGAAAATTTTAAGGCAGTGATTTTCCAAACTATAATAACATTACAAAACGATCATATTTATTTGATTATATAATCATTAAATTATTAACATAACAGTGGGTTAGTTATTTTAATAATTCATAAAATTCGGAGCATAAAATTTTCTGAGCGTAATGAAGGAAAAAAACATAAAATAAAATCTAGAAGCACTCTTTTTTTAAAGTTTTGTGTGTTATCTATATTTATCGAATATCATGTTCTTCGCCTGCAAACCACATACATTTGAGAACAGCATATCTTTAGAATTTCCGCACTGGAGATAAAACTGTTATTTTCCGTAGAGTGCTCGCTCTGAACTCGTTGAGTTTGTTAATCAAAAATTCGTTAAAGTTTTACAAAATATGAAATAGATTAAAATAAATTCGAAATTCGGCTTGCTTTTTGATTTTTGAAATTTGATGGCTCTGGATACTGTCTTTTTTGTCACAGTGCAAGAAACATACAAGTATTCATGCAGATTTCTTCATTATTTAATTTCTTTACATATAATACAAGGCGATAATATTTGGTAACAACAATTTGCAAGGAGACACGGACACTTACAGCAAAACAGCGCAAAATGCAGCTTCGAAACTAACAGCCTTTCTAGGCGACCGCCGCTTTGAGTTAATAAATTAAATTAACAGTAAATAAAAATAATCTTATCCAGAACTAAAAATAAATTTTAAAATATATAAGCAAAATAAATACAAGCAAAATTAATTATTACGGTTAAATACAATTTTAATTTTAGAATTAAATATATAAAAATTTTTAAGGCATCAAAAGTGTTTATCACTATGATGTATTATGAAAGATAATTGAAATAAGAGTCCTTCATAGAAATTGTGCTATAATACTCATCTATAATTTTAAAAAAGCAGCACAATTTAGAATTTTAAACAAAGCTTTCAAAAATTCGTTTTTAAATATTTTAGTACTTTTTACTTATTTACACCAATAAAAGGCATAAAAATTGCAAGAGAGAATTGCTTGTTTGAAATTTTCTAATAGTTCAAATTTAAAATATTATTTTCTAAAAGAAGTCATTACAAATTTCCTTACAGCATAGGAAAAGCTAAAGGAATATCCAGCGCTGAAAGCATGCAATAGCTTTATAATTGTTTGGAACGTTAATTTTGCTTGATAAATATGCTAAAGTTTTCAAAATCAATCTCAATTTCAAAAATAAAAATATATAGAAATTCTAATTTGTGAAATGAGGCGCTACATACAGCTTTTTCTTGATAATTATACACGCTGCAATAGGCAACCACTGTTAAATTTCTGCAAGTCGTCCCTACTCCTACGGATGTGATCAAGGTGACAGCCGACAACGCCTCAGACGAGGGAGAAAACCCATTTGGGTTAGTCTATTTCTTATAAAGTCCATGTAGAGGAGGGTCTTCGAACATCTTGTCTGCGTCAACGTACCCATTACCAAATTCGGAAACATCAAATTCTCTATTATTTACAACCCCCCTGATAACAAAATCGATACTGCGGATATTCAGGCCTATCTAGATGACCAAACTCCCACCATATTAGGACGAGATTTTAACTCGAAACACACCGACCTGGGTGCAATCACTCCAACCCTAACGGACTTATAATCCGAAACTTCGTTAAGAACCACCCCATTTACGTGTACACCCCAGATGAACCTACTTACAGACCTAATATTATCAACAGGCGACCAGACATCTTGGACTTCTTCCTCACGAACTACAACTTCCCCATGACTTTAGAAGTACTCATTGAGCTATCTTCCGACCAAGTCCCGGTAATCGCCCGATTAGGCTACAAAAAACCAAAGGAAACTCTCATGAAGACAATTATTGACTGGGACATACTTCATAATATCGCAATATCCACTCCCATACAATATGGAAGACTAAATACCCTAAATACATTGAAACTGCAGCCATAGCTTTCACTGAAACCATTCAAAACTTCCTCAATCAGGCTACTACAGAAAAGATTACTTCCTGTAATTACGGCACCGTTTCTCAGAGCATCCGTAACATCATTACCCAACGTAACAGACTCCGCAAGCTTTTCAACCGCACATGAGACCCCTTAATTTAAACAGAAATCAACCGCCTCACCAGAAAAATCAGCTATGAAATTAAGAAATACAGAACTGAACAATGGAACTTAAAAATTGAAAATCTTAACTTGGAAGATAGCTCCTTTTGGAACTTCATCAGAAACCTCAAAACCTCCTGCCGGCCATCCCCACCAATCAAGACAAGGATCAAGGATCAAGGAAGTGCAAGTTACGGAGTTCATAGGCAATTACGCCTTTACCTCCACATCTTCAAAGGAAATTATATCATCAAAAAGAGGGGATTGTCAAATAGGGTAAAAATTTTGAAAAGCCGAATGACTTGGAATAAGTGCCTTCACACTGAGTCAAAGAAAGGCAAACAACTCAGAAGGTCTTAATTTTGCGCCGAAAAAGAGCCAGAATAATTTAGATAGGGGCAGCCATAAAATTTAGACTAGAAAAATAAAAAGGTGAAGTTTCCTTGAACCTTGATAATCATGTTTTGCATACGTCAGAGGTGAAGAACTCGCAGGGGAATTTTCCGATGCGCGCTCTTCAGGGGTGGGAGGGAGGGGGGAACCTGTTTACAGGTCGAAAAAGTAGTTCTGCCAGAGATTAGCTGGGAGGGAGAAGTTTGATTTTTAACCGCTATTCCATGCGGTATTTAAAGGCCTAAAATGACGCTGTTTAACGCCTGAGAAAGTTCCTTGTTAAAGGAAGATTAAAAAAAAAAAAAAAAAAAAAAAAAAAGCAGTATATAAGAATCTTTTTCATTTTAATAATCAAGAGTTAGAAAATATTTTAAATCAGTCCTTTTTGACTGTGATGTTTCTTATTAAAGAAACTTTAAAGTGGGTTCCTCGAGTTAATGCTGTGTGCATTAAAGAACTTTAGAGGCGGGTGGGTTAAGGAACGAGAAGTAGTTATTCACGTGGCTGTCAGTGTGCTCGTATCTAGCCTGTTTACATGGGAGAGCTGAGTATTCCTGGCTAAGAACCGCTCTGGGTCTTTTCCGGGAAGAAGCAAGAGCAGGATCGTATACGGGTAGCATATGAAGCACAGGATTTGCAACACGTTGAATATTTTTGAAAAATTTTTCCGAAAGTCGCTGTATATGGCGATTAATGGGCAAAATTTTGAGGTCTTTATGAATCTCTTCGTTCCGTACGAACCACGGAGCTTTTAAAACTTGCCGAAGCATTTTAGATTGAAAAATTTGGACATGTTTTCTGTTAGTCAGTGCAGATAGGCCCCAGACGAGACATGCATATGTAAGAACAGGCCTAATCATTGATTTGTAGAGCAAGATTTTGTTATCCTTTGATAGGTCGCTATTAATAGCTAAAAGGTTGCGTAGGGCGGTTTTGAAAGCTGTCGCACCTGCTATGATTGTGCGGATGTGAGGCTGCCAAGTTAATTTTGAGTCTAGTAAAACACCTAGATATTTGTAAGAAGTGACCCAGGGAATGGGTTCACCGAAGAGCATTAAATTAGGTAAACTTGGGATATTTCGTCGGATGAACATAGTGGCAGCACATTTTGCGACATTAATTTTGATTTTATACAGACTGAGCCAGAGTTCTAAGGTCGAAAGGTAACTCTGTAATTGGGAGATTACCTGGAGGGTGTTAGAGAGTTGTGAAATGTAGGCTGTATCGTCTGCGTATGACGCAAGATCGATATTTGGGGCCTTAGGAATATCATTTACATAAAGGTTAAAGATTGAAGGGCCAAGGAGGCTACCTTGAGCTACACCAGCATAGATTGGGCGGGGAGAGGAGAATTCGTGGTTAATTCGCACGCGGAAACTGCGTCCGGTCAAGTACGAGTTAATAATTTTAATGAGATGAGCCGAAAAACCAAGCCGCATGAGCTTGTAAATAATCCCGTCATGCCAAGTCCTGTCAAAGGCTTTGGCAACGTTCAAATAGACAATACCAGTTTTCTCTCGCTTACGAAAGCCTTCATGAATGAATTCCACAACATGGAGTAACTGGTGTACCGTGGAGTGTTTAGGTCGGAAGCCAAATTGTTCCGGGATTAATAAATTTTGATCCCGACAGAATTCATTCAGGCGATTAAGTAAGACAAATTAATAGATCTTTGAGAGAGAGGATAACAGACTTATGAGTCTGTAATTGACGGGTAAGTTTAAATTTTGTCCTGGTTTTGGAATGGGCACGACTGCAGCAATTTTCCAACAGTCGGGGAAATAGCTTCTCCTGAGCATTAAATTTATGAGTACCAATCAAGACACAGCACAGTTTTCTTTAGACCAACCAAGAAAAAAGCAGATGCTTTTGCCAGTCACCTGACAGAACAATTTACTCCGAACGACACGCCCATCGACCCTACTATCGTGGCAGCCATTACTGCCCACAACGACAGCTGGATTAACTCACCCTCTTCCCCAAATCATATCACACTGACTAGCCCCCGTGAGATCAAAAATATCATAAAACACTCCAAAGTCAGAAAAGCTCCAGGGAAAGACCAAATTTCGAACAAAATCCTGAAAAACCTTCCTAACAATGTATTATGCAAACTCGCAGGCATTTACAACGCTTGCCTTACACATTCATACTTCCCCGCCATCTGGAAACACGCAAGCATCTTTGTATTACAAAAGCAAAAAAAAAAAAAAAACCACCGACAACCTCACAAGTTACAGGCCAATTAGTCTGCTCTCTTCACTTGGGAACATCTTGGAAAAATTAATCCTAACAAGGCTCCAACCACATCTGGGATTTCTACCAAATGAATAGTATGGTTTCCAGAGAGGACTCTCTACAGTTCACCAGTTGATCAGAATTACAGAATTCATTGGCTCTTCTATCAAAAACAAACTCAGTGTCGCCTTCCTCATGTTGGACGTGGCCAAAGCTTTTGACCACGTTTGGCATGAGGGACTTATTTACAAACTCATCCAGCAGCAGATTCCTCGAGAGCTAATTCTTATCTTAAAATCTTTCCTTGATCACAGAACCTTCTCGGTCAAGCAAGGTGATTACACCTCCGACTCCTACCCATCAGAGGAGGCATAGCACAAGGCAGCATCCTTGGTCCAATTCTTTACCTAATTTACGCACATGATTTCCCTAACTTCAATGCAGACTACAATTTCTTCCTTGCCTGTTATGCGGACGACACGACACTAATCCAAAGATACCGCCGCCTAAACCAGGCCATCGTCAAACTTCAAGAAAAAATGTCTGCAGTTGAAACATGGTGCACCAAATGGAGAATTAACATTAACCCTGAAAAATCTAAAATCTTACTGATATGAAAATACAAACATAAAGACAGAATCACCAACTCTGTTTCCCTTTTCGGCCAACAAATCCCCATCGTAAATCAGGCTAAATACCTTGGCATTATCTTCAATAGAACCTTCACCTGGTCAAACCACATAAATGAAATCAAGAGAAAAACTTTTGGCATCATCAGAAAACTCAACTGTCTCCTATCAAACTCTTCCGGCCTCACTCTCGCAAGGAAAAAGAAAATCTACATTTCAATAATCCGGCCGATGCTCACGTACGCTTCAACGGTATGGGCGAATGCCTAAAGTTCGGAAATCGATAAACTACAAATAGTACAAAATAAATTTCTCCGTTTAATTACCGGGGCTCCCTTCTTCATAAAAAACAAAAACCTTCACCACGATCTCCACATCGCATACATACAGGATTATATCAACAAGCTAAACGCAAATTTCTTTAGAAAAGCTACGACAAACACCCATGCAAACTTTTCAAACATCCTTGAATACGAAATATTCGAAGAAGATTATTTCAACAGACCATATGCTGCACACATCATTAACATGCTCAATGCAGACATCTAACCGCACTCTTATTCACAGGGAACAGAAATTTTTTATGTCACTGAAAAATCATTTACCTGCAATAATAAATCAAGAAAATTTTTTTTACATCCTTTGCAAGTAACCCCGACTCTGTCACCACATCCACCGCCACCAGATGGCGACACATACTGACATTTCGCAACGCTCTTCTCTCTCCCTAGCATCCTCTCAAGATTTCCTGCTTCAGGATCTACTTGATTTACCATTACTGCCAGGTTCCTTCGGGATATCTCTCATGCTACTGAGAAGTACTGACTCAGTGCAGTAGAAACCGAGTATCATACAAATAATTAAGTATCTAAGTGTCTTCGAACATTGTTTTTCCAAAAGCGCATTTAGCAGAAGAGTCCATGAAGTGGCGCCATCTATCGGGATTCTTGGAACTAAAAGACGAAAGAAGAAATTACAAGTCCATTTACATCATCTGTTCTACCATTCCTAGAGCAAGTAGAACTTTTTCTTGCATTTATCCACAAATTTTAAAAAATTAAGAGCAATCAACTGTACACTTTTATCCATCGTAATATCCGACATGGCAAGTAATGCATCTGAGTGGGATTTTGATGGCTGATTATCATCTTTCAAAGCTGGGAATTCAGATAACGGAGGGGAGTTTTCTGACAGTGTCTTCCGCGAAGGATTCAGTTTCTTCTTCGTGGTGAGTTCACGAATTTTCAGCCGAAATTCGCACATCTTCGACGTAGCTATATGATCCATACTGCAGGTCGCGCATGTAGGTTTCCGTTCTTTGGCAAGTTTGCAGGTGTACTTCAGGAGACCCTGTCCGCACTTGAGACATCTTGGCTCATTATTACACTAAATCTGGCCGTGGCCATAGCGCTAGGATCTAAAACACATCATCGTGCTTCGGTTACCTCTAAAGGTTACCTCTCGGAGACCTAGTACCGTTTTCCTTCTGTAAATGCTCCTACCTTCGTCCTTCCACTTGAGTGAGGCAAAGAAAACTGGAAGCTTTACTTCTGTTCCATCGAATTTTCTTGTAAACTGCGAGACGCTGAGTACAGGAAATCCATCTGTTATAGGTTCAGCTTTAATTTCTTCAGCTGCTGAGTCTTCAGGTAGGCCGCGGATAACAACTTTAAGCGCTGTTTCTTTCTTCTGTCTAAACGTGCTAAACTGCACCTCATCCTTCATGAGCACAGCTAGTGCTTGGTCCCTGTGATCAATCGAGTTAAAAATCAATTTTTTACCATTAATTACACTTAGAAAAGTTTATGCTCCGAAATTTATGAATTATTAAAATAACTAATCCACTTTAATGTTAATAATTTAATGATCCTATAATCAAATAAATATGATCGTTTTGTAATGTTATTATTGTTTGGAAAATCACTACCTGAAAATTTTCATTAAATAAAAAAAAAAAAAAAAAAAAAAATTATCAGATCTTGTTTAATTTTACCTCATTTATTTCAAAGCATCGCGTACTATCAATCTCATTTAATTTTACTTTATTTTTAAGCAAAAGTAAGCTCATAAATTTTGTGCTTAGAGTTTTTAGCGTTTTACCAAAGTAAAGATGTTTGTACAAGAATTACGCGCGAAATGCAGTAAAAAGTGCTTTAATGAGATATATTAAATCCTATTTGGAAAAAAAATGTGGCTTTCATAATCTCATCTCTATACAACGTATCACATTTAATAATTAAAAAGAGTTATGTGATACAAACGCCATAGGTTTCAATGTTAAAGTAAACCAGATCGTCCCTACTCTTTCTTGCCGACATGTCGGTGACGCACGCCCCGCCCACTGGGTTAGTCTATTGCTTATAAGGTCCATGTTTTGCTTAGGCGGCAATCCAGTAAAAGGTAAGCGTTTTCGAACAAAAGCTGTTAGTTCAGAACAGCATACAACTGTTTATCTCCCCTAAATAATTTTATAAACTGCTTAACAGATAATGCAAACGCATCCAATCTTCTTCGGAACATTCTTCTTTGAATTGAATTACTATGATGTATTCAGTTTAAAACATACATCGCTAAACAATCATCCGACGCCATTACTTTTCGATCGCGAGATTTTTAAAGGGTTGCACATACGCAAACGAAAACCAGACGATCGCTACGCCGCACGAAATGCTTTCGATCGGTGCTCCAAGGACCAAGGGGTTTGAATTACGGAGTACCTTTGCAATTAAATGCAATTACCTCCACATCTTCGTTCAGAAAATTACACATCTTCGTTCAGATAAGAGAAAGCATTAGCTAAAGTTTATGAAAGAAGCAGTTAAGCAAAAAAATCAAGATTCGTTAAGAGTCCTCTTGTTTGGACACAGGAGGAAAGAACAAGCATTGATCACAATTGAAGGCATATAGCCCCCCGTCGCGAGTCAACTGCTTGCTCCCAGATACAATAGGAGAGGCAGCCGGAACGCAGAGCGTGAATGGTTGCCATGGATACGAGTCAGCTGATGGAGAGAGGCGCGGAAAACTGGGCCCCGGGAAAGGTAAGGCAACTGTATTCAAGCTATGAGCTAAGAGCCTTGGGTGGTCGGGGTGGGGGGACGAGGTCATTGACCGAAGAAGGCGAAAGAGTCGAAAAAGCGGTTGCTGAGGGAGAGAATTAAAAGTAAGCTGTACGGAAAAATGGAGTAGGCTGTGAGCGGCGAAGAACCGAAGGGTGAATTTGTTGAAATGCAGCTTGTATTGCAGAAATGAAGCTCTTGTATTTGGAAATATGATCTAATAATTTTTTTAGGAGCAGATGGATTATAAGATTTAAAGGAGTTAATGATATTTTGTTAAAATTAAAAATTTTTTATTGAGATTTAAGTTTTTAATAATTAAAATACTTAAAGAATTAAATGCTATTACATTCTATATTCGTCTGGCGGCAAAGGTCTTGGCAAGGGTGGGTATAGATATAAAATAGCAGCACGGTGATGGTTGCGCGAAAAACTATGCCAGATTAGGTCTGGGGGGGTAAGAATAGTTAAGTGTAGCTGGATTAGGCCCATGAAGTACTGGTAGTTTAGCCAGATTAGGTTCCCCGATCAAGCAAACAAACCCTTTTAGGCCGCCTAGGGAAGATGTTATAGGACCTGTCCATGACAGCCCTAGGTCTTTTAGCAGAACTAGGTTCAGCTGGATCATAGGCTGGAATGTTATGCAAGACCGGGTTGCTAATCTGTTCAATTCTATGAAAAAATTTTGCCGAAATGTGCTTGAAATAAGCATCTAGGGGAAGAATTTTGAGGTCTGAATGGAGTACTTCATTGCGTACGTACCAGTGAGCATTAGTTAGGATGCGAAGCGTGACGTTTTGGAAAACTTGAATTTTCTTTAGGTGGGAGTTAGCTGCTGTGGCCCAGATAGGTGCTGCATAAGTCAGGATAGGCATGATGGTACTTGAGTAGAGGAGTAGCTTGTTGCGGTGCTCCAGGATTGCAAATTGTCGCTGCGCACGAAAAACTCGTCATATGTGACGTCACTCTCATATCAAGACTATCAAGATCTCGTCGCACGCAAGGAGGATACAGCCCTGGTATTGCAGAAAAGTGGCCACTTCTGCATTCTTATCAATCTATTCACTGTTTAATCACATCATGCCCACTGGCCTGGATATTTCCTCGCGAAAATTTAATCTTTACTTCGCTATGATTAGTACTATATGCCAATGAGCCTATTAATCTGTAAAATCTTTCCTTTCCGCTTTTTGCTTTAGTGTCGTAAAACCAAAAAAATAATAATAAAATAAATAAATAAAAATAATAAATAAATAAATAAATAAATAAAATTAAATTAAAAAATACAAAAAAAGTTTAAAAATCATAAATCTTCCAAAAGAATGAAAGCTTGATTTTTCTTATCCCTAAACTTTAATGTAGCTCCGTCTAGTGTACATCATGATAACCAATTATGCAATTTTCCTATTTTTGCTTGCTACTTATTCGGTTTATCGGCCTTTACTCGAAAAATTAGTTTCCCTACTGGGCAGTTTTAGTGAAAATCTGAAACAGTACAATTTGTACGTCTTCCTTGGTGAAGCACGCTCATTTCGTACAGTTCGCTTTTTTGGTTTGGATTTGCTTCGAGCTGGTTGTCTTTCACGCATCCGAATTCTTGGTAAGCATTTTCAAGCTTTGTTCTTAGCAGTTGTTTTCTTTTGATGAACAATGTCTTCGAGTTACGTTAAGGATCTCGTAAAGTTTAGGTTTTTTGTTATGGATTTAGATTTTCTTAGGAATAGGGATTTAATTCATGATATTATTGATAATGGCACTCCGGAGGATAAGTACAAGTTATGGATTAACTTAAATACGCATCGTAATCAAATTCTAAATGGAAAGGTTACTGTTGCTCCTGATATTCTTGATGAAATCTGTAAACTCACGGAAGTCCTTAACTTAGGCATGAAAATGTTCAGAAATATTGATGAACTTAATGAAAATTTTCCCATTGATAATGAATCTTCTGTTAGTAAGCCTAGTACTAGTAAACCAACTGATTCTTAAAATATGCAAAGCATAATAATACCTCCCGATAATATTCAGAAGGCTACTGCTGATAAACAGAAAGAGGAATGGATCTATCCCAAAAAAACCCACAAACGCAATCTTAGTGAAGATAGCAATCATTCAACCACATCTGTTAAAAATAAATATTCCGCTCTCCCTAACGAAGACGATATGGATGTTCAAGTCATCAGTTCTCAGAATTCTCAAGATAGCGAAGGATTCGTTAAACCCAGAAAAACCGCTAATAGAATACCTCCTATAATCATTTCGGACGTAAACGATTGGAAAAAACTCTGCGATGAAATTAAGAAACTAACTTCCCAAATGGAATGCAACTTTAAAGGCACTGATATACACATCAAAGTTAAAAGTTCAGATGATTACAGATTAATCACTAAATTCTTAGATGATAAAACTATCTCGTATCACACATTTCCTCTGCCAACTGAAAAACCCATACGCGCTGTGATTAAAAAACTCCCAGCACACACTAAAACAGAAGACATCTTTGAAGAGCTAACTGAAAAAGGAATCCCAGTTAAAGCTGTTAAGCAGTTCACCAAGAAAATTAATGGCGAAATTGTCAAAATGCCCACCTTTTTAGTGGAAGTAAAAAGAAGCATTGAAGGGAAAAATATTTATAAAATTACACATATCCTAGATTTAGGAATTAAAGTTGTTAGCTTCAAAACTACGCCAGGTCCGACACAGTGTCACAACTGTCAAAAGTACGGTCATAGTAAAATGCACTGCAAGCATAAAACGCGCTGCCTAAAATGTGGCCAAAATCATGCTACGTATACTTCTACTAAAGATAAAAATCTACCTGGTACCTGTGCCCTTTGCGGAGGTCCGCATATAAGTTCTTATCGTGGGTGTGAAATGCACCCTGATAATATAAAAGAGAAGATAGCCCAGCAGAAATCAAGAGAAGAAAATCGTAATACCAGAAGAAATAACCCACCCCCACCTCCAAGGGACTTAGAAAATTTCCCGCTGCTTCCTACTCAAAATCAAACCCAAAATGTTGAAAATAATAACAATGAAAATAATACAAGTCAAACCATTTGGAACACAGAAAGTTCAGGTGAAGCACAAAACTCCGCCCCCGGATTCATATTATGGCTAAAAAACTTATTCAAGCAAGGCAAATTACTTTTCCAGAAATTTATGACAGCAAAATCACTAATTGACAAAATCCAAATCGGATTTGAAGCATTTGAACTCTTAAGCAATATGAACTATGAATTCTAATCCTTATATTAATGTTACTAGTTATCATATCACTGCCTCGAGTAGTTTAAATGTCGCATATTTTAACGCAAATGGTATAAAAAATAAAAATACCGAGATACTTAATTACATTAATCGTCATGATATTGATATTTTTCTCGCTAACGAAACTCATTGAGATGACTCATTGAGCATGTGACAAATTTAACACTGCTATTATCAATTCTACTACTTTTAAAGAATATCAGAAGCCCAAATTTACCTGACTACTTAATTGATAAAATTAAAGACAAAAATAGGACTGCCAAGCAATGGAGAAGGACAGCTGATCCTACTATTAAAAACCAATTAAATAGAAAAATATGTGAAATTCAAGAAACTATTTCTGAATATAGGTCAAATTCTTGGGATGATCTCCTCGATTCCATGGACTTTAACCCAGGAACTGTCTGGAAAATTGTAAAAACATTCCGTAAAAATCAAGACTATAATATTGGTCCTATTAACACTAACTATGGCATCGCCTACTCTGAAAAAGATATTGCAGAAGCTCTTGCTGCCATCTGGAAAATACTTTTACTAACAACAATTATTACAATGAGGAAATAGAAGAGGATGTTTACAATTTTAATATTCACCCCCCAGACCGCATTGGTAATGAGCATATTAATCCCACCTCACCTAATGAAATTTATGACATCATTAAAAATTTAAAAATCAGAAAATCTCCGGGTTTCGACGGGATTTCAAATAAAATTCTAAAAATTCTGCCTAAAAGCTACATTGTCTTAACAACTAATATCATAAATGCATGTCTCAGGTTAAACTATTTTCCACAGCAGTGGAAACATGCAAATATTGTTACTTTCCTTAAACCGGGGAAAAATCCAAGAGAGCTTAACTCATACCGTCCAATTAGTCTGCTTCCTGGACTGGACAAAGTTTTCGAAAGGGTCATACAAAGAAGACTTACAAAGCACCTTCAAGATAAAAATATCATAAATAGTGAACAATTCAGCTTCAGAACTGGACACAGTACTGTTCATCAACTGCTTAATGTAACAGAGTATATCGCTGATTCATTCGTTAAAAAGAATACAATTGCAAGTTGTTTTTTTGGATTTAGAAAAAGCATTTGACAAGGTGTGGCATGATGGTTTAATATACAAGCTACACCTTGCTCATCTACCAATTAACTTCATTAAACTCCTAAAAAGTTATCTGAGAAACCGTACCTTTCAAGTAAAAATTAACAACACTTATTCTACGAAGAAATATATCAAAAGCGGAATTCCACAAGGAAGTGTTCTTGGACCCAGTCTTTTTTGCATTTATACAAATGACTTGCCCGTCCCACTTAATTCAAAAATAGTTAAGTTTGCTGATGATACAGCGATGTTGACCAGATTAATGAAACCACAACTTGCTGTTGATAAGCTTGAAATTGCAGTGAATCATGTTGTGCATTACCTTAAATCATGGAGACTCAGCATTAATCCCTCTAAAAGCAACATTCAACTTTTTCTCCGACATCGAAAATTCACCCCAGTTGAAGTGAACATTAAAATTAATAATCAAGAAGTTCCTGTGGTTAACAGCACTAAATATTTAGGTATCTATTTTGATTCACAATTGCTCTTTAAAGAACATTCCGAATATGCACTCAGAAAAGCGACAGTCGCAAAAATTGCTTTTCAACCCTTGATTGGCAGAAAATCCAAGTTAAATGTGAGAATTAAAAAGAAAATATATATTACACTTATTCACCCGATACTTCTGTACGCTATCCCTGTTTGGGCCACCGTTTATAAAACCTACAGAAGAAGACTACAAATTTTTCAAAATAAAATTCTACGCGATATCATCAATGCACCGTGGTTTGTCAGAAACTTACAGATTCATAAAGAATTGAAGATCCGGCCCATTCCTGATGAGATACTCACTACAAGCCACAATTTCTTTCAAAAAATAGCCAACTGAAGATATGACCATATAAGGGAGCTAATTAATTATGATTCTACCCTGGAATGTGCTGCAAAAAGGCCCAGAAGCATATTCCATAATGTGAAGTGGAAAAATAGTGTATATAAAAAATTATATTACATGAGACTGTATAATATCCCACAGCATCGGACTTTGTATTAAAGCTCACTTATTCTTCGTATTTTCAACTACCTCAGATGAACATTGCGACATCCTAATGGATAATGGCATTGCTCTTTGGTAGCTTTTTATATTTTTTATGTTCAATTTGTTTTCTACTACTTGTGATTGCCTTTGCGACACCCAAATGGGTAAGGGCTTAGCTTATAGGTATCTGCTTTTGTGTACATATTGTGTATATAGAGAAATTCACCACTTCGCGTTTTGAGAATAACAGCTACAGAGTACAAGACTAGAACCACTGTGTTGTTGGTTCATCAAGTGTTCTATTCCTGTTTCATTGTGTATACATTTAATTTACTATGCTTTACAAGTATTGTGTGTCCTCAAGTGTGAATTCTTCATTTTGACTTTATAATTTGACTGTGCTTACCTGCAAGTACTGTTTTCTTTTTCCACCGGAATGTGAACTTTCAAGAAGCACTGGCCGAGATCAGTTTACGGGAGGGTGACTCCTGTCGTAACTGCCGCCTACCTACGACGTTTCAAGCCACACCCACTGGGCAGAAATCATTGCAATTCAGCCTGGCAAGTGCCATTTGATTTAAATTATGAAACTCAAAGTATTAGTGATTTAATTATGATTGTTCATCACTAGCTTACTACATAACTATATATTTTCATATTTTGTGCCAGCTCTAACAGTTTTCCCAGATGCACTTCTAAATTTCATTGTGTACTCATGTACTATTCTAGCTCCGCCTATAGAGGCGCGGCGGTTACCGCCTTATTCTCATTTTTCCAAGCCTTAGTTCATTACCAGGACTGGCAGTTAAAGCAGTGGGCTGCTAAATGCTGTTGTCTAAATCAGATAACTGAACTGGTGAAGCAATATATCACGGCGATACTTATCGAGATTAAATACAACACCTAGTGCATTCTGTTTGATCGAACATGCAGAGTAGTCAAGTGAAGAATAATGACTTAATTATCCGAGTATACGACACATCATTAAAAATTGTCCGAGTAATAAAGTTTTTGTATTTTTCGTAAGATAAATGTTCAAAGTGCATGGAAAATTCCAAAATTTTAAAAAAGATGAAGTAGAATTAATGAAAAATAAATAAATAAAAATAAAAATAAATTTGTGTGCGGGACTTAGCCTTGATCAATGCTATGATGTCCAATACGCAGACGATACAGCCATCATTTCACAACACTCCAACACCCTCCAGGTAATCTCACAATTGCAGAGTTACCTTTCGACCTCAGAACTCTGGCTCGGTCTGTATAAAATCAAAATTAATGTCGCAAAATGTGCTGCCACTATGTTCATCCGAAGAAACATCCCAAGTTTACCTAATTTAATGCTCTTCGGTGAACCCATTCCCTGGGTCTCTTCTTACAAATATCTAGGTGTTTTACTAGACTCAAAATTAACTTGGCAGCCTCACATCCGCATAATCATAGCGGGTGCGACAGCTGTCAAAACCGCCCTACGCAACCTTTTAGCTATTAATAGCGACCTGTCAAAGGATAACAAAATCTTGCTCTACAAATCAATGATCAGGCCGGTTCTTACGTATGCGTGTCCCGTATGGGGCCCATCTGCACTGACTAACAGAAAACATGTCCAAAATTTTTCAATCTAAAATGCTTCGGCAAATTTTAAAAGCTCCGTGGTTCGTACGGAACGAAGAGATTCATAATGACCTCAAAATTATGCCCATTAATCGCTATATACAGCGACTTTCGGAAACATTTTTCAAAAATATTCAACGTGTTGCAAATCCTGTGCTTCATATGCTACCCGTATACGATCCTGCTGTTGCTTCTTCTCGGATAAGACCCAGAGCGGTTCTTAAGGGAATATTCAGCTCTGCCATTTAAACGGGCTAGATATGAGCACACTGATAGCCACGTGCCTCTCGTTCCTTAACCCCCCCCGCCCCGCTTCTAAAGTTCTTTAATGCGCACGGCATAACTCGAGGAACCTCCTTTAACGTTTCTTTAATAAGAAACATCACAGTCAAACAGGACTGATTTAAAATACTTTAACTAATCAAATGAAATAGAACTGTAAAAGATTTTTAAATTATAGCTTCTTTCTTCCTTTAAAAAGGAACTTTCTTAGGCGCTTAACAGCGTCCTTTTTAGCCTTTAAATACCGCATTGAATAGCTGTCAAAAATGAAACTTCTCCCTACCAGCTGATCACTGGCAGAACTACTTTTTCGACCTGTAAACAGGTTCCCCCCTCCCTCCCACCTCGAAGAACGCGCATCGGAATTCCCCTGCGTATTCTTCATCTGACGTATGCTAAACATGATTATCAAGGTTCAAGGAAACTTCACCTTTTATTTTTCTAGTCAAAATTTTTATGGCTGCCGCTATCTAAATTATTCTGGCCCTTTTTTCGGCGCAAAATTAAGACCTGCTGATTTTTTTGCCTTTTTTTGACTCAGTGTGAAGGCACTTATTCCAAGTCATTCGGCTTTTCAAAATTTTACCCTATTTGACAATTCCCTCTTCTTGATGATGTAATTTCCTTTGAAGATGTGGAGGTAAAGGTGCATTTGCCTATGAACTCCGTAACTTGCACTTCTTTGATCCTTGATCATTGATGTCCAATAGACATCTGACGAAAACACATCCATCCATCCATCCATGTTGCTATGTCCGGTGTGCAGCTAGTAGATGCCGCTTTACCGGCTCCTGATAAGTGGTGGCACCTGAAAACAGTCGTTCTTGCAGGTAGGTGGTGGTAACTAAAGGTCAAGATTGAAGAGAAAATACATAGAATAAAGCATAAGAATAAATCAAATAAAATAATGAATAAACATAAATACATGCATATAATAATAATTCTGGGGTATATAAGAATACAGTAATCATAATAAAATAGAGTTCCTAAAAATAAAAAGAAAATTAAATATAATACATATGTACAATACAATGAAAAGAAATACTTGACAAGTAATAATAAACGAATAAAAAGCTGGAATAAATGCATAAATCTGGATTAGTATATAAGGATACAGTTGCAAAAAATAAAATATATACAGATATGTACAGTAAAGTTAAGTTGGAAAATTTTGGTCACAGAGGTGGGCTGCCCAGGGTCTCAGATCTCTGTCCTCAGGTAATGGTGAATAGTTGAATACTTGGACTCATGAAGGGACATTTTAGTGCTTTGTTGAAAAATTTATCATTAGTCTTCAAGATGTAGTCTTTAAGATGAGATTATGAAGAGTTGCATTCGAAACAATGAAGTGTGCATCAGTGATGAGTCTTAAAATCTTGTTTTGCACTATTTGAATTTTCTTTATATCCTTATTTTTGACAGTAGCCCAGGCAGGTGATGCATAACAGAGGGTGGGTCTAATGATGGCCGTGTAGATATGCTTTTTACTTTTAAGATTTAGATCAGAGAACTTTCCCAAAAGAGGCATGAGATTTTTCATATTGCCATATGCCTTGCCTTTAATGATATTAATATGATCTGTCCAGGTAAGTCGGTTATTAATGGTAATTCCAAGGTATTTGGCTTTATTTACTACAGGAATATTCTTATCGAAGAGCTTAAGGTCGTTAGTGATGATTTGGTGCGTCTTTCTATTTCTGCTTATAATGAGAAGTTGAGATTTTTCAGCATTAATTACAATTCTCCATTGTTTGCACCACTGTTCAATGGAGGGCATGATATTTTGAAGTTTTAGAATAGCAGCATTGCGACTAAGGGATTTTACTGCAAGAGCAGTATCATCCGCATAGCATCCAAGGAATCTATTGATTTCGTAGTCAGGATTCGGAAAGTCGGAAACATAAAATAGGTAAAGAATGGGACCTAAAATAGAGCCTTGGGCCACAGAGGCATGGATGTATTTGAAACTTGAATTTTCTTGGCCGAAGGAGACATAAAATTTTCTATTTTTGATAAAAGAGTAGATTAACTTGGTCATTTCCGGAGAGAAATTGAGTTTGATCAGCTTGAAAATGAGCCCTTCATGCCAGACGCGGTCAAAAGCTTTGGCCACGTCGAGCATGAGTAGTGCAACTTTCTGATGGTTGTGCAAAGCACTGCCAATAAATTCGACTAAACGAACAAGTTGCTTGGTAGTGGATAAAGTTTTCCTAAAGCCAAACTGTTCTGGAGGAAGCCTGCTGATATATTGCTGCATTCTATTAAGAATGATTCTTTCTAAGATCTTGCCAAGTCCGGGCAGTAGGCTGATGGGCCGATAGCCGTCGGAAGAAGAGAAATCCTTGCCTGGTTTGGGAATGAGTATAATATTTGCAATTTTCCATTTCATAGGAAAGTAGGACTTGTCCAAGGATGCATTATAGATACTAATGAGCTTAGAGATTGTGCTGTATGGCAGGTTTTTAATGGCAATGTTATTTATTTCATCATAACCTGGAGCTTTTCTATTTTTAAGATGCTTAATAATATCAGTGACCTCTTTAGGATTAGTAAATTCAGTATTAAGTCTTGCGGTGGGGCTATTGATGTAATCCTGTACAAAATACCTGACATCGTACGTGAAAGCAGGATCTGAAGGAGTCTCATTCGGGATAAATTGTTTCTCAAAATGTTCCGCCATCAGGATAGCTTTGTCTTTATTTGTGATTGCAATCTTATCATCTTTTTTGATGGGTTTGCTGCAGGTGGGATTATTTCTGAGCCGCTTTGCAAAGCTCCAGAATTCATTTCCGGGTTCGTTGAATTTTTGGATTTTGTTTTGCCATTGTTCATTCTTGTAGTTATTTATATTCTTCTTGATTAATCGGTTAATTTTATTTAGTTCGCATTTAATTTGAGGGTCCCAGGATAGGTTCCAACGTTTCCTAAGCTTGTTTCTTTCTTTGATGAGTGTTCTGATGTTGTGGGCGAGAATCTCCGGGAATTTGTTGGCAGGGATAGAATTGTAGGCATATTTAATACTATTGGTGAGTGTATCTATAGCTACTTCAATGTCATACGTAGTTTTGAGGCTGCCTATTTTTGGTGGATTATTTTCAAGAAATTCATAAAAATGCTTCCAGTCAGTTTTATTGATAAATTTGTCATTAGCAATTTTATTGGTGCCAAGGGTGGCAATAACTGGAATGTGGTCAGAGGTGAGATCTATAGTAGATTCAATAAAAATAGGTATGGAAGAATTGGTGAGGAGAATGTCTAGAATATCTCCTTCTCTCACATTCTCAGGAAGGTAAGTGTAATTGTCTGGAGCATATAAATATACAGGATGGTTTGTAATGAAGTTTTTGAGCGTATTACCATTGCTGTTGGTCTGTCTACAGGCCCATTCAGTATTTTTCGCATTGAGGTCTCCGGCCAGAAAATTAATATCATCAGTACAGAGAGTGGTCTTCAGAATTTCATCATCAAGTGGGTTATAAAGAGAGCTAAAGTAGGTGACGCCGTATGAGGGCAGTAAAACAGAAACCGTGAGTAATTCATGGTTGTTTGATCTATCTTCTTTAATGAGGCAGGATTGCAGACAGCTTTTGACAAAAATTGCAGTCCCTCCACCTCTGTGACTAAGCCTGTCACACCGGTAACACCGGTAGTTTGGTATATTCATCCGTTTACTGGGATTTGCATGTGTTTCTGTAATTAATGCAATATCAATATCTTTTGTGAGAAGAAAATTTTGAAGCTCCGGAATTTTATTTAGGATATTGTTGGCATTCCAAATCATAATTTGTATGGGCGCTTTAATAAGAGTGTTAAGACCCATTATTTAAATTTGCCATAGTATTTTTCTCCTCATTGGTAGTATTAATCTGTTTAACTTGTTGTGTGATTTGCAGGAATCCTGCGCTTTTAATGATGGAAACTAGTTCAGCGAGATCAGAGAAAATTTTCTTTGCTTCACTGATGGTTTCATTGAAAGTACCAGAAGCTAGAGTTTGTGCCTATGATTTACCTTCAATAATGCGGCTTTGAAATGTTTTTTGCTTTTCTTGTTTTGGTTTAGGGAATTTGACACACTTTTTAAAACTGGAAGTATGATTTTGACCGCAGTTTGCGCAGAGCAGTGGTTTGTCCTTATTGTTTTTGTCAGGGCAGTCTCGAGATTCATGCGAACCTGCACATCTGACGCATCGAGGTTGGTAGTTGCATTCGATCTGAGTGTGGTTAAAGCCCTGACATTTAAAACATTGAAGGAGGCCTTGTCTACCTTTGTACTCTTCTACATTAATTCTTAATCCACATAAGTATTTTGTTTGATAAATTTCCTTAGAGGCTTCATTTTTGGGTAATGTTACTAAAAATAAGGGAAGTTTAGTTACTTCACCATTCCTTCTTTTAGTCATTTGTTTAATTTCCTCAGGTTGGAAATTAAGTTCCTCAAGTTCCTCTTTAATTTCTTCAGTTTCAGTACTCCTGAGGAGTCCTTTGATAACTATTTTAAGTTTTCTATCTTGGGGGAGAATATAGGAATGATGTTCCACCCCCAGATCTTTAAGTATTTTGACCATTGCCCTATAGGTGTCAGGGCCTGTGGTGGTAATTTTAATTCCATCAGGAATACTATTACCTATAAATTTGAAGTTTTTCTGATTAAAAATATACCTTATTTTACTGTACGAGAACTTATTCTCTCTGAGTATGATGGGAGGTAGTTTACTAGATTTGTTTTCCTGATTTTTATTATTAGATTCGATCGATGGATTTTCACATCCATCGATTTCAAGATTAATAGTAGCATCTTCCTGATTGGTAGTGTCCATGAGCGGATTATCCACTTGCTCACTGATGGTTTCAATACTAGAATGTGTGGTGTTGCCGTTAGTTTGGTCTTTAGTAGTATTATTTGTTTCCTGGTTTTTATTTTCTTTTGCTGTGAAGAATTTGTATGCTTCATGCTAAGTTTAAGTTTCTTTGCAGCTAAGTGCGAATTTCGGATTCTAACTGTTTGATCACCTCTGCGTTTACAAGTGATATCTTTGTCCGAAGATATATCCTTATCTAGTGTTATTTCGTCATCGGTGTTGTTGGGCGAATTATCATGTAGTTTGATAGGGCTACGGCCTCTATCATTATCTGAAAGAGAATTGTTATTAACACATGAGTCAAGATTATGATGTGCATTAATGTGCTCTTGCCATTTTTTAAGATTCTCCTCATTGAGAATCTTAATCATGCCCAGTGAGCTAATGAGAAATGAATGAAATTTCTCTTCAATATCAGTAAAAGATCCATTAAGTTGTTTAGATTTTTCTAGTTCTCTGATTTGTATATTATAGAACTCAATTAGCTTCTCAATGGTCTGATTCGCATCCATCGTGACGCTTGGAATCCATAAATCCTGCGCCCCAGCAAAAGGAAGAGCGTGCGCCCCGGAACCGGACCCGCACGATGGCATTCCGGCAGACGGATGAGCAGGTGGAAATCTATCAGGCCCCTGACTCACTCCTAACTAAGTGAGCTTGGGGGTAACTAGATAGATTAATAACCAAATCAAAAATTAAAAACGCGCCGCAAAACGCAGTCTAAGATAAGCAATGGCATAAAAGAGTCGCAACAATCATAGGCATAATCCGGCAAGACACGGTGGCTACAGAGCATTCATTGTGAAAGGAAGTCAGCAAGTCAGAGATCGTAGACAGATAGCGTCAGACAGGGAGATCTTATCAGGCAGATCGATGTCGGATCGGTGGCAGGCACGAGACCAGCACGACGTCTTTACCCTTTGAGAATCCCCGCTCTTCTGACAAAAACACATTCTGAGCATGGACCTTATAAGAGATAGACTAACCCAGTGAGTGGGGCGCGCATCACCGACATGTCGGCAAGAAAGAGTAGGGACGATCTGGCTTACTTTAACACTGAAACCTATGGCGTTTGTACCACATAACTCTTTTTAATTATTAAATGTGATACTTTGTATAGTGATGAGATTATGAAAGCCACAGGTTTTTCCAAATACGATTTAATATATCTCATTTTATATAATATATCATTAAAGCACTTTTTACTGCATTTCGCGCATTTTTTTCACGCATAATTCTTGTACAAACATCTTTACTTTAGTAAAACGGTAAAAACTCTAGGCACAAAATTTATGAACTTAATTTTGCATACAAATAACTTCAAATTAAATAAGATTGATAGTATGTGATGCTTTGAAATAAACAAGGTAAAATTAAACAAGATCTGATAACTTTTTTTTAAAATTTAATGACCATTCTCAGGCAGTGATTTTCAAAACTATAATAACATTACAAAACAATCATTTATATGATTATATCATCATTAACTTATTAATATTAAAGTGGAATATTTATTTTAGTAATTTATAAAATTCGGAGAGGCTAAATTTTTTTAGTGTAATGAAGGAAAAAAAAAGGTAAAATAAAATCTAGAAGCACTCATATTTTATATTACGCCCAAAAGGACCTTTTTTTTTAACGTTTTGTGTGTTACCTATATTTATTGAATATCATGTTTTTCGCCCGTAAACCACATACATTTGAAAACAGCATATCTTCAGAATTTCCGCACTGGAGATAAAACTGTTATTTTCCATACAGCTTCTCTGAACTCGTTGAGTTTGCTAATCAAAAATTCGTTAAAGTTTTACAAAATATGAAATAGATTAAAACAAATTCGGAATTCGGCCGTCCAGATGCCCATGTTCGGGAGGAGACACAGTGAGAGAAACATACATGTAGTCATGCAGATTCTTAATTTTTTAATTTCTTTACATATAATACAGGGTGATAATATTTGGTAACAACAATTTGCAAGGAGACACGGACATTTATAGTAAAACAGTGCAAAATGCCGCTTTGAAACTAACAGCCTTTCTAGGCTACCGCCGCTTTGGGCTAATAAATTAAATTAACAGTAAATAAAAAAAATCTTCTGTAGAACTAAAAATAAATTTAAAAAAATAATGACTATAAAATACAAGCAAAATTAATTATTACGGTTAAATACAATTTTAATATTAGAATTAAATGTATAAACATTTTTAAGGAGTCAAAACTGTTTATCACTATGGTGTATTCTGAAATATAATTGAAATAAAATTCCTTTATAGAAATTGTGCTATAATACTCATCTATAATTTAAAAAAAGTAGCACAATTTAGAATTTTAAAGAAAACTTTCAAAAATTCGTTTTTAAATATTTTAGTATTTTTTACTTATTTACACCAATAAAAAGAATAAAAACTGCAAGAGAAAATTTCTTGTTTGAAATTTTCTATTAGTTCAAATTTAAAATATTATTTTCTAAAAGAAGTCATTACAAATTTCCTTACAGCATAGGAAAAGCTAAAGGAATATCCAGCGCTGAAAGCATGCAATAGCTTTATAATTGTTTGGAACGTTAATTTTGCTTGATAAATATGCTAAATTTTTAAAAATCCATCTCAATTTCAAAAATAAAAATATGTAGAAATTCTAATTTGTGAAATGAGGTGGTACAACCAGCTTTTTCTTGACAATTATACAAGCTGCAATAGGCAACCAATGTTAAATTTCTGCAAGTCGTCCCTATTCCTCTGGATGTGATCAAGGTGACAGCCGGCAACGCCTCAGACGAGGAAGAAAACCCGTTTGGTTTAGTCTATTTCTTATAAGGTCCATGATTCTGAGTAACTTGAGCAAAGATTATTTACAGCAAATTATGTACAATGCGATACGGTTTCAATAAAACTGGAACTTCTGGGATAAATATTAGCAATTTGAGCTAAAAAGATTTAGCAAAGATTAGTTACAGCACGTTACGAGGTCTAATTAAACTTGACATTCTGGGATAAATAACGAAATTTCTTGAGTAAATATATACAAATGCGTACATAGATGTTTGACTACTTCCAATTATTATTATGGAAAATTTTCCTAGGACGTTTGAAGGGCTTGTTAATGCGGTGATCGTAATTTCCTAGATATCTAATGACATTGTGCTGGTGATTATCACATTGAGTGAAAATTTTTAGATAATTTGAGAATTTCTTCGTTGATGGTGTTAATCTTGAAACTTTTTCTTATGACGGTGTTCCTGACGAACCATTGAGAGTCTAACATAATTCGTAAATGAATATGTTTCGTTGGCTTTGTAATTTGGATCTGTGGGTATCGGTGGTAGCAGCCCAAATTGATCTGATTGTTATTTGAGGTGAGTAGGCAGTATTTAGTAGTGCTGGCTACTTTAACTGCCTGTTTTGAAGTATTGCCCTTAGGCTTTGGAGTACTATTTTAATAAGGCGGTTACGCCGTGCCTATACAGGCGAAACTTATGAAATGCATATTGCATGCAAGGACAAGCATCTGGAGCTGTTCGAGCTGGGACAGTGTTACAAAAGAACTAATTGGCAGCTTCTAGACCCCTAAACATTCATCGAAGTCAATGAAATAGTGAAAAATTATCACAAAGTCTCGAAACAAGTCACTTAACATTCTTTTAACACCTTTTCCCTAGAAGTTGGTATAGTGGCACAAATGAGGAACTACAGCAATTTGAGAAGCACTATCAGTTTACTAGTGAGAATTTGAATTTCACATCACAGTGAAGTATTGAAATGAAGTCACATCACAGTTACCTTCAGTGAAATTATTTACACTATTTACAGTTCTGCAACACACTAGGTCTTGAGATTGTGTTCACAGTTGCACATAGCACAACAGCGAGCGGTGGAAACACACACATTATTTAGTAATTATTTAGTAATATCAGTAAATTCCTAAGAGCTTAGGCTTGAATCTACAAGTCCATGTTAGATAAAGTCTCTGTCAAAACTCACTGTTATTAGGTAAACACAATGTACTTGAAAAAGACAGTTTGCCGAGCTTGTCAGTGGCTTGAATCCACAAGTCCATTTAAATCAGTGGCTTGAGTCCACAAGTTCATTATATACAAGGCTCATACGTTACAACTATTTACACTATTTACACATGTTTCACCATCTGCTGTTGTTAAATATAACTTCTTGGGCACTTAGCTACTTGTAGAGATTATTTGGTCTGCTATCGACCAAATTTTTAGCTCCTTGTGAATTTGGAGGTTCCTTACGAACCAAGATTAGTTCACTATCTCCCGAAAGATTTTTATTTTGGAACACTTGGAGTTTATGCCTATACGTGTTAAGACAGTGGCCCAAACTGGGACTGCATATAGCAGAGTAGGCCTGATTAGAGTGACATAAATTTTCTTTTTAATACTGCAATTTAGCTTCGCTTTTCTGTTGATGAGTGGATACAATGCCATTTTTGCTGCTGTAGCTTTGCATAGCACGTATTCCAAATGCTATTTAAATAGTAGTTGGGAGTCGAATTATTTTTCTGATGTGGAGGTACATGGTTTTTAACCATAGGCACTTCGTAACGTATAATCATTAGCATTGGCATATAGATTTCTGATGTGTTAAAAATTTAAACGACTGGTCAGTGCAACTATGCTCCACCCAGGCCCAAAGCCATCCTCCGTTCTATCGTCTAATTAATAAGTACTGGTTTCTGCCTTAATTATTATCTTACTAATATTTAAGACCTTAATTATTATCTTACTAATAATTAAAGCAGAAATACTTACTCAATACTGATGTAGGCAATAATATAAATATTTTCGGCTAATCTTTAGAATATGGTAACTGGTAGTTTGGCGACATTTTGGAGGCGATAAAGGTTACTACCTGGGACTTTGGTAATAATGTGAGCAGTACTCAGTTCCGATTACGCATTATTTTGTGTGAGGGAAATGAGAGATCATGGGATATGTCATGTCATATTAATGGACGAATTACGGTTCTTTAATCGGAAAAGGGGGGAAATCGGGAAAAAATCTGGAAATTTTGTATTTGGCTTTATTCTGTGTTGTGTGAAACAGTGTTCATTAATTTTTGGATCCCATGGCCCTAACTAAAGTGAATTCGAAATGGGTATTTAGTGGGATTGAAAGGGCTAGTAATAAGTGTTTCTTTAAGGCTGTGCGAGATAGAAGTAAAGATGTTTTATTAAGTTATTTATTTTACCTGGTACCTTGGTGTGAACTATAAGTATGATTTTAAAGATCCTGAAACAGAAATAAGAAAAGTTTATCGGACACATAATCAAGATTCTGAAGAAGAATAGGTAAGTTAGTATTTTTAATTATTTGAGGATATTATTTTTATGCATTGTTCTAAATGTAAGGTGGAAGTAAAGTAATTTGCGTAAACGTGCATGGAAATAATTTAAATATTTGACACTAAGTATTTGTAACCATTGGTAATGTTTGCGGTATGAATTAGTTAGTGACGTTTGTAATATAATAGATAATGTAGAGGTAAAAGTTTTTGGATATTTTATTTATTTTATACGGGAAAATGTTCATATTTGGAAAGGGTATATACTTTTTCGCGATCAGGTAATTTCATATATGTTCTTTTTACCGGGTTTAAAGATTCAGAAAATTCTTATGCATTTTCGTGAAATTTTTCTAATTTATGAGAAAAAAGCAGTGTACATGGATATAGTGAAGAGTGTGCGCAATGCCAATTTTGTGCAATTCTGGGATTTTTTTTTAAGTAAAAATAAGTCGACATGTACATGGTTTAGTGATATTTTAATTAAATGATAGTTATTTTGTGAATTTTATGTTTGTAGGAATTTGGTATACGTTTAAGTTGAAGTAAACGTGCATGGAAATAATTTAAATATTTGACACTAAGTATTTGTAATGCTTGCGGTATGAATTCGTTGGTGACGTGTATAATATAATAGATGATTTAGAGGTAAAAGTTTTTGGATATTTTATTTATTTTATATGTGGAAATGTTCATATTTGGAAAGGGTATATACTCTGTCGCGATCAGGTAATTTCATATATGTTCTTTTTACCGGGTTTAAAGATTCAGAAAATTGTCATGTATTTTCGTGAAATTTTTCTAATTTATGAGAAAAAAGCAGTGTACATGGATATAGTGAAGAGTGTGCGCAATGCCATTTTTGTGTAATTCTGGGATATTTTTTTAAGTAAAAATAAGTCGGCGTGTACATGGTTTATGTCTATGTGTTATTTTGAAAAATGCGTAAGGAGTATGGTATTGTGCACTTTTTCCCAATTTTGCAGTGAATATTTGTCATGATTAAGCAGTTTTGTTAGATAAAATTTCTAGCATAAGTGTAATTCGACTAGTGGATTGTTGGAAGAAGTGTTCAGTAGATAAAAAGAAAAGAAACATGTCTTTACTTCGTGAACTGCATAATATAATTAATTAACCTTAAACAGGCTAATTTAACTTTCCCCCCCCCCTTATTCTTTAGATCATCCTTCAAAATTAGTATGGTACTGGAAAGAGCCTTGCCACTTCCCCCTAGCAAACTACTGGTCAACTTGCTCAGTTATGCTTCTCCTCCAAGCCATTCACTGACTGCATCTCCTGACTTCCCTCTGACTGCTGACGAAGCTCACTCATTTAGCTACGCACTCTCCGCCAAGACTTCTCATCCTACACTCTGAAATTATTATCGTTACGCTTTTGTCTCGTGTCCAATTTTCACTCTGCAATAGTATGGACTTTTACATTCTACTTCCTCACAAGATTTGTTTTTCATCTCTACCTCTCACGATCTTCATGTGATTGCTCCAAAAATCTCATATTCTACGCCATCTAAATGCTATGTTGAAAAGTCGAAAACTAAAATAATTTACTTTATTGGGATAGGGTCTGACCCAGGAGGCCGACTTAATTGAACTTCGTTCAACGAGACTCCGCCCACTTCTGTTAAATGCCTCAACTACTACGCCCACGATATTCTGTTGGCTTCAAGCATCTACGAGGAGAAAGTTATGCCAAAGTGTTTATGCTACAGATGTGCAAATTTGCTTTTACGATGTGAATGTTATGCTTCAGATATCTTAAATAGCTAGTTTACCCAAGTTATGCCACTGTTACATTATGCCACATTGGATGTGATTCAGCACTTCAAGTGCACAGGTTTGTTCCAAGATTTGGATTTATTTTTCCACTTTTAGGATGCCCACTTAGGACAGATATAGATAGGTAAAGACTTCAGGGTCGTATACCTATTAAATAAGCGAAGACCTATGACCTAAAATTCATTTGCAGTGGGCGGAGCTTAGCAGGAGGAGTGCCCAGAAGTTTGTATCCTTAAATTAAATTTATTCAAAATTAAATATTTTTTTATTAAAAATCAGAGAGTAGTGAAAAATTAGTTGGCCTTTGAATCTACTTAAGAAGTAATGTAAATGATTTCCCTTAAGTTGCTTTGATCATAATTACTTATGTACGGTCGTCAGTTATTTCTGTGAATGCTAAAATTTCTATACACCTTTTTGCTCTGATGAAAATGTATTTTTTATCAAAAATATTTGGATAGCAGGAAAACAAATGGTAGTTGTTATCGGCTCTAAACAAACAACAACTTGATTTCGACGGGACACATGTGCTAACAATGCTCTCTGTGTAACGAAATAAAAATTACTTTGTTTTAACAAGTTGGTTTTATCACAGTGTTTATCAGGCGATAATCTAGTTGATATCATCTAGTCATTCTTATTTTTGCAGGATTCTTTATTTGTAGAATTCATTTAATTTATGCCCTCCGTGCTCAGTCCGCAAGTCAGAGTGAAATACCCCGTAGTATAAAGCCACTCCGTAGTTCTGGTATATTTGTACCGTAATTGAGATTATGAAAATGGGTTCACATTTCCTGCGTTATTTCTGTAGTTCATATGTTTTCTTAATAACGACTTCTAGTATAAAGAAGAGTAATAGATATAAAAATTTCTGTTCATCCTTCGCAACATTTGTTTTCTTTCATTATCGGGTTGCCACTATGACTGTCATCGGGTCGTGGTGATGACATCGAAAGCAGGACGTAACAGTGGGTAACAATTGAGTGGGATGTACGTCAGGTCTGTTATGTGATTTAGACCATGGAAGTAGGAAGATGGGAGTAGCCCTAAACAGGTTTCTCCCGTACCCTGCTCTGAGGCACCGGCGATCCTTACGTGGTGACCCAAACATTGAGTCATTTACCATTAAGTTCAATGGGTTTTGACGCGATCGGATGTAAATATTTTGTTATTACCTCGTAAATATATAAATAATATATATTTTCTTTTTCTACAACACTTCAGAGTCCTAAGTATATGAAACAACATTTCATTCTGAATGGAATTAAATGCTATACTTTTCGCTGAACAGTTTTCTTCGTTAATTACACTAGAAAAAAAATTTAAGGTACAAAAATTAAGATCAAAGTTCATTCTATTGTTAATATTAAAATTATGCATTATTTCTTTTCTATTTATAGAGCTTCTTCCTAAAAATACTTTCTTAAATATGACATGATTTTTTGGCATCTGAGGCATCTTTTAAATCGAAAAATACAAGTAAATTTATAATTAATGCTCTATTCCAGTGTTTCTCAAACTTATTTCTTCTACCGTCCCCTTTGAAAATCAATTATGTTTCATCGCCCCCCCATTTTTTATACACTCCTACCACAATTTCATTACTTTAATTAATTTTGTTATAGTGTGCTATATTAGTCGGTTCTGGTGTTTAAACTTACATTCTAAACTAGAAATATTTACCAGTGAGAGCAATTAAAACGCAACTTTATAATATTAATAATATATTTTAATCAAATTAAAGAAACAATATAGATAGGTAATCAACTTTATTTTTTAAACTAATCTAATGGGATGGATGAATTTGATGATTTTTAACAAGTTTGTTGATATCAGGTTCGATTTTACTCAAAAACAGTCGTAAGTCGCCACGTTTGGTAACTTGCAAATGATTTCTCTTTTTAGTAAGCAGCGTTGTCACAGCGCTAAATCCACGTTCACACAAATATGACCATGGGAATGATATCAAAAATTGTTGAACGATCGACCACAATCTAGGGTACAACTGCGGAATTGACTTTTGTAGCCAAAATTGTTGGTAGTCATTTTTAAATTTGCTTTTTATTTCCTCCTTCGTTGTCAGTTATATAAGTTCCAGGATTTTATTGAGGGCTCTGATGACATGTTGCACTGATTGAAACAGTCGTTCACTTAAATTTCTAGCAACTAAATGCTGTTGATGTATCACGCAATGTACAGCAATCACATCAAGAATTTTGTTTTTTAAGAACGACATGAAGCCCTTTTGAGACCCTGTCACAGCTGGAGCACCATCTGTAGCAGCTGATATAAAATTCTTCAAGGGAATTCCTTTTTCATCACAAAACTTTTCCAGTGCTTTAAATATGGTTTCTCCTTTTCTGTCTGTCTCTAAATTTCTAGCAAATAAAAGTTCTTGACATATTTTTTCATCTTTAATGAACCTCACGTAAGACAACAACATTGTTTCATTAGTTGGTAAAGTGGACTCATCCAACTGAATTGAATATTGACTAGTCTTCAGATGATTGCACAATGACTCTTCAATGTTTTCAGCCATTTCATCAATTCGTCTTTGCACAGAATAATTGCTCAAAGGAATTTTTCGAATCATATCTGCCGCCGGTTTATGGAGCACAGTAGTTATAACTTCTTTTATCGCCGCCAAAATGAACGTTTCTCCGATGGTGTGTGGTTTACCTGTTTGAGCAATTAACAGAGAGATATTGTATGACGTGCGAAGTCCGTCATCGTCTTGCTTAGAGCCATCGAAAAAAGTTTCGATCCACTTGGCTGAGCATTATGCTTCTTTTCCAGATCTTGAAAATAGGCTACATTTTTGTCCTTCTTATCTGGATGCATTTTATTTAAATGATCTTGAAGTCTTGAGGGCTTCATCGCTAATCGTTTGAAAATGTTTTTGAACAAAGAAGGCACAAAGGCAAAGATGGGTTTGAGGAATTTTCTATGAATCCATATTTAATATATTGTGCCATTTCTTCATTTTTGCTTGCGACATGGCCTTTTTTATTCAAAAAGATATAAATAAAGTGTTGAACTTAAATACTCGTTTAAAGATAGCGCGCGAAACCACTAATGAAAAATTACGAGCTTTTATATAGGATTTAAATACAGCAAATACGGACAGGAATAAGACAAACACGCACAAACTCGTTTATCTCTTTCGACGCTCAATCGTACTGACCAAGTTAGGACAAGTATCGATGAACCAGCTGATTGCTACCACGTACAGTCCGTTTTCGTATTGCAAAACCGCCACCTGTCGACGATTCTATTCTGAAAAGGGGCGATACGCTGAGATGGACTTTTTCCTCAGACCGTTTTTTCAGAAGCACGGAAGCACGCATGTTAAGTAAACATTTTTCTTTTGTCTCAACCCTATTTTGATGAACTCGAAGCAGACCTGACGCATGCGCAAAAGCGCTGAAGGTTTCTCCAAACGAAAACTGACAGTACGTCTACGGAGTACAACATCATAAGTGCACCGGCTCCCGCAGTTAGTCTTTTTACCCGGAATGTTTGCCACATTTGGCGATTCATGCATTTACACAGCTGTATGCTTTTCGTCATTTTACAACGTACGCGCATACGGCGTGCGGGTTATCCTAGGAAATCTATGTTGAGTGTTTTAAATTTTTATACCATCATACAGGGTAGAAATATAAACTAAGTATTCGTTATTGTGTAGTAGGTAGGTTTTAATTCTAGTAAAATTAAAAATATAAAGTAAATCAAATTACAAATCTCCCATCGCCCCCCTAACCCACGTCAACGGCCCCTATTTTTTCTGGGCCCTTAACGTCCCCCTCTAAGTCTCAAACGCCCACAAGGGGCGGGGGGCGTTATTGCCCACTTTGGAAAGACTGCTCTATTCCGTTCATTTTAAATTAGAGAATTATTAGAAATTAGCGAAATACTTTAAATAGTACTTACCTTTCTCTGAACATTTCTGAAAGGGAATAAAATAAGGATTTTTTTAAAGTATTATTTAAAACTTGTAACTGAGTTATTATAAAATGTAAGGGGAATAATTCTTTAAATTATACTTATCCGATTTTTTTTTTTTACCCTTAATTTCAACAATACATAGTCCAAAACTCTTTAATACTTTCTTAAGTGCGGATCTCATAGCATTTGCTTTACAATGCCTTTTAACAGATTAGTTTCCAGTACGAACAGTTCTTGCTTAAATAGTTTTATAACGTATTTGTCAACAGGATTTCAATTTATGTTTACAATTCAATATTAAAGTTATTATATATTTAGATAACATTTATAATCATTATAAATTAGATACATTTAATAATTAGATTTCTTCACAGTTGTTTATAAATGCATAAATTCTTCATTTCAAATACATTTATAAATAATTTAATGTAAATTGTATGTTGTAATGTTAAAGGCAGATACGTGCTTTCTGCAAGTACATGCATAAATACCCATACATATTTCATATTTTTCATTTCCGGCATGTGCAAATCCTTAATTTCTGTGCATTCACTATATTTTATTTTTAATTAACCCAAATAAGTAAAACGTGTAAGCCCAAAAGGATTATTTTTCAGATATAAAAAATTAAAATGATGAGTTTAAAATGAGCAACAGTAAAGCCTCTCCTCTAAACAATTTTAAAAGGTACATGTTACAATAATATATGGATGTGAAAAAAATTTATTTTATTTAAAACATTTTGGCGTTTGGAACACAAAATAAAAGTAGCGAATATTCTATCAAGGGTATCGAAAGATGTATACAATTTTACAGGTATGGTGATGTATTTTTCATTCTTTAAGCATAACATTTTTGCTAAAATCTATATTTTTGTATTTCAACAGCTTAGAATTTTATAAAACAAATTCATAATCAAAATCGCTGTTGTTAGTTATCGAAAAATAACCAAGATGTGATTTTTGCGTAAATGTCGCTAAACTATACAAATTGCTATTATCCATCAAACTAGGAATGTTTCTTTTAGGCGGAAGATTTCCGTTTTTCGATATGTATGGAACTGTCGCTTGTCGAAATACTCTAAGAACAATGTCAAGCGAGCTTCCGAATGTAAACAAAGAACACCCCATCTGGTGACCGAAGCTTCGAAGCAGTGCTTCACTTCTAGTGCCGGTTGGCTACTCCTTCCTTTCTTACCTCCCTGATTTAGACCAGTCTTTCCCAAAGTGGGCGATAACGCTCCCTTATGGGCTTTTGTGACCTAGAGGGGGGCTTTAAGGGGCCCAGAAAAAAATGGGGGTCGTTGACATGGGTTACGGGGGCTATGGGAGATTTGTAATTTGATTTACTTTATATTTTAAATTTTACTAGAATTAAAACCTACCTACTACACAATGACGGATACTTAGTTTATATTTCTACTCTGTATGATAGTATAAAAACTTAAAATACTAAACATAGATTTCGTAGGATAGCCCGCACGCCGTATGCGCGTACGTTGTAAAATGACGAAAAGCATACAGCTGTGTAAATGCATGAATCGCCAAATGTGGCAAACATTCCGGGTAAAAAGACTAACTGCGGGAGCCGGTGCACTTATGATGTTGTACTCCGTAGACGTACTGTCCGTTTTCGTTTGGAGAAACCTTCAGCGCTTTTGCGCATGCGTCAGGTCTGCTTCGAGTTCATCAAAATAGGGTTGAGACAAAAGAAAAATGTTTACTTAACATGCGTGCTTCCGTGCTTCTGAAAAAACGGTCTGAGGAAAAAGTCCATCTCAGCGTATCGCCCCTTTTCAGAATAGAATCGTCGACAGGTGGAGGTTTTGCAATACGAAAACGGACTGTACGTGGTAGCAATCGGCTGGTTCATGGATACTTGTCCTAACTTGGTCAGTACGATTGAGCGTCGAAAGACATAGACGATTTTGTGTGTATTTGTCTTATTCCTGTCGGTGCTTGCTGTATTTAAATATTTTCTTATATTTTCATTAGTGGTTTCGCGCGCTATTTTTAAACGAGTATTTAAGTTCTACACTTTATTTACATATTTTTGAAAAAAAAAAAAAAAAAAAGCCATGTCGAAAGCAAAAAAGAAGAAACGGCAATACAGTGCAGAATATATTAAATATGGATTCGTAGAAAATTCGAAAAACCCATCTTTGCCTTTGTGCCTTCTTTGTTCAAAAACATTTTCAAACGAAGTGATGAAGCCCTCAAGACTTCAAGATCATTTAAATAAAATGCATCCAGATAAGAAGGACAAAAATGTAGCCTATTTTCAAGATCTGGAAAAGAAGCATAATGCTCAGCCAAGTGGATCGAAACTTTTTTCGATGGCTCTAAGCAAGACGATGACAGACTTCGCACGTCATACAATATCTCTCTGTTAATTGCTCAAACAGGTAAACCACACACCATCGGAGAAACGTTCATTTTGCCGGCGATAAAAGAAGTTATAACTACTGTGCTCCATAAACCGGCGGCAGATATAATTCGAAAAATTCCTTTGAGCAATTATTCTGTGCAAAGACGAATTGATGAAATGGCTGAAAACATTGAAGAGTCATTGTGCAATCATCTGAAGACTAGTCAATATTCAATTCAGTTGGATGAGTCCACTTTACCAACTAATGAAACAATGTTGTTGTCTTACGTGAGGTTCATTAAAGATGAAAAAATATGTCAAGAACTTTTATTTGCTGGAAATTTAGAGACAGACAGAAAAGGAGAAACCATATTTAAAACAAAAGGAATTCCCTTGAAGAATATTATATCAGCTGCTACAGATGGTGCTCCACCTATGACAGGGTCTCAAAAAGGCTTCATGTCGTACTTAAAAAACAAGATTCCTGATGTGATTGCTGTACATTGCGTTATACATCGACAGCATTCAGTTGCTAGAAATTTAAGTGAACGACTGTTTCAATCATTGCAACATGTCATCAGAGCAGTCAGTAAAACCGAAACAACTCTTTAAATGACAGATTACTTAATCAGCTTTGTGTTGCTAATGATGAAGATATCAACAGATTGATAGCTCACACAGAAGTGCGTTGGCTATCAAAAGGAAATTGTCTGACTCGTTTTTACAATCTGTTTGACTCTGTCATAGAGTTCTTGGAAAACAAAAACACAGCATTGCGCGAAAACCTCATCACATCAAAGAATGATATCGCATACCTGACAGACCTTTATACATTGTTTAATGATATGAATCTCCAACTTGAAGGCGATGACTTGAACTTAATAAAAACAAAAACTATCGTCGCTGCTTTCGTAGCCAAGCTGCTCTTACACAAGAAGAATATCGGCAGACGCGAGTTCTATAATTTTCCCAATTTATCAGTATCCTGCAACAACAACGACTCGCTCGTCTACTGCCAACATTTGGAAAATCTTCACAGTGATTTCATTGAAAGATTCCAGGACAGTGTGAAATTCGAAATACCAGACTGGATGTTAGATCCTATTTCAAAAGAAAAAAGGGAACCAGAAGATGTTTCCCATGCATTACAAAGATGTGAGATGTATTATGTCATGAAATACTATTCCTTAAACTCAAAACAAACTAAAGTAACTGATTATTTTTAGAAATGAAGGTATGTAATTTTCATACATAACTTGATAGATAGGATACTTTAATGTAATTTTCATACATTGATGGAATGCGTACATTAATGTATGTAATTTTGCATGTACATACATTCACATGGAAAGATCATATCAATAAGGTCAGATGTAAGACTGCAGGTGCTATTAGAGATCTTATTCCACTGATTGGGAAAAATTCAAAACTTGATTTAAGAAGAAAAAGGCATATTTATACTGCTATAGTTAGACCAATTTTTTCTTACGCGTCTCCAGCTTGGGTGACCTATTCGAAAAATGACTTCAAGAAATTACAGGTTACACAAAATAAATTTTTAAGACTTGACACGAATGCCCATTTTTACGTTTCTAATGAAACACTTCACAGGGATTTGAAAATAGAGAATGTCGAGAATTTCCTTCACAATGCAAATCGTAAATTTTTTGATAAAGCGAGAAACTGCTCGCACATGAATTACTTTAAAGTTTTCGATTACGCCATGTTTCCAGAGGATGCCAAGATCAGACCTTTAGCGGCCTTCCTCACTAGGGACTCTAATTTTCCAACGTAGATGCAACATCATCTGTTTTTTCTGTAAATACAGTATATAATTTTATTTCGTAATGTACTTTGAAATTCTTCGTACTTTGTATATGTATATATTCACCTTTGTTGTATTCTTATATTTTGCAAAAAAATTGTGTTTGCATTTTTCATGTTTTTTCTCCACCTACCCATCATGAACAAAATTATTTCAGACACTCCACATCTTGCTGCCTGTCCTGGTCTTTAGCCTTCATGTTCGATTCTCAGCTTGTGACGTCCTGTGGTCACCCCCCTTTTTCCCAATTCTGATACCTCCTGTCACCCGATCCAGACATATGTATGTCATACGCGCCTTGGGCATACTTGTCATGAGCCGGACACGTTGCATTTAAATGCAATATCTCGGCACAATTAATAATGAATGAATGAATGACAGTTCTAACAAACCTCTTGTAACCCACCCACCCCCATGATTGGCCCAGATAACAAAATTTTAGCAGTTGCACCTCCATGTGTAACAGCAAATCAATCTTGAATGAAATCACTGACCTTGAGACACAGACTTGGGGTTATTGACAATTCCGGATAAGAAAATTCTAGCATTTGCACCTGTACATGTGAATCGACTTTGAATAAAATCCCTGAACTTGAAGTATGAACTTAGGGTTTTGATTTTACAATTAAAAAAGTGATTTGATTTTTGTAAGCAGTAGCATTCGTTTTATTAAGTGGTTATATTAAAATCATATTGTATTCATTTCAATTTATTCCTTGAGTTTTGATTTTAATAAGCAGTTGATTTTAATATGCACTTTTTAAAGCCATGATTTTATTAAGCACTACCCACTGTAGTGCCCTCTTAGAGTGCCATACTAATGAGAGCATCAAACCCTGGATGCTGGACTATCAGACTTTTATTGTAGTTGCTTTACATAACAGAAACAAATGAGTGAACTGTTTCTAAAACTAATATTGCAAAGTTATTACTACATATAAAACTGGGAGCCAAAACTCTAAGATGGTTATAGCAATTTTGTATTTAATAGCTGAAAAAGGACATCACATTAACAGACAAAATGCGCAAAAATAATTTTGGGCATCGTGTTGTCTGAGAGGATGGCAACATTGAACGGGCTCAAATTCTGGTGAATGAGTTGGTTACATAAAAGTTTCCATTTGTAAACAGAATATGAGCCAGTTTGCTTCACAAAGGAATTTATTATATTCAATAAAAATAGCAAATTTCTTCCAATGTAATATCTTTTGTCGCACAGTACATTTTTAAATTAAACACATTATATAACCAGTAAGTTATCTA
Organism: Stegodyphus dumicola; assembly: GCF_044657685.1. Taxonomy (NCBI): domain Eukaryota; kingdom Metazoa; phylum Arthropoda; class Arachnida; order Araneae; family Eresidae; genus Stegodyphus; species Stegodyphus dumicola. The sequence continues at coordinate 159,668,224 of NC_140778.1, forward strand.
TGAATGGAAAATAATCAAATAATTATAACAAAAACTAAATAAATATGACCGTAATTATTAAAGAAAAGATTCTGAAATTTGTAGATCTTTTTTTATATTTCAAAGCTTTCTAAAAGTTAAAACCACAAGAAAATTGTTTTAGGTTAGGTTGATTTCATATAGCAAGGGCTATGTTCCTAAGGAAAGGGAGGGCTTCCTGAGGGAAACTGGTTCCTATTCACTTCACACATCGAGAAAACCCATAAAATCCAAATATGCAACCAGCCTATTCGTCTTTGTTCAGGAAATCAGTATACCCTAATGTTAATTTATAATCTGATTTCAGAGAAATGTAGCCACTTGTTAGTATGGAGTAACTTAACTAGTATGGAGTTGTATTCAGTCTAATCACTTATTTGCACTATCAGAAGAAACTGTTTTTATTCACGAACAGAAGAAAATGTAATATTCAAAATCAGTAACATAAATTTTAAGATAGAATATTTTAAGAGATTTCATTAAAACATTGATTTTTATTACACTAGAATTTTGATTTAATTTCTTTTATTTTTAAGTTAAACTATAAGTTTTCAACCTCTAAGTCTGTCACATTCATTTCAAAAATTCCTGAATGTAACCCTTCTAAATTTAATGTATTCCAGTGAAATCTTTTCTTCACAGCTGTTAAGTTTGATATCAGTTACCATTTTCATTTTAGTGCAACTAAATTTACGACTACTTTCTTCTCTCAAATGCTGTCCTAATCTTCGAAAGTTCTACACTGCGATGGCACAGTGAAGAACAGCTGAACGAGCTAAGTCCTGTCTCTGATGATGCTTTTACGAAGATTGCGAGTTCGGGCCTTGGCCATTTTACAATCGATCCCGACGTAAGGTCTGTTGAAGGTATTCGTGGTTCATTTTTGTTTACTGTTACAACTTCGCTAAATCGAGACGAGCAGATGAATAAAACAGAATTAAAGTTCTTTTTTTTTTGGATCAAGTCCAATCACAGTTAGCGAGGGTGAGGGGGAAACTAACGTCGTAGTTGTACAGCCTCATCGCTGTCGTTATGAATTGCTCCACAAGTTCACCCAGTGGAAACTCTTGAGATCAAAAAGTGTGTGTTAGTGGACTTGCAATCCTGGAGAAGACGTACGTGGACTTGTGTTCCTTGGAGACTGCTCATCTTGAATATCGGTAAGAGACTTTTGTTTTTCTACCCGAATGCTTTACCGTATTACTTAGTGGGTTCGGTGACTAGCTGTTCGGCATGGAGGAAGGAGAACCCGGATCGCTTTATGCATTATTCGCGCAGTTTTATGCCCTAAAAGAAGATGTTGATAAACTTCAAGAACTAAAGGAATCGGCAGATATTACCGAGGAACAGGAAAAATGTCTTTGCTCTATGCGAGCCGAATTGGAATCGAAACATTATATGATATATAGCAAAGATGGTGTAGAAGTTCTAAATCAGCCATTTTCTAATACTAACAATAGGCAAAATTCACAAAAATCAGACAACGGTTGGCAGGATGCACACGTTTCAAAACGCGGTAGGAAACGTAGCAGTTCGAACGAGGAAACGTACTCTCCGCTAAAATCTTCAAATCAATTCAATTTCTTACAAGAGGTAAATTTAGATGGCAACAGAATGGAAGACGACAATATCCTGGAAGAAGATAAGGTTACCCCTAACCCAAATCCCTTCATTCAACCCAGGTAGTATGCTGGGAAAATTCCCCCGCTAGTTATCACTAAGACCATTAACTGGAAGGATTTTAGGAAAAAATTAAAAGATAACTTAAAAATTGAAAAATTTGAATGCAAAAAAAGAAGGCGAAAATATGTTTTTTAAACTAAGCTCCGCCGACGATTATAATACGGTGCAGGATAAATTTGAAAAGGAGGAAATTCCGTATCACACCTTTTTGTTAAACTCAGATAAATGTAACAGACGTGGTCATAAAAAGACCACGGATTACGAGGCTGACGAAATTAAAGAAGAGTTAGAAGCTCAAAAAATACCGATAATTAAAGTCAAACCCATCACTAGTGTTATGTCGTGGAGCAAAAACAATTTTACTTTACACCTGACTGCCACTGTCTCCGACATGGCAATGTGAATACTCTACATCTAAAATTTCAAACACCATTCCAGAATTTTAGATGTTTATTTAATAGAATTCTATTCATATATTTGCAAGTTATTCACTATAAACACAATAAACAAAATTTGAACTTATCTGCACCAGCGTGAATAAGCCTGGCATAATATTCTGAACTCGACGCAACTTTAGCAGGAAAAATACCGCAAATTCAAACACAAGGTTTCATCCTTTCCAACGCAGCTAATCTTCTAAATATATTTTACTAATATTCGCAGCGGGACAGCGGATTCCATTCATTCACCCAAAACTCAAATGTTTTAACGCAATAGTATCGCAAAGGAAAACGTCGACTCAAGATCAAAATATTAAAAATCTATAGAATATCATCCTCTGTTGCCATTCCAGCACTGCCAAGTTTTTCTTCCTGCAGCTGTTGCCAGACTTATCCTCGCTGTATGATGAGAGGTACAACATCCTCCCACCCTGATTTTCTCAAAATCAGACGTTGCACAAAATTTTCTAACATTACGAATAAAACAAAACAGTACTATGTCTTAGTTTAGAAAACACATAAAAGAAACTCGGTTAACATACAATATATATGACAGATCATACTAAAATGAGATCAATAAAGAATAAACTTAAGTCATTGCTAAAGAAAAGAGGATATAAGTCCAAAACGTCTATATTGCTTATTATGTCTAAGAGCATGTCCCTGGTTTTTAAGTCTACCGCATCTAGATCTGTTTTCAGTTGCCAGAGTTAGCACAGGATCACTGGTAGTTGAAACTTCTAGTGGGTACAGTTTTTTGATTGGTCTTACCAAATATCCACTGCTTGTTTTTACCTGTATCACTCTGGTAGCCCCATCTCTACTACTGAATATTTTTACAATTTTGCCCATTGGCCTATTACACGTTTTTTATTGTCTAGTTCTATGAGGAATACGTCCTCCAACTTTAGGTTTTGACATGAAGCGCTTGCCTTCTGCACCAGTTGAGCCAGATATTCCTTGCGGAAGCGACTTCTCAGTTCTTGTCCCAACGTATTGCAGTAATGTACACGCACATCCAGTATCTGGGAATCGATGTAATCCAGATCTGGTACCCCCACTTGTTTTATCTCTTGCAAAAACAGGGAACGTGTCAGAGGTACGAGCTCTTCCGAATCATCATAGATGTACGTTAAAGGACGGTTGATTAATGTGGATTCAACATCACACAGGACGGTCAGTAACTCCTCGAAATTCACCGACGATCTCCCTAGAATTCGCACAAGAAGAGTCTTGGTGGAACGAACTAAGCGCTCCCACCATCCCCCCCACTACGCAGCCGTAGGGGGGTGAATTTCCATTTTGTTGGAAAACACTCGTTTTCTGTGATTTTTCTCCAATCCAGGCATCTCAGAGCATTGTCTGCTCCGGTAAAATTAAAATAGAAGCACTTATGCTACTATCCGTGTTAGAACTCGTATTGACACTACGGTCAACCTCATTATCTATATTCTCTTTCACCCGACGATTAAGTGTGATAAACTCATCTGAATATTCTTCGCAGCCTATGACCTCTGTTTCCAGATCATCTTCAGCGGCTTTTCCCTAAATCATTGAATCTAGTATTTCTGAATCGCAAGATCTTAACTCAGCAATTATCATCTGCAACTTCAAAATTTTGTCTTTCAATACATCTCTATCCGCTTGAACATCTTTACAAAGTTCGGTTTTTAGAATCTTAGCCGTCCTAGTAAAGGCATTGCGTGCCGTTTCATGCATTTTCTTCAACATTTCAACATCCATTTTATCTGTAAATGCAGACCCACTCAAAACTCAAAATCTGTAATGTTATCACCAATCCGACAAATCCTCAAAATTCGTCTTTACTCAGCAATTCCAAAAATATAACTCAATATAATAAAAATGAATAACAATATGTCATAACATTCATAATACAGCAAAACAAAATTATTTTTAATATCACCGCAGAAGATTTAACGCATAACCTTTTCTACGTTTACACTGCAGACGATTTAACGCATAGCATTTCGATTGAAAATTGAAACTAATTCGAATACAAATACGAAATTCAACATTGCAGACGATAAAACGCATTACCTTTCCAAATAACACTTAAATTAATATTTACTTCTACAATAATATAATATAGCAAACACAATACATTCTCAACTATATTAATATAATAATCCCAACACATTCGAATCAGGATCGCAATCCTGGCTGGCTCGCCATTTTGTTATGTCGTGGAGCAAAAACAATTTTATTTTACACCTGACTGCCACTGGCTCCGACATAGCAATGTGAATACTCTACATCTAAAATTTCAAACACCATTCCAGAATTTTAGATGTTTATTTAATAGAATTCTATTCATATATTTGCAAGTTATTCACTATAAACACAATAAACAAAATTTGAACTTATCTGCACCAGCGTGAATAAACCTAACATAATATTCTGAACTCGACGCAACTTTAGCAGGAAAAATACCGCAAATTCAAACACAAGGTTTCATCCTTTCCAACGCAGCTAATCTTCTAAATATATTTTACTAATATTCGCAGCGAGACAGCGGATTCCATTCATTCACCCAAAACTCAAATGTTTTAACGCAATAGTATCGCAAAGGAAAACGTCGACTCAAAATCAAAATATTAAAAATATATAGAATATCATCCGCTGTTGCCATTCCAGCACTGCCAAGTTTTTCTTCCTGCAGCTGTTGCCAGACTTATCCTCGCTGTATGATGAGAGGTACAACAACTAGAATGAGAGACGGTATTGCTACACAGCTGCCGGTTTTTTATGTTGAACCCCCCCCCCCCCCGTAATGACGAGGGTAAGAAAATATGGCAAGTTAAATACTTATGTGATATGAAGGTTACTATAAAATCTTACAAAGGTAGGCCCGGACCAACGCAATGTTTTAATTGCCAAAAGTACGGGGATACTCAGAAAGCATGTCACAATGAACCGCGATGTGTACGCTGTACTGAATCGCATAAATCTTTCGAATGCCCATATAAAAATAAGAAAGAACATGCAGCCCAGTGTGTCCTTTGTAACGGTTCGCACGCAGCGTGTAGTCTTGATTGCCCCAAAAGGCCTGGAAATATGGAACATTCTCCCAAACACTTTGAAAATAAGAAAATCATACCCAGCGCCATGATTGAAAAAGCGAAAAATTATACTCGCTCTCCTGAGAGCCAATCAGAAAAAGGCACCGACTCCAAAACGTACGCGGCCGCCGCCGCATCGAAGATAACTAGAAATAAACCCAAGCCAGGAGAAAAAAACCTCTCAAAATAATGACGAAAACGATATTGAAGGTTTTAATAGATTTATTGAAATTTTATACACTCTGTACCTGCAATTTAAAGAAGCAGAAGACCAGATGAATCAGTTAAGCGTGGCTCTTGAAGCCATTAAGATGTTTGATATGAACAATCATGTATAATCACATCCAAAACAACTTAGGTTGTAACAGTAGGCATATTAACTATGCAAAATTTATGTTCTTTAACTGTAATGACATAAAAAGACAAGTAACTGAAATTAAAGACTACATTAACAGGCATAGCTTAGATATCGCTCTTTTTAATGAGACGCATCTCAGGACGACTGACTCCCTAAAGATCGCAAACTTCGATGCGTTTAGAAGCGACCGTGGTGGAGGCACCGCCATAGCTGCCAAAAGGTACCTAAAATGCTACAAATTCGTATTACCCATTTTTGTCTCAATACATACAATACAATTGTCTCAATTCATACAATTGTCTCTTATTTATCTCCTGATAAATCAGACAAAATTGCCTACATAATAGAAGCACTTTGGAAGAGTTAACAGTTCTTAAGGGTTTTATGCACTCCACAAAAAAATGTCAAAATAAAATCTTATTATTCATAAGTATAAAAAGGAAGTAAGCGATAAAAGCGGTTTTACCTATTTTTAGAAGGGCATTAAATCTAAAATATTAATCTATTCTTATTTGTTATGATTAAAAAACATTAAATATGTTAAAGATGCTTATATATTAGATATGTTAAATATGCTTAAAGAGCGTGCAAAATCGCTGACGTTTTAATCATAGCAAAAGTCAGTACTAAAAAAATTAGCATTAAAATTATGAGACAGATTGAGAAAGAGATGGCCTCTATTTAATTTTCAAGTATATTGGCGCGAGACGAAACCTGCGGTTTTTGCCAAAATGTAGCCAAACTGATAAGAAGAGGGAAATAATGCGTAGCCAGCGGCTACTCTGAGCAGCGACAATGGACCACCCAAAGATCTACAGATAGGCGATTCTCTAAAATGGGGAAAGCACGGATGATACGATAGTTGTACCAATGCCGGCGTCTGAGAAAGTCATTCTCCTGGTACAACTGCTGTACCAGCCGGCTTCGAGAGGTTAAGAATTATCATGTACACAACATCAAATATTAAGACATGAACTTGAAATAATCATATTCATCTATCTATATCATTTCTTCTCAGGAAATTACCTCATATATCTCAATGTTTTTACTTGCGCTGATCTCCCAGGGGGGATGATTCTTTCACTCATACATAACAAAGGGTCCGTCTCCTGACCTTGAGGAAAAGACTTCTTTTACTCTTTGTCCACTGGAGCGACCTTCGAGGCTGCAACCGGAAGCGTAATGGCAGACCGCACATTGAGTTGAACAGTGTTAAGCGAATTTCGCTTACTGCGCATGCTTGATGGTGTACCTTTGGCGCGGGGAGAAATATTGGCGACTAAGCAACCCTACGTTAGCTTATTCGTGATCTCCATGGTTGTCGAGTGTGTTCGAGTGATGTTTAAAAACTGCAATGTTGTGGAACTTTGCTTATTAGTTATTTTAACGTCCATGCCGATTGCACTTGCTTATTTTTCTAATATATGTTGCATTTTAATTTGTCAATAACAGTGCATTTAATATTTGTTAACATACGTTCGTAATAATCCATTATTTAAATGTAATTTGTTTACATGTTATAATTCAGTAATTGTAAACTGGAGTATCTCGCTTAGTTTGTTAGCGTATATTCGCGTTTTTATTTTCTCATTCCAAAGAATTTAATAACTAGCATTAAAGAGTTGTAAAATTTCTTCAGTGTTATTTGCAAGCACTTGTTATATTCCTCAGTGTTTCTTTATGTATGTACGAATGGAACGTATGGTAAATCCCGAATTGTTTTTATTGCTTAAAAGTATAATGAATAAATTTTCAACTAATATATCCTAAATTTCAGTCTTTTTCTGAACGAAAATTTGTACAGATCCAAAGGAATGTGCAGAATTTCATAAGTATTATATTTTACATTTTGAATGCAAATACTGCTTCACATTATTTCGCGATAATTACAGCTTTCTAGTTGTTTGAGCAGTACAGCAAAAAATAGTATTTTAACACAGTAATTAATTTACATTTACATTATACTCTACGAAGATTTAAACGCCAGATTTGTTTACGATCAGATGGCGGTACATCTACCATATACCGTATTTATCTTCTTTTCAAATCGCGCCAACATAGTAATTACGCCAAATTGTTTTCTGGGCATGCGCAGTATGAGACATTCGTTTAACACTGTTCAACTCAATGTGCGGTCTGCCATTACGCCAATCGGAATCATTAACAAAGGCACCGGATTTTATCACGGATATTGCACTGTATAAACTATTGCAATTTGAAATCATTCATCGTAGACAAAGTACCTTCATACGACCTTATCACATTTACCTACTTACTGGCTTATCTAATTCCATGAACGAGACATCTCAGAGAAGCGACTCCGATTGATCATAGCTGTGGGAAATCATATTGCAACACCATTCGCTGAACGAAAAATTGTGATTGAAATTTTAACTGAAAGAACATTAACTCAGAACGGTTTCGGGCTTATTTGGTGTAGGTTAGAGTGTTTCGATTAAGAAATTTATCCTCGGCCTGCAGTTTGAAGCTTTTCAATAGGATATACTGTGCTTTGTTACTTTCAAGTCTCAGAAGTAATTTTTATAGAAAATGACCAACAGGGTATGATCTAAATATTATTAAAATTGTATACATCTATATATGTGCGTAAATTATCTCTTGCTTACAGTTTTCGAATATGAGTTTTGCTGAAGTTCCTTATTGATGTTGAATAACGTTTCTTATGTGCTTTCACTGAATTTTATAATAAAAATGTGTCCTGTTCACTTATATTTTTGGTGAAATGTAGTAGCTTTATTTTATCAATTAATAAATTAAATCACAAATTTATTCTCCCAATTAATTTTATTTATCGCATTTTTAAAATGTAAAGCCGAAAAAATTAAGATAATTGCGGATTTTTATCTTATTATCGTGATTTGAGGACCAGAAAGCTCGAATTTCTAATCTAAAAATGGAATTAAATTTAAAGTTTTTAAGCAATCAGAAAAAAAAAATCTTCGGAGATTTCCTACAAAGTCATTTACCACTGTGCTGGTTTTTCCATGTTTCTAGTTGTGAAGTTTTCAATCGAAAATGAAATGGATCATTTTTTTTTTTTTTTTTTGTTGTCTTAATATTAAAAATGATAACTATGCCCTTGTAAAGATTCCAGAATATTCCAATTCCTTGTTTTCAACTGAAAAATTAAATCACTAAAATTTCAGTTACTGCCTTATACTTAAAAATGTTTAAAGTTACAAAAAATAAATTTAAACAAAATAAAATTATACAATTTTATAAATTAATATATTTTTTTTATTTTCTAAATTAACTTTAAAAACTTCAAAATCATAAAGAAGTGAATTGCCAAAAAGATTTTTTAACTAAATAATTGCGATTAGTTCTGAATAGTTTAAGAAGTTGTCGCTCAGGCAATTAACATATAAAATATAATATCATATATTTAAACAGAGTTCTTGAACATATTTGGATATGGCGGAACATTTGCAGTGGTATTATTTCGCCCACGTGGTATCCAATTTTAGCTACGCGGGAAGTCGTGTCGTTATTTAATAATAGAATGTTTTAATTATTAGTCCAAAGGGATTTGAATCCCGAAGGACTATTAGTTTCGTTTTGGCATTTTGCGTCGGACTCATAAATGTCGGTTCACTTTTCAAACTGTTGCCACAAAATGTTAGAGTCCTGCATTATATTTGAAGAAATTAAATAATGAAAAATCTGCATAAATGTATGTATATTTCTCGTATTGTGATAAAACAACGGTACATAGAGTCATCGAATTTTGAATAACGTAATCCTCCAACGAATATGAGCATGTGGAAGACCAAATTTGAAATTTGAAATTTGTTTTATGATCGATTTCCTATTTTTTAAAACTTTGACGAATTTTTGATTAACAAACTCAAGGATTTCAAAGCGAGCAATGGCAACGTTGTGCAGAAAAAACATTTTTATCTCCAGCGCGTGAGTCTCTGTATCGGAAATTCTAAAGATATGCTCGTTTTAAAACTATTTTGCGATATTGCTGTTGCACTGGATCTTATGGTTTAAGTGCGAGGAACATGATATTTAATAAAGAAAGGTAACACACAAAATGTTAAAAAACGCCCCTTTGGACGTAATTTAAAATCTGAAACATTTCAGATTTTTTTTATTTATTTATTTATTTTATGTTGCTTCGTACTTATTTTAACATATCACTTGTGGACGAGGTTTGGAAAATATACATCGTCAGGTAGGAAAATATTTCATTTTGCCGAGACACGATATCGTACACATGTAAGCATTAACTGTTCCTTCAAAGTGTTTAAAATGGTGACTGGCTCCTCGAGTTTTTGCTTTGTGTATTTTATCTGTTAAGATAGTTTCATGTGATGGACCCCTTTTGGCATAGTGGTTATAGATATTTTATATGGTATTAAATTATTTATATGGTATTATAGATATTTTATATGGTATATCACCAGTCAGTCAATCAGTTTAAAATGGTGCAGCATGTTTGTGAACTTAAGTAATGCATGAAATATCCACGTGCTGTGAAAACATCTTAAAGACACCACGTGGTTTGGAGCTGGAGCAAATAGTGTGTGGAAGCCTAATATATGTAATTTATTTTGACATCCAAGGGGGGAAAAAAGAAACCCTTACTAAATTAAAGCCATCTTCCCTAAATTATCCCTCTGACAGAGGAAAATTCGTTCTCCTGTTAAAAGTGTAAACAATTCGCTTGCGACAAGTTTTCCAAGAATTTAAACAAGTCAAAAAAGGCTTAAGTCGCCTTTATCATTTAAAAACTTTTTTTTAAATGAATGTTTTATTGACTCTCGTTGATACCTGGATAAATTTTAGGAAGGCGATTTCTTATTTTTTTTTTTTTTTTTTTTTTTTTTTTTTTGGCATATGTTTCAGATTTTTGTGAATAATGGTAATTTTATAAATCAATGTATATGATCATTACATATGATATGACCAATATTTTATTAATTTTATTATTCTGTTTGAAAGCGCTACCGTAATAATTTATGCATATATTATGAAAGTAATAAATATACATGACATGATAAACATGAGCAACTTAGTAATTTCAAAGTATGTTACCTAAATTTAATCAACTAATTTTTTTAATTGAGTATGTACTTAAAATTTCTGTAAAATCAGGATATTTTAGAACTTTGACTGATCCCCCTTTTTTTTAACTGAATATATATTGCGTCGGTTTCAAACTGGATCTGGTTTCGTATTAATTAAGTACATATCAGTAACTAACTATATATGTACCAGTTTAATGTTTATTTATTTATTTATTTATTTTTTATTTTTATTTATTTATTTATTTTTGTTAATAAGAAAATTAGATAAAAGCTTGCAAATTTTTAAACTTAAATTGTTATCTAAAAATTTCAATTACAGTCTAATATTTAAAAAATGTTCAGCATTTTGTCAATTATTTTTAAATGTAAAAATAGAAAATTAAAATTGTAAAATTTGAAAACTCGAATCTTTGCATCATTTAAAATATTGTTGCGTGCCTACGGGTTGGTAATACATTGACTTCACACAGTTTCTATGAGAGGTTAATACAATTTATTTAATCAAAATAAACAGTTGAAAATTCAGGAATTTTCCACAGAAATAACCTTGTGGCTGTTCACAGCATCGCAGAGTATATTCACTAGTTAACCTTCCATCTACTAAAAATTTTAAATACAAACTTTAAATACAAATGTTTAAATACAAAGTGCATCTAGAGAGATAATTATCTCAGAAATACCTAATTTCACGCTAAACAACGAAGTTGCAATAAAATTAACTAAACAACTGAGCGCAGATGCTCTCTTCAGCCTTGCATAGGTTAGAATAGAAAATGGAAAGAAAAGAAAAAATATTATATTTTAATTAATATAAATGAAAAACTACATTTCTTTGCAGGCTATAAAGAAACTGGTTGACGCTGTGAAGCAAGTTCTGGACAATCGACGACCGATTGAACCGGTCTTTTCAACCGGTCGTCGAGATATTTCTAGTAATTTCTGCTTCCGGAAATAACTGGAAAGCAATATAAGTGTGGAATTAGTGTTACAGCTAACATAGTGGTCAATTACATATGTTGAATTTCAACAGATATTACTGTGATACAAGCAAACAGACCAGAATGGTGCCGAATCTTGGCGATTTGTCGCCAAATTTGGCGAAAAATAAGACGTATAACTGTTGTCAGCTTTGCGATTATCTCATCAAATTACCGACATCACCATTTACTCTGTTAAATTCACATCTCCCTGTATTCCTTATTTTCCTGCATAGCTTTCTCTTAAAAATTGTTTTGCGTTACATTGCACAGAAAAATACAAGAATTTCACATATACCTGCACTAAAATAATCTCCCTACATGCAAAATTCGTTGTAAGTACACGTTATGACCAATGATTACGAAGCGAAAACCTACATAAATACACAATGTATGAGTAAGGCTTTTTTAAAAATATTTTCCACTACACATGCAGTTCAGGTTGAAGTATATTCACTTTGAAAGTCATTCCTGAACTCTATCCTAAACTTCGATCCCATAGTTTTAGTTTTACTATTGATCAGTTAAGAGATATTGCATTCGTGAACATTTTACATTTTTTACGAATATTTACGTTTCTCGATATCGCAGTTGCAGCCATTACCATTAATGGCAACGATTACATGCTATCTTCAATTACAGCGTGCACAAAGACATCATTTTAAATCTGTAGTATCCGAACAACTACGTAATTATCGCAGGCTGAAGTATTAGAATTTCCATAGAAAAATTCGAATAAAAAAGCAGTATAAATTTGTGTCCGCACGCGTACTTTGTCATAACTCAGAAATGAACAACAAGAAAGAAGGAGAGAGGGATTTTGAGTTAATTTTCGCAAAATTAGGGGCAATTAATTTTATAGATTCTCACGCCTAGTTGATAATTCCTCCTTACAGTTCTATAGAGTGTTCCGAAAGAAAATCCTCCATTAACTCTCAGTATATATATTATTGCGGAAATAAGTACAGGCTGTTAGCCATGGTTCTACTGGAATTTCTGTAGACTGACTGAAAGGTATACTCATACATACAGAAATTTCTTTATCCTTAATGCTACTATACCACAAGTAAACTTGGTGTAATTATTGTTAACAAACGGACGTGAGTATTATACTCGTACTAAATGTAAGTAACCCAGTACTTTGGTATAATGACTTACTCAAGTCTGTAATAAATAATCACAGAAAAAATTCTATTAATTTATGACTTCAAAATATTTTATTAATTATAAAATAAGCTTAGGTAATTAAAAGTATTAAGAACGATATACTCATAAATATACAGGATTTTGTCGAAAATTTAAATTCGAAACAAGGTGCTAAAAATAAAATTAGTGAGGATTAATAAAGTAATAGAAAGTTTGTCCTTCCTCATATTTAGTGATGTAAATCGTTTCGGAAATTTTTATTCCCCCTCCCTTTGATTCAAAGTATTCAAAGAATCCTATTATTTCTCTCTGTTTTAAAGAAAATGGAAAGGAAAGAAAAAATATTATATTTTAATTAATATAAATGAAAAACTACATTTCTTTGCAGGCTATAAAGAAACTGGTTGATGCTGTGAAGCAAGTTCTGGAGAATCGGGACACAAACTCTATTAAAGCCATATTAAGACGGAGTTCCCATACGGATTACATCTTCCCTTCGGTGACGGAGGGTCGCGTTCGATTGTCTGCTCGGAATCTATTCTTACGAGTGAATGCTACTGGTGTCCGTCGATAACATCGCGGCAAAGACATCGCGGACGAAAACGTCGCGGAGAAAACAACGCAAGGCGAAAACGTCGTGCTACAAAACATCGAAGTCGAAAATAAAGCGGTTCAAAAACTTCGCAGTTTAAAAACATCGTCGTCGAAAATATCGTGGTAAAAAATAAAGTATCTACAAATCGTCGCATGACAATAACATCGCAGACATGCTTTTTTTCAGGTTTTAATAATTGTAAATGGATATTCCCATAATGATTTGTGAGCGCAAGATGTAAAGAAGGATAATTTTTACTTTCACATTTTTTTATTAACTAATAAATTTTTGCTGAAAAAGTAAAAAGGAAACTTAAGCATAGAAAATTAAGTGCAACTCATAGATTATACTTTTCGTGAAAAATTACCAGTAAAAACTTTATAAAATATGATTTATTAATGGCCTTTGTTAGTTAACTATGTCGGTTTAAAATAAGTTCTATAAGTTGCATTAATTTTCTATGCTTAAATCTCCTTCTTATTTTCTCAGCAAAAATTTATTAATTAATAAAAAATATGAAAGTGAAAGTTATCCTTTTTTCCAACTTGCGTTCACAAATCATTGTGGGAATATCCATTTATAGTTGTTAAAGCCTGAAAAAAGCATGTCTACGATGTTATCGTAATGCGATGATTTGTAGATACTTTATTTTTTACCACGATATTTTCGACGATGATGTTTTTAAACTGCGAAGTTTTTGAACCGCTTTATTTTCGACGACGATGTTTTAGAACTGCGATGTTTTCTCTTTGCGATGTTTTCTCCCACGATGTTTTGTAGCACGACGTTTTCGCCTTGCGTTGTTTTCTCCGCGATGTTTTTGTTGCGATGTTTTCGGCTGTAACCATGCTACTATACCAGGTAATGTTTACCTATTTGCATACATAATTTTACAATGTATTATAATTGAGAAAGGACGATCCAAATTGAAATTATATTTGCTGTGTATTATATTCATTAATACAAAATTTTAATAGGATTGATTCTTTTCCTCCTCTTTCCCTCCTGATGTTCAGTAAAACTGTTCATTCAAACAGAAGATATTTCTGCAATTTGGGAAGACTTAGATCACTCCCATCACTTTGGTGTAGCCTTACTGGACACAGTCCTAAAATTTTTGACATAAGTCTATTTACCTTGCTTAGTGGTTATATATGTTAATTTCTAAAACAATCGCTTCCATTTAAAAGCATTCTGGAAGAAGAAAAAAAAAAAAAGGCTTAATGCTGATAGAATATTTTTGTCAAACTTTATGGACAAAAATGAAAAGAGGGATTCAGGAGTTTTAATCCACTGCTTCATAAATTAAACTTTTCTTATAATCTTGTAACAATTTACGTTAATTTTCAAAAATTGTATTCTTAAGTTTGTTTTCCATTATGCCTGCGTTTAAAACTTTTCTTCAATTAATAACATTTAATTTCCCGTAAAATATATTCTAAGTTTTTTCTTTTATTTAAATTTTTTCTGTCGCAATTTTATTTATAGTTCTTATTAATAACTTCTTAAATTACAAAAATCCAAAAAGAATCTGAACGCCTTCGGATTAATTATTAATGATTTCAGATTGAACTTTTAATCATTTGTGTGTTACTTTTATTTATTAAATAATATGTGCGAAGCACATAAACCATACTATCAGGTTCAATGTTCCGTCTTACTTTCTTCGGGAACATGCAAGGACCTGACTCGGAACAGAGAGCTTACTAAAGCTATGTTCAATCACTGTGGGAAGTAGACAGGATACACAAGAAGGGTATACAAAACCCTTTATTTTTCTCTATTTACAATAACTTCCGTACTTCGGAATACAAAGACCCACTACTTGTGGTCTAAACGTAAAAATATAAAAATAAAACTAAACTCTTAACTTTGAAATAATAAACGTGGAAGATTGGCCTTATATTAACAGGAAGCCGTATGTAGTACAGAGAACTGTGAACACTACAATACGTTTAAAGTTATCAAGAGGATTAAACCTCTGGCCTGGAAGGCAACCAGCAACTGAGTAAAACTTCTAAGGTAAGCGGCCTGCTTCGACTAACTGCTTCCTCTCTCTCGCTTGGCAAAAAGCCACAACTTAAATACTTGGCGTTCGCCAGACAAACTTTGCATAAATACTTTAACGCTTATAATTCTGGCCGGAAGTAGAAAATAAGAAGTGATAGTAAAGATTTAAAATAAAATAAACGTTAGTAAAACTTAAGATCCTTACATACTTCCCGCCAGAGTTAATTAGTTTGAATCTGAGGTCTAAAACGACCTTGTTGAAAACTTTTAGCTCTAGAATCTAACGCGAGGCCAATCTTTTACAAACATTTTTCGCTAGAAACTAGAAATTTAAAAGAAAGAAATTTGTTTTTAACAATAGCAGCTCCCAGGACACGCAATTTTTTCATCTGTACTGCATCTAAACAGGAGTTTTTATTCAAAATCTGGTTCCTTCCAGAGATCTGGAAGGAAAACTAGTTTAATGAAATGTTACACAATGAAATGGCAAGTAACATGTATAATTATATTTCTCTTAACATTCTTATTTCATTCATGACTATTTTAATTATCTCTCCCCGTGCTCTCTGACATGTGTTGTAAAAGAACACCAAACACGAATGTGTTTCTGTGTACGTGTTCAACACTTCCTCCTACAATCAAAACATCTAACGTGTTAAAATTCAACATACCAAGACCTCGTAACACACCCTAATTTCAATTCTAAACCCTGAGGTACTATTCTGAAAGTGGCTAACTCTGAAGTGTAGCGTCAGAGAGCCTAACTACATCATTCAACCTTTAACACATATTCACCATGATTTAGTCTTTTTACAGTCACACGAATAAAAAAAAAAAAATTAACATTACTTTCACTTTTACCATATCACGGTATTTCTTAACATTTAAAATAACAGTTCACATTGTATATAAGAACATATTAACATGCCGTTAATTTTACACATTTGAAAACATACATTAGTAGTACACTGTTAACTTCTATTCTTTTCAAAGCAAGTGCCAATTCTTTCTACATTGAAATACTACATTTCAAAAAGTCTTTCAGACTAAAACTTCTTTCTTGCCAGAATGTTTTAAATAAAATTTATACAATAACTTGTACAATATTTAAGTATTTACACATCGCTATTATACATCAACTTTAGTTTTACGCGCGAGTAATTGAAAAACATAATACCAAAATCGGTAACAACTCATTTCTCGCCCTTTTGGCGATAAAGGTAGACCTCGCATGAGGTAAAACTTCTTGAAATCTGCCACTTGCAGTAAGAATGAAAGATTAACTTAAGTTTGCAAAGTAACATAAAATTTTACTTATCTTTGTGATATTCGGACATTCTTTTCTGAGCCCAGTCTTGGAAAGTAGCGTAGATTGTTGTTTGATTTATCCTCCTTCGTGTGCGGGCTCGTCCTTCAGTGCCTTCCTCTAGAAGCTTTCTTTTTTTTTCCAGTTCGGTCACCCTTGAATACCTTCTTTTTCGCCTCTGCCTGTGGTCTTGGCCGTTTGATGGCAGCTGGTCTTGGCGGAACCGGGAAACTTCTTTCGTGTTCCTACTTGGACCTCGTTGCTGGCCGTTCAAATTTTCCTTGTAACTTTTCCTCCGCCGCTGGTGGCCCTTCCGCAGTTCGGCGACATTTGCTGCGGAGAGTCCTGTCGGATGAGTAGATCTTCCGTTTTAGAGCCGGGTTGTAGTTGCCGTCATTTCTCCTGGCTCTCTTTGCATTCGTCGTCCTTCCCCTTCTTCATTCTGGGGGTGTTCGTGAGCTCTCTTTTCTGGACGGTGGAACGGCTTCTTTTTCTTGTTACCTTCAATTTTCCCGCGGGGAAACTTTCTTTTCACTTGCTCCTCAATATCATTGACATTGACACCTCAATATCATTGACAGCTTATTTTAAACACCTCAATATCATTGACCTCAATATCATTGACACCTCACTATCATTGAGACCTCAATATCATTGACAGCTTATTTTAAAAAATAAAATCACCTCAATATCATTGACGGCTTATTTTAAAAAATAAAATCACCTCAATATCATTGACAGCTTATTTTAAAAAATAAAGCCATCGTCCCTAAAACAAAAAATATTACCTCTATTAATTACGTCTATATGGATTCGACATAAAATTTTTTCGATTTGTTAAAAAAAAAAAAAAAAAAAAAAAAAGTAATTTTCTCTGTAACTTTGTTGCTAAAGAAGAAAATCATAAGTTTTGCCCGAAGCTGAACGGTGTCTATTCAAAATTTTCACCTTAATTATAATAAATTAAAAAAAGAAAAACACCCACCAATTTTTCCGTAGCTTAATAATTATATGAAATTTCAAAAATGTAATTCTTGGCTATTTGCAATGAAATATTTCGAATTAAATTACAACTGAACGTAGTTGCTGAAAGCAACTTCGTCGCGTTGTATGTGGGAGAATGTCAGGTGTTCTTTACAAACCTCCTATGAAAGATCTTTTGTAGTACCAACGCCTGACACTGTGAAAATATTGTATTGTGATACTTTGATACAGAAGTAATTATACAGGGGGTCTACTGCATTCGCAGTACTTCCCTGTAAACCTGATGTAATTTCACAATGGGCATGGTGATGAAAAATGCCAGAATAAATCCCATGGAGGGAGCAGTGAGCGAGAGGAAAAAGAAGAAAATAAACAGCAGTCATATGGCCCTCTGGTGGCGGTGATGGGGGCTAAAAGAAATTCAAAGTCCGGAGGTGGAAAGCCGGGATCTGGAGGCAGCGCTGGTGGATTTTGAGGCACTTTGAGATGTTCAGGCTGGTCACGTGGGTGTTCACCCTCTCGGAAAGTGACCCTAGTCGATGCTGCTTAAGTTAGGTGTGCAAATTCAACATATTAATGGTGTGGGCAGTGAAGGGCCTATTGTAATAATCATCCTCTATGATTTCATAATTCAAAATATTAGAAAAGTCCACTATGCTATTTTGATTTGCTTTTCCGTAGAAATTTTCGTTGAGCTTGTTGATGTAAGTTTTCACATATTCAATTTTTAAGTCACGGTGCAGGTTTTTATTTCTGATATAATACGGAGCTCCTGTGATAATCCTGAGGAACTTGTTCTGGATAACTTGCAGCTTTTTAAAATCGTTCGGTTTGGCATTTGCCCAGGTTGGAGATGCGTAAGTTATAATGGGTCTTATGATCGCCGTGTAAATTCTTTTCTTCCTATGTAGGCTAAGACCTGAAGATTCGGCTAGGAGGTGAAAAAGCTTGCACATGATTTCGAAGATTTTTCCCCTTGTAATATTTATGTGCGTTGACCAGGTCAAAGTTCGATTAAAGGTGAATCCAAGATATTTAGCTTGGGTTACAAGCGGGATTGGTTTTCCAAATAGAGTTACTGTAGCGAAGATATTATCCAGTTTCTTGTAACGCCGGATGAGTAGAATTTGGGATTTGTCCGCGTTAATGTTCACTCTCCATTTCTTGCACCATTCCTCCACCTGATTCATTTTATTTTGGAGTTGGACGAGAGCGTTGTTAGGCTTTCTGGACTTTTGTATAAGAGCGGTGTCATCCGCGTAACAGACCAGTTGAAAGTTGTAATCTTCTGGGAAGGTAGGAAAATCATGAACATAAATAATGTAGATAATGGGTCCTAAGATACTACCCTGGGCGACCCCTCCCAGGATAGGATATGGATTAGTAAGATAATCACCTTGTCTAACTGAGAAAGTACGATTTTCGATGAATGACTTCAGGATGAGGACGAGTTCTCTCGGGATATGTAGCTGCATGAGCTTATAGATGAGGCCTTCATGCCAGACGCGGTCAAAAGCTTTGGCCACGTCTAGCATGAGGAAAGCAATACTGTGTTTATTTCTGAGAGCCGATCCTATGAATTCTGAGATACGAACCAGTTGATGGGTGGTAGAAAGTCCTTTCCTGAACCCATGTTGTTCTTTTGGGATGAAGTCACGGTAATTTTGCAGTCGGTTGTAAATAATTCGCTTAAAAATCTTTCCCAGCGTAGACAGGAGACTTATAGGCCGGTAGCTAGTAAGTTTATCAGGTGGTTTTTTGGGTTTTGGAATTAGAAAGATCGAAGCGTGTTTCCAAACATTCGGAAAATAAGAGTTCGTGAGGCAGGCGTTGTAGATGGATGTTAATTTGCAGATGACACCGTGCAGGAGCTGTTTTAGGAGTTTATTTGAAATTTGATCAGGTCCAGGAGCTTTTCTATTACTTGAATGCTTGATAGTATTTTTAACTTCACCTGGGCTAGTGAGTTTAATAGCGATATGTTCCAATGGCGCGCTAAGCCAGTTTTTGACGTGGTCAGTAATTGCGGCAATGCTGGTTTGGTCCGCAGGGAAGTCGTTGGGTGTGAATTGCTGAGTCAGGTGGTCAGCAAAAGCTGCTGCTTTTTCCTCATTGGTGTAGGCAATGTCAGATTGAGTTCTGATAGGGATTCCGAGGATGGACTACAAGGGTGACGGTCGCTCGTGTGACGAGCTCCCACCAACTCAGGGCAATTCTGGGAATTTTGTAGTGAATAATGAAATTATTGATGAGGATATGAGTGAGATTAGGGATCAGGCTACCTCTGTGCAATCAGCGTTGCCAGACGATGAGCGCATGGATTTGGTAATTAAATTTTACGACCTAAAGCAGCAGTTCGAGGCGATTCAACAGCAGAAGAATTTCATGAAGAGGACTCCCACACCACTGGACTTAAATGGATATGACCAGCTCGACCGGGCGGGTAAGTCTCTTCTTCATAAGATTAATGAAATTGCTAATACCCTTGATGTTCCGATTTTTCACCTTCCCTCCACCAGAGAAGAATTTTTAAATATATTGGAGAGCGAGCGCTTAGCCAAGATGGCCGCCGCTCAAACCACAGAAGATCCTTGTAACCAAGAGGCATCCAAACCCACGCACGAGGTACGCGGGAAACCGGTCCAGTCGACGTCATCGCGGAAGCGAAAGACGCAGACTATCGACTCCGACGGGTTTATCACCCCGGCGGCTCGAAAGCAAGGGAAGGCGCCTATTGTGGATCTCACAATGGATGATTTGGCACAAAACGCTACAGAAGCAAATTCTACTCTTCCAAATTCAAAATTATCAAATAGCACAAAAAATGCTACTCCGAAAAAGGAGAGGACTACTAATAAGTATGAACGAATCAAGAATTCAATTATTAATGATGATAACAATGACTCTGAAATGAATAATGAGAGCACCACTGAGGGAGTTAATTCCGAGCAGGCACGGAACGTATCCCCCCCCCACCGCAGCCTGAGATTCCGGAAATACATCCCAAAAGCAGCAAGAACTGGAAGACACAAGTGTCTTTCATGAGCGAAATTGCCCCAAATTTACGGAGCATTCTGACTGGACCCTATCTCAAAATTTTTGTACAAACAGAGCTGGAGTTCAGGGAGGTCACCCGCTGGATCGAACAAGCCGGCATCCAGTTCAAAACTTTCGATCTCAAGCAGGACCGGCCAGTCAAAATTGTCATCAGACGCCTCCCTGTTGAAACAGACGTCGGGGACATCAAAGAGGAAGTTGAGGCGATGGGATTTAATGTGCATCGCATCGTTCGGCTTACTCAGCCTGGCTCCAGACATCCAATGCAACTTGTTTATTTACAAGTTATCCCTCACCCCTTCCTCGATCATCTGTTCGCCATCACTGACATGTGGGGCACAGAGATCAGCATTGAGCGTTACCACGGCCGCAAGGGCCCTACTCAGGGCTTTTTCCATTCTTCGGAACTCTGCACCCTTCCAATCCGTTGTGTCAGATGCTCTGGACCCCATTGGGCATGAGAGTGTACCAAAGGATTATATGTACTTGCCACTTGCTGCAACTGCGGCGGAGATCATCCTGCATCATATAAATCTTGTCCCCGCTACCCAAGTAACAAAAAGGCTCGTGGCAAAAATTCCACGCCTAAGACAGCTGCACAGACAGCCTCCCCCGCAGGGTTCTTCTAAGCCCACAGCAACCGATGAGACAAGACGTCCCATGCCTGCTCCCCCAAGCAACGTCAGTTCACCATCTTATGCACAGATGCTGAAGAAGACCACCGAGCAGGGTTTCAAATCCACGAATCCAAGACTGCCGGTTGCAGAAGCCCCTGCAGCCCCAGCAGTGTCAGCCGAAGCAGAGTGTAGCAATGATTCAGACGATGTCTTTGCATCTACACTAAAATGCTTAATCGAAATCTTCCGCGACCCAGCGGTAGACAAGCATATTCTGCTTCTTGCCTTCAAAAAAGCAATGCCTAAACTCAGGCAAGCAGATGCTTTAATGAGGGCATTTTTAGACCTATGCCTTTTGTTTTTCAGTGATGAACCTCTAATAACGGCCTAAAATTCAATTTTATGAATAACAGTTCAAGCTCCATCAGAGAACTGACCATTGGCACATGGAATGCCAATGGATTGACATCTAAAATTCACGAAGTTCGTGATTTTGTAGTAGAGCACGATATTGACGTGTTTTTAGTCCAAGAGATTCACCTTACCCCAGGGAATACTCCCAAAATTGGAAATTATGACATTTACTGTACTGACAGGGTGTCACAGGGCAGAAATCCCAGTGGTGGCACATGTATCTATGTGAAGCGTTCGTTAAAGCACCACATGATACCGTCCCCTGATTTAAATTTTTTGGAAGCGACAATTATCAAAATTTTCTTTAAAATTCCTCCCCGATGACAATAGTCTCAGCATATTTACCTCCAGAGTCAGCAGCACGTGGAAGGCCAGCTTTTCCTGTTAGTGATTTTGATAAACTTTTGAATGTTTCAAATCACCTAATTATTGCTGGTGATCTAAATTCACGCCATACCACATGGTATTGTTCAAATAGGAACAGGTATGGTATTAGTCTAAATTCATGGTGCCAGAGTAACCATGTTCAGATCATAGCTCCTACCCTCCCGACGTTTTACCCGGTAAGAGGGTCCCCCTGCAGTTCTTGATCTGGCTGCCTTTTATAATATATTTTTTCGGCATGAGATAAAAGTGATTCAGGAATTGGACTCTGATCACTACCACGTTTTGATAACCCTAGATATTCAAAATCGATACTCAAAATTAGAGGAGCAAGTCTCAACAAATGGGGAGGATTTTAGATTTATTTTGGAAAAAACATCAATCCCTCCCATCAAAATTTCCAGCAATTAGGACTTGACAGGCATATCAAAAGTTTGGAATCTTTACTTAAAGAAGCGAGAGCTGCGGCTTCAAAACCACTTAAACACCCAGGTGCTAAGCTCCCACCTGAGACTAAATTCAAAATTAAGCAGCGGAACTACTTGCGAAGAATTTGGCAAAGGTCACGAGATCCAAATATCCGTGCCCAGTTTCGCAAGGTACAGAACGAGATAAGGACCGAAACCCGCTTATTAAAACAAGCGGAGTGGAAAACTTACATTGAGTCCCTAACGACTGCAGACAAATCGATTTGGCGCGCAGCCGTCCGATTACGCAAATATAAAACACTCATTCCGCCCCTTCCATCGGCCGATGGCGCACAGATGGCCTACACTGACTCAGAAAAGGCGAATGTCATAGCTGACAGCCTTGCAACTCAATTCACACAAAATCACGACTCCAACTGTAACCGCCCGGTTACACATGGGCGCATACAAGCACGGGTTAAAGATTTTTTAACACAACCTATCTCAACTGAACTCAGACCAACGGACCTTACTGAAGTTATGGTTTTCATAGATAAATTGAAACCTAACAAGGCACCTGGCATGGATTCTATTTCGAATCGCATGATCAAAAACTTCCCCCCAATGTTTATCGTTTGGATCACGGTACTTATAAATTTAATGCTCAGGAGAAGCTATTTCCGCGACACTTGGTAAATTGCAGCAGTCCTCCCCATTCCAATACCGGGACAAAATTAAACTTACCCGTCAATTACAGACCCATAAATCTGTTATCCTCTCTCTCAAAGATCTATGAATTTGTCTTACTTAATCGCCTGAATGAATTCTGTCGGGATCAAAATTTATTGATCCCGAAACAATTCGGCTTCCGACCTAAACATTCCACAGTACACCAGTTACTCCGTGTAGTGGAATTCATTCATGAAGGCTTTCGTAAGCGAGAGAAAACTGGTATTGTCTATCTGGACGTGGCCAAAGCCTTTGACAGGACTTGGCATGACGGGATTATTTACAAGTTCATGCGGCTTGGTTTTTCGGCTGATCTCATTAAAATTATTAACTCGTACTTGACCGGACGTAGTTTCCGCGTGCGAGTTAACCACGAATTCTCCTCTCCCCGCTCAATCTATGCTGGTGTAGCTCAAGGTAGCCTCCTTGGCCCTTCAATCTTTAACCTTTATGTAAATGATATTCCTAAGGCCCCCAAATATCGATCTTGCGTTATACGCAGACGACACACACATCATTTCACAACACTCCAACACCCTCCAGGTAATCTCCCTATTGCAGAGTTACCTTTCGACCTTAGAACTCTGGCTCGATCTGTGTAAAATCAAAATTAATGTCACAAAATGTGCTGCCACTATGTTCATCCGAAGAAATATCCCAAGTATACCTAATTTAATGCTCTTCGTTGAACCCATTCCCTCGGTCTCTTCTTACAAATATCTAAGTGTTTTACTAGACTCAAAATTAACTTGGCAGCCTCACATCCGCAAAATCATAGCGGGTGCGACAGCTGTCAAAACCGCCCTACGCCCCCTTTTAGCTATTAATAGCGACCTGTCAACGGATAACAAAATCTTGCTCTAGAAATCAATGATTAGGCCTGTTCTTACGTATGCGTGTCTCGTCTGGGGCCCATCTGCACTGACTAACAGAAAACATGTCCAAATTTTTCAATCTAAAATGCTTCGGCAAATTTTAAAAGCTCCGTGGTTCGTACGGAACGAAGAGATTCCATAATGACCTCAAAATTTTGCCCATTAATGGCCATATACAGCGACTTTCGGAAACATTTTTCAAAAATATTCAACGTGTTGCTAACCCTGTGCTTTATATGCTACCCGTATATGATACTGCTGTTGGTTCTTCCCGGAATAGACCCAGAGCGGTTTTCAACGAGGAATATTCAGCTCTCCCATTTAAACGGGCTAGATATGAGCATACTGACAGCCACGTGTATAACTACCTCTCGTTCCTTAAACCCCCCCCCCCGCCTCTAAAGTTCTTTAATGCACACAGCATTAACTCGAGGAACCCCCTTTAACGTTTCTTTAATAAGAAACATCACAGTCAAATAGGACTGATTTAAAATATTTTAACTTATCAATTGATTTAAACTGAAAAAGATTTTTAATTACAGCTTCTTTCTTCCTTTAAAAATTAACTTTCCCAGGCGCTTAACAGCGTCATTTTTCGGCTTTTAAATACCGCATTGAATAGCGGTCAAAAACGAAACTTCTCCCTCCCAGCTGATCATTGGCAGAACTACAGTGGATGGACAAAAATATGGAAACACCTTGTGAAATGCATGTTTGAAAAGAAAGATTGATTTTAATGAAATATGTAGGTGGCACTGGCGTTTTTGACTACTGACGCCACCTATACAACTTCGTAAATGTGCTAAACAGTTCAGTTGTTATCGGAGTACTGTTATGTGAGGTTGTCATTGCATTATGTCAGAGTTAACAGACTTCGAACGTGGGCAAATTGTTGGAGCACGTATGGTAGGTGCTTCCGTAAGCAAGGTAGCCGAAGTGTTTAGTGTTTCAGGAGGTACTGTATCGAAGATTTATTCCGCATATTTGAAAAGCGGAAAAACATCATCTGCTAAATCACAGCGCGGACGAAAGTGTGTCCTGAGTGATCGTGACAGACGATCATTAAGGGCAATTGTGACGAAAAATAAGAAGACCACAGCTGCAAAAGTTACTGCTGAAATTAATGTTGTGTTACCGAACCCTGTGAGTACCAAAACAATTAGAAGGGAGCTTCATAAACAGAGAATTGCTGGCCGTGCTGCAATTGAGAAGCACTCATCAGTGATGCTAATGCCCGTAACAGGAAAAGGTGGTGTTTAAGTCATAAAGCCTGGACTATAGAGCAGTGGAAGCGAGTAATATGGTCTGACGAGTCTTCTTTCACATTGTTTCCCACTTCTGGCCGCGTTTACGTCTGGAGAACGCCATCTCAAGCCTGTAATACAGACTGATTGTTGCCAAGAGTGAAACATGGCGGGGGTTCTGTTATAGTTTGGGCAGCCATATCGTGGTTCTCTGCTAGCCCCATGATAACTGTGTCAGGGCACATGACTGCCAAGACTTATGTGAACATTTTGGCCGATCAAATTCATCCCATGGTACAAACTTTGTACCCCGATGGTGATGGTGTCTTCCAAGACGACAAAGCCCCTGTTCACACAGAGCTCACATTGTCCAGGACTGGTTTTCTGAGCACGAGGATGAGTTGTCCCATCTCCCCTGGCCACCACAGTCACCAGACTTGAATATTATCGAACCTTTGTGGTCTACATTAGAACGGAAAGTGCGTTCTCGTTATCCACCGCCAACATCGTTATCTGAACATGCCACCGTTTTGCAGGAAGAATGGTATAATATTCCCTTGGCAAACAAACAGGAACTGTATTTATTCATTCCGAGAAGACTGCAAGATGTTTTGGATGCCAACGGGTTTCCTACACCATATTAAGCAAAGAAACATGTTTTTTTAAAGGTGTTTCCATATTTTTGTCCAACCCCTGTACTTTTTCCGACCTGTAAACAGGTTCCCCCCTCCCTCCCACCCCTGAAGAACGCGCATCGGAAATTCCTCTGCGTATTCTTCGCATCTGACGTATGCAAAACACGATTATCAAGGTTCAAGGAAACTTCACATATTATTTTTCAAGTCAAAATTTTATTATGGCTGCCTCTATCTAAATTATTCTGGCCCTTTTTCGGAGCAAAATTAAGACCTTCTGAGTTTTTTGCTTTTTTTTTGACTCAGTGTGAAGGCACTTATTCCAAGTCATTCGGCTTTTCAAAATTTTTACCCTATTTGACAATCCCCTCTTTTTGATGATGTAATTTCCTTTGAAGATGTGGAGGTAAAGGCGTAATTGCCTATGAACTCCGTAAATTGCACTTCCTTGATCCTTGATCCTCGAGTTCTCATAGGAGGAGTGTTGATCGCTGGGTTTTTTCGTTTACGGATGTATTTCCAGCATGAGCCGTCTTCAGTATTTAAGTTTTCTATTTTTAAATTCCAAGATTCATTTCGATGCTGCTGGATACTAGATTTAATTTTTCTGGTGAGTCTATTAATTAGTGGTTTTGAGGTAGGATCCCAGGTATGATTGTAAAGTTTGCGGGTTCTGTTCCGTTGCTTGATTAATTCACGGATGTGCATGGGTAGGGCGCCGTAATGATAGGAATGCATCTTTTCTGTAGTTGCTAGTGCAAGGGAATCTTGAAGAGAGTTCGTAAAGATTTTTGCAGCTCCTCGATATCAGTAGTGGTTTTTAGAGGACCCAGACTTATGGGAGATGTAATTGCGAGGTTGTGAATTAATTTCCAGTCCAAAATTTTCTTTTTCTTAGTATCTTCCGGCTTGTTGCATCCCAACCTTGCCATTACGGGGACATGATCTGAGGACAGCTCTTGAGTTACTTCTATTGCAAGGGGTATGTTAAAATTTGTGAAATAGAAGTCGAGAATATCAGGTCTTTTGCGAGGAGTATTTGGGCGGTACGTAGACTCTTCGGTTGTGTATAGGAAAGATGGGATAATTTTCTACATAGTCTCTGATGGTATGACCATTTGCGTTGCTATGATTGCAGCCCCAGTCCACATGTTTTAAATTAAAGTCTCCTCCAATGATTGTGGGAGCTGAGTCTTCTAGGTAAAAATGTAAATCATGCGCTGAGATTCTGTTATCCGGTGGGTTATAGAGTGCACAAATTTTAGTATGTCGGATTTTGGGTAGTACCACATTAACACAGACGATTTCAAATGCTTTTGAATTATCCGCAGATAATAAAACGGCGAAACCTCCACCACAGTGTCTAATTCTGTCGGTGTTGTAATTTGCAATATTGATGTTGTGCTTCGAGTTTGCATGCGTTTTAGTTACAAAGCAGATATCTACTTCATGTCGAATTAAAAAGGCCTGGAATTCAGGTATTTTTTGTGTGATGTTCTGCGCATTCCACAGAGTAATCGTAAGCGGAGAAAAACTGTGATGAGAATTAGTCACGATTTTTCTGGGGAGGCATGACTGAATTTTGCGCTGCAGCAGCGTTGAGCTGTGTAGTTGTGTCCTTCAGGATAGAGATAGCAGCTGTGAGGGTTGCTATCAATGATTTGGCCTCTTCTAGCTTTGCTGAGAGCTCGGCAATTTCAGGTGCTTGCCTGCTTTGAGGTGGCTGGGCACTATTCATGACGACTCTGTCCGAGTACAACATTTTCCCTTGTGAGTATTGCCGGGGCTTGGGGAAGTAGGTACATCCACGAAATGATGCAGTGTGATTTAAACCACAGTTCGCACAGGTGGCTGGCTCATCTGATGGCTTGGTGCAAGTTTCGTATTCGTGCCCCTGTCCGCAATTTACACACCGCGGAGGAAGGTGACACTGCGCTTGAGCATGGTGAAAGTTTTGACATCGGTAACATTGAGTGGGGCATCGTCTGCCCCTATAGGTCTCGACTGTGACACGAAGTCTCATCAGGTATTCTAGTTCATGAATGGTTCTGGCTTTGTCGCTTTTAGGCAGGATGACGAGATATAGCGGCATCTTTTGAATTTCTGTACCTCGCTTTCTGGTAAATTGGACAACCTTATTAATTGTGTACCCTAGGTTAACAAGGGCTTCACCAACCTCTGTTGGAGGAGTATATGAAGGAATGCTACGGATAACAACCTTTAGCATTTTCTCATCCGGCAGCATATGTGCGTAATACTTAATTTCTTTTTTATCCAGTAAGGCGGTGATCTGCCTGTGCATATCTTTACTGAAGACTTTTATTTCATAGTCACTTTTCATTTTTGCTTTAAAGTCCATTTTTTTCCTTTTCAAGGAGATCGTTCAGCTTTTTCCAGGTGATGTTAGTGTCCTGAACCATGATCGGAGGAATTTTCGTGTTTCTCCTGGGATATTGGAAACTCTCGGTGTCTGCGGAACCGCTGAGCACTTATTCCGGTGGTTCCCCATTGGTCGGAAGTACAATATTGGTTGGGGTAGCAGTTTCATTGGCTGCTGCCTGGGGGTTTGATATGGGGATTGCTTCCTGTGTTTTAGGCGTTCCAGAGATGGTTTCCTGAGTTTTAGGTGGTTGCATGGCTCCGATGGAAAGAACTTTAGTAGCATTTTCAGATAATTTTGGTGTTTTAGGCTTGGACTTGTTGTTTTTCTTTTTACCCTGTTGTTTGGCAGAAAGGTCGTTTGTCGTGGGGCAGTTGGAGTCTTCCACATCATCCTCTAATTCGGAGAATTTGTTGTGATGCAGGTTTTCAGGAGGTTCCAGGTTTTCATTGTTGGGACTGCGTGGTCTCTTAAATCTCGTTTGGATGAAGTCAGTGGAATCCATTGCCTCAGGTTTTGGTGTTTCCTCCGTAAGTGGAGGAAAATCTCTTGGGTTCAGGGTGGGTGTTTCCGTGGAGATGAAATTCATCATTTTGGTTAGGATACGGTAGGCAAATTCATCGGCAGGGGTGAGAGTCTCGTTTCTTTTTACGAGATCAGATAATCTGCCGTACTCAGTGACCAGTTGCTGGATGAAAGTAGCCATCTTACAAGTAGGTATCACTATGAGGATAATTTACCAATATAAATAAATGCACGAATAATTTCAGCGTAACGATCAGACGGTCTACGTAACTGTGTCTGATAATAGAGAATCAGTAATATTGCGCTAAGGCCTTTTTACCACTCTTTGGTCACTTAAGACCGGTGTGCAACCTTTTCTATGTGCTAATGATTGATAGTGGCAGTAAAAATCAAATCGACTTGGTAAAACCGAGAGCCGTGCTAAGACAACCTTCACGTGCGACTGCTCGGACGAGCATTCTATTGTGCTTAATACTTTAATGCTGAATGCTTATGCTTTACTAGCCAAGAAAGCTTGGCTGTCGAAAGCTCTGTTGATGTAATGCCCTGAGGGCACTTCACATGGAAGCAATTATATGAATTCCCACAATGGGAGGATGCAAAGAAGGGGAAAACGGACCATGGTCCCTGAAGGAGTCACAAATAGACCTGACATATGGGAATAGGTAAATTAGCGAGGGAGGCAGTCAAGATGTGAAATACTAGAACGGTCAGAAAACTCAGTACGTATAGATACATGAAAAGTATATACAGGAATATGTTACAGACAATATATACCACAAATAAACAAATGCAAGCTCATGTATTCAAGAACGCATGCCAATTATGCATGAGAGATGAAACAGCTCAGGTCACGAAATTATGGTCGCGCAATCTGTGCGCAGTAAATGGACGGATGGTAAAGTCCTTCGGATCTATGCAGTAATTCAGTGTGGCACTAAAGTTTCCTCCGTCAGTGAGGAGTCCTTTTTTGAAAAGTTTATCATTGAGTCTATGCAAGTAGACGTCCATTGGCTCTAGCTTGAGATCATTGTGAAGCAGGGCATTTCTGATATAAAAGTGGGCCCCTGTAATAATTCTCAAAATTTCGTTCTGCACTATCTGCAGCTTCTTGATGTTAGCAGGAGAAGCGGCGGCCCAAGCCGGTGACGCATAACTCTGTGATGGGACGCAGAATCGCAATGTAAATATGGCGTTTCCTAATAAGGCTAAGTCCAGAGTTTTTACCTAACAGGACATATAGCTGATTAGCAGCCGCTAAGGCTTTACCAACAACATGTCTATTGTGAGTATGCCAGGTGAGCCTCTGATTGAGTATAACCCCCAGATAATTCGTATTATTAACTCTTGGCACACGTTGTCCAAAAAGATACAGAGGTTGCACTGAGATATTATGGAGTCTTCTGCGCCCTATAAGTAGGAGTTGAGATTTCGCACCATTGTTGGAGATCTTTCAATTAGCACACCAGTTTTCAATTTGAATAGTAAAGTCCTAAAGAATGCTAATGGCTCTGTTGGGTTGGATTGATCTGACAGCTACTGCAGTATCATCTGCATAGCATGCCAGAATCATGTTGTTACTAAGATTTGCCTTAGGAAAGTCCGCTGTGTAGAACAAATAGAGCACCGGTCCCAAACAGGAATTTTGTGGGACACTGGCCTTAATCCTAGTATATGTGGAGTAGCTCTCACCACAATTCACAGTAAACAGTCTATTAGTAAGGTAAGATTTCAATAGCAGAATGAGTTCCCTCGGAAACTCTAATTGAATCAATTTGTAGATAAGTCCCTCATGCCAGACGCGGTCAAAGGCTTTCGCCACGTCCAGCATGAGGATGGCAGTGCAACATTTATGGTGCAGGGCAGACCCTGCAAATTCTATAAGTCGAAGAAGTTGCTTAGTTGTTGAAAGATCCTTCCTGAACCCGTACTGGAAATCAGGTAGAAGGTGCATATAAGGATTCATACGGCCGAGGATGATGCTTTCAAAAATTTTACCTAGCGTGGGTAATAGGCTGATAGGACGAAAATTTTCAGCTTTGGTATTGTCCTTTCTCGGTTTTGGAAGCAGTAAAATCTTTGCAATCTTCCAATGCTGCGGGAAGTAGCCCTGAGTAAAACAAGCGTTGAATATTCCTGCAAGTTTAGAGACTGCATTCTGGGGCAAGTTACGAAGCATGTAATTACTGACTCCATCTATACCGGGAGCTTTTCTCAGCCTGAGCTTCTTGATAATGCTTACAATTTCATTTGGGGAGGTGAGACTAAAGATATTAACTGCAGTTGGTTCATTAAGCCAGTCTATACGCTTATTTTTCACTACGGAGGCAAAGTTGACATCCACAGGGCTTGAATTGGGTGAAAATTGCATTTCTAGATGATTCGCAAAGATTTTGCATTTTTCAGCATCAGAGTAGGCAACAAGACCATTGTGGGTAATTGGCTTAGCACATTCACGGGTCTTTTTGAGATTTTTCGTAAAGCTCCAAAACTAGTCACTGTGCGACTCTAATTTCTCAATCTTATTATCCCATTTTTCTCTTTTAAAATCATGGATTGCTTTCTTAATATTCTTGCTGATGCGATTCAGTTCATTTTTGAGTGCAGGGTCGCAGGAGAGATTCCAGCACTTCCGGACCCTGATTCTCTGTTTAATTAGCTCTCGAATATTTCTGGGAAGCCTTGTAATATTGTTAGTCTGCAGGATTACTTTTGTGGCCTCTTGGTATGCATCGTTCAGACAAGTAGTGAACGTATCAATCTCCATATCAATGTCTGCAACGCTTTTTAGTGGATTGAATCTCGGGAGTCTTTTCTTGACTATATTATGAAAAAGTCTCCAATCAGTATGGGGAATGAACTTATCAGTGCGTTCATTAAAAATTCCTAAGGTGGCCACAACAGGAAGATGATCAGAAGTGAGCGCTTCATGCACCTGCATAGTCGTGCTGATGCCCGCATTCGAAATAATAAAGTCCAGGATGTCGGGAGTATGGCCAGTAATAAGTGGCCTATACGTAGGAGAATTCGGTACAAAAATGGCAACTGGATAATTTTCTAAGAAATCTCGCATAATTAGTCCATTATAGTTTGTCTTTCTGCACCCCCAGTCAGAGTGCTTACTGTTGAAGTCACCTCCTACAATAAAAGAAGCATCATCTGGGATGATGCTGGCAAGAGTATTAGGAGTAAGTTTATTATCTGGGGGATTGTAGACTGCAGCGAAGTTTCTACGTCCATAACTGGGAAGCTGCACTGAGACTACAACAATTTCGTAACCGTGAGCTCTATCTGTTGCGAATAAGCAAGACGATAATTTACAATGAACATATATGACAACGCCTCCCCCCCCCCTGTGATGTAACCTATCACAGCGAAAAGATCTATAGTTTTTAATTGTTAACCTATCGCTCGGAGTGGCGTACGTTTCAGAGACAAGACAGAAGTCTATTTCATTATCGATTATGAAATCAGTAAATTCATCTAATTTATCCTTAAGACTGTTTGCGTTCCAAACAATTAATCTCACGGGAGCACGTCTTTTTGGTGTACTAGCCATGATTTTGTGGTGTGAATGCGAGTGTACTACTTGTATTAATACAAGAATTTAAATTTAGTTGACATAATCCTGAGGAACGAATTATTTCAACGAGGCCTTTGAAATCGTTATAAATTTTTCTAGCTTTCTATTGTGTTTTCGGTTGCCTGCCTTAAATATCTACCGACCGCAAGATGGCGTTACCATTCCACTACGGTTAACAATGAACAAAATGGTACCCGAGACAAATAATTCTCCAGTTATATGCAAAATTTAAAAACGATTAATCTGCAGTTGTGAGAAATTAATATTTCTTTTTATGGAAAATATTTTTATTTAGAGTTACCTATTCTAAATTAAGGGTAATTAAGAGCACGTTTTACTTTTAAATTATTTACATGGTACGAAGTTAGCAGGTAGATTCAGAACATAAACTATTTCATCGTATCATCAGTTGTCCTGTGCAACAAAATAATTTGGAGCCACTATTAAATATGTAATTCATAAATGTTGATCTAAAATTTGTTAATACATGAGAGAAAAAGTATTTCTGAAAGAGATTTGGTTTTAGGTAATAAAGATTTTTTCTCTTTTTTAATTAATTTAAAATACTCTTTAGGAAATATTAAAAAATAAAATTTTAAATAATGCAGATTTAAACCACTGAAGAGTAAACGAAAAACTATAGATATTCAAATTAATACCAAGTATTTCAATATATCCGACAGCATATAATAATGACATACATAAAGTAATGACATAGGTCTTCGCTTATTTAATAGATCTACGACCCTAAAGTCTTTACCTATCTATATCTGGCCTTAGTAAATCCAAATGTTGGAGTAAACCTGTGTATAGCCCTAACAAAATGGGGCGTGGCATAAGAGCATGCAAACCCTCTAAATTTCCGTCGAAAAAATTGTCCCAAAAAAAGTGGTACAATTGTGGAAAGTAAAAACTGAGAATGAAAACCTTGTATACAGCGTTACATTCACTGTAGTACACTGTATAATTTTACTGATGTCGATCTTCTAAACTGCATCGAAAGTTATTTATGACTCCACCTACTTAAAATGTACCAACTAATTGGGACAAAACTTTCGACCTAAGTGCAGCAATTAGTTTGGGCCGGATGGAATATAAAATTTTGAAACAGCTAGTGTTGAATACCAAGTATTTCGATATCATTGACAGCATATTTTAAAAAATAAAGCCATATTCCCTAAAACAAAAAGTATTACCTTTATTAATTACATATATGGATACACATGAATCTCTATTACTTCAAGTGCAACCACAAACACTCAACCAGGTAGACACAAATTCATGCACAGCATATTCATACATTCGGTGAATTACGGTAGTCTGAAGTATTCGGCCTATCGGCCTTTACTCGAAAAATTAGTATCCCTACTGGGCAGTCTTAGTGAAAATCTTAAACAGTAGAATTTGTATGTGTTCCTTGGCGAAGCAATAGATAACAGCGAGATTAAATACAACACCTAGTGCATTCTGTTTTATTGAACATGCAGAGTAGTCAAGTGAAGAATAATGACTTCCAATATCATTAAAAATTGTCCAAGAAATAAAGTTTTTATTATTTTTCGTAAGATAAATGTTCAAAGTTCATGGAAAAATACCAAAAATTTTAAAAAAGATGAAGGAGAATTAATGAAAGAAAATTGTGGGCGGGACTTAGCCTTGATCAATGCTATGATGCCCAATAGTCATCTGACGAAAACACATTCTGAGTAACTTGATCAAAGATTATTTACGATACGATACGATTTCAATAAAACTTGAACTTCTGGGATAAATATTAGCAATTTGAGCTAAAAAGATTTAACAAAGATTATTTACAACACGTTACAAATTCTAATTAAACTTGATCTTCTGGGATAGATAACAGGATAAATAACGAAATTTCTTGAGTAAATATTTACAAATGCGTACATGGATGTTTGACTACTTCCAATTATTATTATAGAAAATTGTCTTAGGACGTTTGAAGGGCTGGTTAATGCGGTGATCGTAATTTCCTAGATATCTAATGACGTGCTGATGATTATCACGTTTAGAGTGAAAATTTTTAGATAATTTGAGAATTTCTTCATTGATGGTGTTAATCTTGAAACTTTTTCTTCATTGATGGTGTTAATCTTGAAACTTTTTCTTATGACGGTGTTCCTGACGAACCATTGAGAGTCTGACATAATTCGTAAGTGAATATTTTGTTGGCTTTGTAATTTGGATCTGTGGGTATTGGCAGTAGCAGCCCAAGCTGGAACTGCATATAGAACTATTGGACGAATGGATTGCAAATAAATGATTCTTTTGGTAGCATATTGGAGTTGCGATTTTCTCCCTAATAGAGGATAAAGCGCCATAAGTGCTTTTTGAGCTTTCTCTTTCACGTATTCTGTATGTTGACGGAAGGTTAATTTCTTATCAAGGAAAACTCCTAGATATTTAACATGAGGTTCTCTTCTAATGATGTCGTTATTGATTTTGATAGCCTCGAAATTTCCTCTGAGAGTTTTTTTGCTGAACAGAATGACTGTTGATTTTTCAGTATTGATTTTTATATCTGAGGGTGTTATCTTTCTTTATTGGGCCTATGTTTCTAGTATTTTATTGCAGGGCTTTTGCCAATTTCCATGCAGAATTATCTCTGTGTGTTTCCATTTTGTAAACCAGCTTATTAATTTGTCAGTGGATTCTTGCAATTTCATTAAGGCCATGTGGGGATTCATAGATTTCCATAGAACGGCTGTGTCGTCTGCATAACATGTAGTGAGTGCACAGTCCATAATTGATAGATCGTTGATAAAGTAATTAAAAAGCGAAGGTGAAAGAATTGCTCCCTGCGGTGTGCCAGCACTGATTTTTCTGATGGTAGAAAGATGATCATTAATTTTTGTTTGAAAGGTTCTATTGTTGAGGAAGTCAGCTATTATTAGTATAATCTCAGGAGGAATTTTGTGATCGATAAGCTTGATAAGGAGGGCATCATGCCTCACCTTATCGAAAGCTTTCTCAATGTCGAGAAAGAGGCCTGCCACAGTTTCTTTTTTATTGAAGCATTCTCCAATATATTCTATTAGTCTGACAATTTGATGTGTAGTCGAGAAACCGGCTCTGAATCCAAACTGATGCGGTTTGATGATATTGTTGCTATTAGTGAATGAAGAGAGACGATGCAGGATGATTTTTTCAAGTATTTTTGTGGTAGCTGGTAATAGACTAATGGGTCGATAGCTGTTTATATCTTGTCCAGGTTTTCCAGGCTTTTTTTATGACTATTATAATTGCATGTTTCCACTTCTCAGGGAAAATGCAAAGGCGCAAGCAAGCATTAATGATGTTTGTTAAAAGCACTATGCCTTTTTTGGGTAGATTTTTAGTGATTTATTAGTAACTTCATCATATCCGGCTGATTTTCTTGGGTTAAGATTTTGGATAATATTTGAGATTTCTCTAGGGAAGGTAGGACTATTTGCAGCAAATTGATGTGCTTGAAAAAAATTCTTTACTTGCCGAGGAATGGATTCTTCTGCTTGATGTATGGAATGAAGAGAAGCATTTTCTTTAAATTGGTTTTCATAATTATCAGCGAAGACTTCTGTGATGTCTTCATTTTTGAGTTATGAGGGTGTTATCTTTCTTTATTGGCCTATGTTTCTAGTATTTTATTGCAGGGCTTTTGCCAATTTCCATGCAGAATTATCTCTGTGTGTGAGGCTCAAGACAAATTTTTGCCAGTTCTCATCACAGAAAAATGGCTCTTTTCAGGTCTCTATGGGCTGCATTATATGCAGATTTATCATTTGGGCTCTGTGTACGTTGATAAATTTTTCGTAGTCTATTTTTATGGTTAATTTTCCTACGTATGTAGGCAGGAAGAGTGAATTTTTCATCATTAATTGCAGATTTGGAGTTATCTATGGCAGAGTGGATATGCACATTAAAGTTGCGGATGGCAATATTAATTTCTTCTCTACTTCTTAAGGGGGGGGGGGGGGTTGCAGAGGTGTTTTCTTCAATTAGTTTTCTAAAATTTTCCCAGTTTATTCTTGCATTGAGGGGAGGTAGTCCATGTTTAAGGCCATACATGGTGAAATGCACAGGCAAGTGATCAGAGGACAAGTCATTATTGACGTATAAATAAGGTGTTTGTTGTATATTCATGGTATGAGTATGTCTAAGACATCAGGAGATCCGTATGTGGTGGTAGGTATTCTTGTAGGCTCTTTGGGTGTATGGACAGCTATATTGTGGGGGAGAATGTAGGTATTTAGTTGAATTCCATCATTATTGTTGCTGAGCGAGTGCCATTTGCAGTGTTTATAGTTGAGGTTTCCTGCTATTATTGTAGAATAGTTTAGTTTACGGATTGTTTCTAGATCTTGGACATCAAGAGAAGTGGAGGGAGGTTTGTACACTGAAATGAGAAGAAAGTCGACATTTTTACTTGTGAAGATACAGGCGCAGGCCTCAATACTGTTGAAACTGGGTAAAGGATATTCTATGCATTTAAGGTATCTCTTTGTCAGGATAGCTGTGCCGCCTCCTCTATTTCTAGTTCTATTGAAACGGAAACAGTCAAAATAGCCATTTTAAATGAGTCAGAGGTTCTAAGATGAGTCTCATTGAGCAGTACTATATCAATGCTATGATTGTTGATGTAATCCTTAATTTCTATAGATTGTCTTTTGGGCCCATTTGCAGTTGTAAAACATAAATTTGGCATATTTGATATGCTTCAAATTGTAATTATTTCTAGTACTGGGTGTACTATACACTGTTGTATTGGGAAAATATCTTTAGGGCTTCTAGAGCCATACTTATTCGATCCGCCATTGCTTCCGTTTGGTTATATCATTGATAAATCTTAAATAGGTTGGTTAAGAATAGCTGCAATTCTTCTATAGATCTGGGTTTAACATTACTATTGACAGTAGGGACTCTGGACTTGGTAAAATTCTTGCTGATAGTGGCCGAAGCATATGATTGATTGTTGGCTTGAGTGTTACTTTTTCCTGATTGCATGTTAGTAATCCAAGTTTCTGAGTGACTATTATTTGAGTTAGAAGTCGGAGTTATAGCAGGGAAGTCATTTTCTGAGGTTTTAAAGTTCATTTTGGGTGGATTGGGATAATTATTAGTTTTCTCATGTCGTTGAGGACAATCTTCACTGTTGGCTGCGTGCGGGCCAAGGCACAAAATGCATTTAGGCGTATAGTTGATAGCAAGCCTGTTAGGGCATTGAGTAGATTTGTGAGTGCCAGAACACCGAAAACAGCGTGCCGTGTTATGGCAGGCACTTTGTGTATGACCATAGCGCTGACAGTTGAAGCACTGTGTAGGCCGTGGTTTCGATTTGTAGGGTACAAGCCTGAAACGCATGTCCATAATTGTGCGTAGTTGGTATATCTTTTTTCCTTCCGGTGTTTTAGGTACTTCAATATAATATACAGGTACTGTTTGGATAGCTCCATCGCGGATGCGTTGAAGTTGTCTGCATTTTTTTATTGGAACTTGCTGGGCTACAATTTCTTCTTTAACCTCATCAGCGCTAAGCTCTGTGGTTAGTCCTTTGATAATAAGACGAATACTTTTGTCGGAGTTAATTACGAAAGTATGGAAAGGAATTTCCACGTTTTCAAGTTCGCTCTGAACCTTACGATAGTCGTCTGAAGTAAAGGTTTTTATTACAAGGTTTTCACCTTCCATTTTACCTTCAATTTTGTTGATTTTTAGATTTTCTTTTATGTCCTTATGCAGCTCTTTCCAGCTGATGTTTGGTTGAGGGATCACAAGTGGTGGGATCTTGTTTGCAGTGTTACTGGGCTTTGTGAATTGATTATACTCGTCAAGGAGGTTAGAATACATGGAAATGGCGTATCTGCTATTGCAGTATGAAGAAAGTGAAGCCAGGGGGAAGGAAATAAGCCATGCCACGTGAGGGGAAGAGAACAATTACCTTACTAACATGGACCTTATAAGAGATAGACCAACCCAGTGTGCGGGGTGCGCATCACCGACATGTCGGCAAGAAAGAGTAGGGACGATCTGGTTTGCTTTAACACTGAAACCTATGGCGTTTGTATTACATAACTGTGTTTAATTATTAAATCTGATACGTTGTATAGTGATGAGATTATGAAAGCCACAGTTTTTTCCAAATAAGATTTAATATATCTCATTAAAGCACTTTTTACTGCATTTCGTGCAAATTTTTCACGCGTAATTTGTGTATCTTTACTTTGGTAAAACGGTAAAAACACTAAGCACAAAATTTATTAACTTAATTTTGCGTAAAAATAAAGTAAAATTAAATAAGATTGATAGCATGTGATGCTTTGAAATAAATAAAGTAAAATTAAGCAAGATCTGATTTTTTTTTTTTTTTTTTTAAATTTAATGACCATTTTCTGGCAGTGATTTTCAAAACTATAATAATATTAAAAAAACAATCATTTATTTGATTATCTCATCATTAACTTATTAACATTAAAGTGGAATATTTATTTTAGTAATTTATAAAATTCGGAGCATAAAATTTCTGAATGTAATGAAGGGGGGAAAAAAGATAAAATAAAATCCAGAAGCATTCAGATTTTATATTACACCCAAAAGGAACCTTTTTTTTTGCGTTTTGTGTGTTACCTATATTTACTTAATATTATGTTCGTCGCCCATAAACAACATACATTTGAAAACAGCATATCTTTAGAATTTCCGCACTGGAGATAAAACTGTTATTTTCCGTACAGTACTCTCTCTGAACTCGTTGAGTTTGTTAATCAAAAATTCGTTAAAGTTTTACAAAATATGAAATAGATTAAAACAAATTCGAAATTCGGCCGTCTGCCCATGTTCGGTTGGAGGATTACATTATTCAAAATTTGATCGCTCTAGATACCCTCGTTTTTGTCACAGTGCAAGAAACATACATGTATTCATGCAGATTCTACATTACTTAATTTCTTTAAATATAATACAGAGCAATAATATTTGGTAACAACAATTTGCAAGGAGACACAGACACTTATAGTAAAACAGCGCAAAATGCCACTTCGAAATTAACAGCCTTTCTAGGCTACTGCCGCTTTGGGTTAATAAATTAAATTAACAGTAAATAAAAAAATCTCTTTCAGAACTAAAAATAAAATTTAAAAAATAATCACTATAAAATACAAGCAAAATTAATTATTACGGTTAAATACAATTTTAATATTAGAATTAAATGTATTAAAATTAAGATGTCACACGTGCTTATCACTACGATGTATTATGAAATATAATTGAAATAAAATTCCTTCATAGAAATTGTGTTATAATACTCATAATTAATTTTAAAAAAGCAGCAAAATTTAGAATTTTAAACAAAACTTTCAAAAATTCGTTTTTAAATATTTTAGTATATTTTACTTATTTACACCAATAAAAAGTATAAAAATTGCAAGAGAAAATTGCTTGTTTGAAATTTCCTATTAGTTCAGATTTAAAATATTATTTTCTAAAAGTAGTTACAAATTTCCTTACAGCACATACGAAAAGCTAAAAAAATATCCAGCCCTGATAGCATGCAATAGCTTCATAATTATTTGGAACATTAATAATGCTTGATAAATATGCTAAATTTTTAAAAATCAATCTCAATCTCAAAAATAAAAATATGGTAAAATTCTAATTTGTGAAATGAGGCGCTAGAACCAGCTTTTTCTTGACACGCTGCAATAGGCAACCACTGTTCAATTTCTGCAAGTCGTCCCTACTCCTCGGGATGTGATCAAGGTGACAGCCGGGAACGCTTCAGACAAAGGAGAAAACGCATTTGGTTTAGTCTATTTCTTATAAAGTCCATGTAATCAATACAATGACGTAACATCTAATAGCAACCACTAGAAATGATAATTAATGAAACAAGTGAAATATTAAAATGCAGGTTACTTTATCGGCCGGCCGATTATCCTACCGACTACTGTCTTAAAATGTAGCCCCTCTCGCCCCAAGAGCTAGAGAGAGGCTGAATGAGCCAGCGAACGCTCTACTTATTGTCACTCGATGGGGAAGTGTATGGGTAGAGTTACTCTTCTGTTAAGCTTAGGGTTGTAAAACTTGAAATTAAATTTATTGTTGGCTAATGTAAGTACAACATTCGGATGACCTTTCACTGAATTTTTTTATTTTTTATTTTAGTGGTTTTCATATGAAATATATTAGAAGTTGAACAAAGTATTTTCCAGCAACTTATGGTTTGAAACCTCATTACAAAATTATACATTTCAGAACAATCAGAAAGAAGAATTATACTCAGTTTTTCCCGATATATGATTTACAACCCATCATTGAATTTCTGTTGCTTTTAATATTATTATCTTTTATTTAATTATTTTACTATTTGCATCTTAAGTGTAATTATATAAGGTAACATTGAGTATACAAACTCAATCAAAATCTGATTTTTGAAAATATTACCATAATTTATCAGGATACGCCTCCTGAACCATCCCACAGTGTCAGGTGTTACAAGTGCAACTGAAATTTTTCAGTTTATTTATCAGAAATGGAAATTTTACTTTACTGTGTATTTTTGACCAAACAAGAGTAATCTACAAGAGAGTCTCTACACTATCACGTGACGAAAAATGGCTATGTCTTTGTATTACCTATAATTGCTGTCTCATGAACTTTAACTAAATCGCATGACTACCCACCTCCTCGATTCACGCCTCCGGGCGGATACACATATATTTTAATTTTCTAAAATTTACTGCAATCGTCCCACGGCTACCAAAATAGTGACAAAAACTCTCTTTCTTGTTGAGACCAAATAACAAAGGCTAACAAACGACCTACAGTGGAATTTCTGAAAAGTAGATGTGTGCAAATGGTGTGCAGAGCTCTGAAGGCAGTGTCTGTTCCTATGTAGCCACAGGACACCACAAGCGAACTCTGAAGGCACTCCTGGGCCCCTGTCCCGGTAAAAAGTAAGTAATAATAGCATTTGTTTGAAGTGATAGCAATGTAATAAAAAGTCCATAATTATGAATACTGCCATGAAAAAGAAATATTCAGTATGTTTCAATAGTAGGTGTCCATGGTGCATCTTATAAACGAAACATTGAGTTTCATTTATATGGAAATATGAAACAGACTTCAGAGATGGTGGTCGAAGCGCTGTAAATCTGCAGTCTCAAAATACTCAAAATAGACGGTGTTTAAAAATACCAGAATGTGAATCAATTAATCAATCAAAACAAATTATTGCTGAGTTGTTAATAAGCACATGACTTTAAAAAATTCTGAAGTGGAAACTGTGGTATTGAGGTGATGAAAAAAGCCCAAAGCATGGCAGGCGTAGAGGGAGGTGTCAGTCATGAGAAGTAGGCGTGTCTACCAACCAGAGCAAGAACGCAGAGTCCGGAGGGCGGTGCTATCCCCTGAAGCCCGAGCACACTAGAAATTAAACAAAGGATCAAGGAAGTGCAAGTTACGGAGTTCATAGGCAATTACG
Organism: Stegodyphus dumicola; assembly: GCF_044657685.1. Taxonomy (NCBI): domain Eukaryota; kingdom Metazoa; phylum Arthropoda; class Arachnida; order Araneae; family Eresidae; genus Stegodyphus; species Stegodyphus dumicola. Next base: position 159,710,206 of record NC_140778.1, read on the forward strand.
CCTTTACCTCCACATCTTCAAAGGAAATTAAATCATCAAAAAGAGGGGATTGTAAAATAGGGTAAAAATTTTGAAAAGCCGAATGACTTGGAATAAGTGCCTTCACACTGAGTCAAAAAAAGGCAAAAAACTCAGAAGGTCTTAATTTTGCGCCGAAAAAGAGCCAGAATAATTTAGATAGGGTCAGCCATAAAATTTAGACTAGAAAAATTAATTTGCGTTAATTTTGCGCGTTCTTTGGGGTGGGAGGGAAGGGGGGAACCTGTTTACAAGTCGAAAAAGTAGTTCTGCTAGTGATTAGCTGGGAGGGAGAAGTTTCATTTTTGACCGCTATTCAGTGCGGTATTTAAAGGCCTAAAATGACGCTGGTTAAACGCCTGAGAAAGTTCCCTTTTAAAGGAAGAAAGAAGCTTTAATTAAAAATCTTTTTCAGTTTAAGTCAATTGATAAGTTAAAATATTTTAAATCAGTCCTATTTGACTGTAATGTTTCTTCTTAAAGTAACTTTATAAGGTTAATGCTGTGTGCATTAAAGAACTTTAGAGGCGGGGGGGGGGTGTTAAGGAACGAGAGGTAGTTATTCACATGGCTGTCAGTGTGTTCATATCTAGCCCGTTTAAATGGGAGAGCTGAGTATTCCTGGTTAAGAACCGCTCTGGGCCTTTTCCGGGAAGAAGCAACAGCAGGATCGTATCAACACCTCCTTATAGAAGGAAGCCGGGACACTGAAGCGAGGGGAAGCTCTGACGTCACAGGTAGTCGTCTCTGACTCACCTCGCTCCTTCAAACAAAATCAAAGCCCGTAGTTGAGCCAAAGAAGCTATAGTGAGAAGAAGTCAAGCTTCGACTGCACAGCAACGCCACGGAGAAAAACTGAGTCTAAAATGTGTCTTTTTTGACAACTTTACAGGCGTAAATTCAGGTTCTCTGAAATTCATTCACGCATGCGCGCTAGAGCCAGAGAGTTTGTCAACAATATCGTAGAAGTCGTCATAGCGCGCCATATTGAACGCTAAGCACGAGGATTTCAGCAATTTTGAACATTTGGAAATGGAAAAAAATAATGAATCACGCTCTAGTGATCCTGCGTGTGAAAGGTACGTAAAAATATTTAATTCTTATACCTTTTCATAGTAGAATTATTTTTTAATTACCAGAGTTATGTTCAAATCCATTCCATAACATGGGATGGTAATCAAATATCATGTAATGAACGATTATTAATTAAGTTGGCATTAAAAAAGTTAAAAGTTTCATTGGAACATTTTATTGAAAAATTATAATTCCTACTGTTAAAGAAATCAGAAGTATTTCGAAAAATCTCTATCAAAGCTTCTTACGCAAAATTAGTATATTTGTATATAATTGCGAGGATAAAATCAAGCAATCATGGATGATTTACTATGATTGCTAATGAAAATTATTTCAGTTCTTCATATCCGATCTTTCCTGCAGTTATATGTAATGTATATTGCAACTTCTTCTATTTTCGTTTAACCAGGTATCAATTTTTTAGTTCATGATATTTTCTAATTCTATACATTGAGCATTATTTATAATCAAAGAATCTTTATAATAAACTATTCACAGATATCATTTTTTTGCTACTAAGAACTGCAATATTATCCCAATTTTTAATTATTTTTTAATAATTTTTCCAGTTTTAAAAATAAAATTATTAAAGTAAATTAGCTGCATAATTCTGGTGTCATGATATTCATTGGCTCTTTTTTATTTTATTTCAACCTTGCAACTTAAATGTATTCTGTAAATTAATTATTAAATATCCATATTTTATTTTTATATTCAATTTTTATATATTCTGTACTGATGTGATTTAAATCTTTATAATAATAATTCATTTAGGTTAAATGATCCTTCACCAAAGGCTTATGTGCGTTGTGTGGTGTGTAATGCCAATTCTTGGTATTTTCCTGAAAGAAAATTCTTTCGTTTTCCTAAAAATCCAGAGAGGTAAAAATTTTATTTTTATTTTAAGTTATAAGTATTTAAAATGCATGAAAATAAGTACAGTATGACAGATGAAGAAATTTTTTTAACTTTCTGTTATTTAAAAAAATTATTCCTTTTCAAATGAAAACGTTATATTCATTAACATACTTTGTGTGATATTCAATGTTGCCTTATCTGTTTAGCCTAATTATATATACAATAGTAATAAAATATTTATGTAAATATTACAAAATCGTAGAAGCATTAGTTGAATATATGCATCAGCTAAAATGAATTTTTTCATAAGCAGAATGCTTAAAAATGTAACATTAGTTTGAGTAAAATGCATAAATATTAATTATTTTGTACATAAATTAGTACTTAAATGTTATCTACATGTCAAATTTCTGGAAAAACTAAAATATGTATTTGTTTTGCACAGTAATAAGTTACATTTTAAATGAATGCTTAAAACTAGTGTTCCCTGTGTAAAGTAGGTGTAAATTTCATGTTGTTTTAACCTTTATAGATCAGCACAATGGCTTGAAGCATGTAGAATTTACTTGATTGGACGTGACAAGGAAATATTAAAGAAGCCACCTTCTCTTTTATATCGAAGTCGTCTTTGTTCCGCACATTTTGAAGACAATGCATATTCCACAACTAAGAAGCATTTTTTGCATTCGAGTGCTAAACCAACAAAATTTGGTGAAACAGGTATGCATTAATTTCAAGTTTATATATTTCAAAAATTTTTAAAAATTTAACCTCTTATATATTGTACTGATCAACAACTTACTATGTTATCTTAGAAAGAGAGTAGTCTGCTGTCTTTAAAAAGAGTGATAAATCTTTTTCTGAAGGATAATTTAGTTTAATCTCCCACAGAAATTTCATTTGTTTACATAAATAATATAACTTATTTATTATGAAAGGACTCTTCTGCTGTTTCTTACATAGTCAATTTTGGTATGAGAGAATGTAAAGTAACCCTTTTTTAAAATCCATTAAATTTTCCTTAGTAAATCCTTTATGGATATAGCAGAATGTTCTTAGAATATGATATAGCAGAATATATTTACGCAAAGTATAATTTTAGGCTTTGAATCAGATTTACAAAATCAGGATAAATGAAATTAACGATAATTAAAAATAAAATTAAAACTTCGGCTAATCTTTGGAATATGCTAACTGGTAGTTTGGCGACATTTTGGTAAGGCGATAAAGTTTACTAGCTAGGACTTTAGCAATGTAAATGGATAAAGTCAAGAGTGTACGCAATGCCATTTTTGTGCAATTCTGAGATTTTTTTAAAGTCAAAATAGATCGACGTATACATGGATGATACCGTGTATGTGCAATTCTTAACGCTGCAAGCAGTGGGCGATTCTGCACTTTCTCCCAATTTCGCACCTAATCTTCATGATGATTAAGCACTTTTGTTCCATAAAAGTTCTAGCATAAGCGTAATTCGGCTAGCAAATTGTTGGAAAAAAATGTTGAGTAGTGAAAAAGAAAAAAAAAAAAAAAAAAAGCCTTTACTTTGTCAAAACAAAATGGCGTCCAAAAAAAAAAAAAAAACAACTAGCAGGGTTGGTCGCCAAAAAATCGCCAAGTTACCATAATCCGAAGATTAACCAAAACTTCTTTTCTTAAAACTAAATGTCAAACCGTGTTAAAGGTTAGTTAAATATTTATTTGTTTAGAGATGAAATATTCATAAAATAATTAATTGATAATGATTATATTATGAATTATTATGCATTAGTCTTGTTATATATATATAAATTTTCTTTTTCCTTCCTAGCTGATGAGCTGTCCAGAAACAACAGAGTTGTAAATGTTCATCAGCTGTCTATGAAGTTGTGCTTGAAATTGCAGCAGCATGCAATCAATATCGATGATAATTCAAGTCCTTTGGCAGAAACAGATTCTGGCACTTCACAAACAGATTCTGGCTCTCTAGAACTTGGTTCACACCAGCACTCCATAGAACTAAATAATATCACCGAGACGCCAAAAAGATTAAAATGCAACAAAAATTTAACACCAAAATCTTTAAAAATAAGGCAGTTAAGTCATAAGCTGGCATATTTAAAACGAAAACATTCAGCAAAAAGGAAAGCAAACAAAGCTGGAGTCGAAAAGGCGCTCCAGCTGATTAGCTCGTTAGTTAGTTCTGTAGTTTTCACTTTTATAAAATCACAAATAAAAGCATCAAATGTGTCAAAATACGGACGAAGATGGTCACTGATGGATAAAAATTTGTGCCTTCAGATCTATCTTAGTAGTCCAAAATCATATAATACACTGAAGGCTTTTTTGCATTTGCCCAGCAAGCCTACATTATTAAAAGCTGTATCTGGTATAAAAATGGAACCTGGATGTTCAGTTGCTGTGCTCAATGCCATAAAATTAGTTGCTAGCAAACTGAAAATCCATGACAGGTATTGCATCTTATCCTTCGATGAAATCACTTTAAAGCAAAGCTTATCTTATGATAAGAAAAGTGATTACATTGTTGGATTTGAAAATTATGGTTCCTACACTGAACTAAAAATGTTTCCCGAATATGCAACTCATGGTCTTGTTTTTATGGTCCGTGGGCTGTGTAAAAAGTGGAAACAGGTCATTGGCTATTTTTTTTCTTCTCACACTACTCCAGGTTTTATGTTGTGTACTTTGGTCATGGAAGCCCTATCAAAATTATTTGATTGTGGTTTGATACCTGTGGCTGTTGTTTGTGATGGTGGTGCAAACAATGTAGTTTGTTACAAAAAATTTATGAAAGTCACAGAAGAAAGACCATATATTATATGTCAAGACAAAAAGGTATTCACACTTTTTGATGTGCCTCACCTTTTGAAGTGCTTGCGAAATAATTTTAGAAAGTATGATGTTAAATTTCAGGGTGGCAAAATTGCTAGTTGGAACCACATTGTATCTTTGTGGGAATTTGATCGTAAAATGCCTCACAGATGTGTTCCGAAATTAACAGACCGCCATGTAAATGTGGATTGCCTTAGCGCTATGAGTGTAAAATTAGCAGCTCAAGTCTTCAGTCATTCTGTGGCTTCAGGCCTGTGTTACCTTAGTGCACTAAATGGCTTACCCGCATCGGCTAGTCTTACAGCAGATTTCTGTTCAAACATAAATATTTTATTTGACAGTTTGAACAGTAGAACACTTAAGCACTCTAATCCTTTTCTTGCAGGAGTTACCAAGTCATTGATTCACTTAAAAACCTGGAAGGAAAAGATGGATTTCATCAAAGGCATTGAATTTCAAACAGAAAAAAAAATATCTTTCCCAAGTATATTTGGCTGGAAATTAACACTATCAGCAGTTCAGCAGTTAATTCCAGTTCTGTTGGAAGATGTACCATTTGTATTAATGTGTCGTTTCACCCAAGATGCCTTGGAAAATTTTTTCTCTGTTGTTAGACGCAGAGGTGGAAATAATGACCATCCAAGTGCATATGATTTTCAACAGAGGATGAGAATACTAATGGCACAGAATATCATAAGCACAAGTAAGCTATCAAACTGTGAACCTGATAACGATACAGTTTTGATACCTACAGAGTTGCTGACAGTTATCGATAACACTGAGCCTGGAAATGGCAGTGATGTAAATGATGTGGAAATTGACTTTGATGATCCCTTATTGGTAGCAAATGAAAATTCTGATACTAGTGCTTGTATTGCAAGTACATCATATGATGTATTTTCACAAAATTCAGCAGCTTATGTTGCTGGATATATTGCTGGAAGGGCATTGAAGCAATTTCCTTGCACTTTATGTAAGAATATTCTTCTTGTTGATAAATCTTTGGGTGAACACACTTACTTTTTGTATTTTAAAGAATTTGATGTAGTGAAAAATGGATTGTGTTACCCCTCACAACAGTTTACATTTACTGTTTGTGAGATGGGTAAAAAATTTGTAACTTTGTTTGATAAAATATGTAGCCAAAAAGATGTGAAATCCAAAATTATATCCCAACTGAAACTAATTGATCATGAATGGCTTACATGCCATTACCATGCAGTAAAAATGTGGGAATATATTGTCAGTTCATATGCTCAGCTTATGATATATTATAAGCTGAAAAGTATAAATAACAGCTTGAAAAACAGACGTAGAGGAAAGAAAAAAATTATTAAATTACACTAAAAAGTCTTATTTGTATATATTATATGTATTATTTGTAAGAAAAATATATTAATGTAAGGAGTATGTGTGAGAAGTTTTTGATTTTGTATTTTTGCTATATTACTATTTGTTGGATTTTAATGTTTTTGTAATGTAATGTAATTTGTTGAATTTTACAAAAGTTCATGTAATTTAATTCTCTCTCTCTCTGTATATATATGAAATTTCTATTTATGTATATATATGAAATTTGGATTTATGTGTGTATCTTCAAATGTAACTTCAGTATCTAAATTGTCTGTAAGTACAGTGAAACCTCAGTTAACGAATATAGTTTGTTCCTAGAGGTCATCTGAAATCTTTGTAAACCAAACCTAATTCTCCTTTAGGAACTTCTGTAAAATATATTATTGATTCATTCCTTCGCCTCAGATGATTGCAGATTTTAAACTTTTGCATTGGTAACATTTGCACCAGTTTACAATTGAAAAACCAGTGCAAATCATTAAATCTAAACTAGAAAGAAACTAGTTCAGTAGTAGAGAAATATACATGTATTAAAAAGAGTTGGTGATATAATTACAAGATAATGAGAAATGAAAAGGGAAGAAATATTGTTATTAATCTTTAAAATGAAATAGAAATAAATCTTGCTGATAGAAAAAAGGATTACTTTTCCATTATACTCCCGCAAACTTAACAAATATCCTGAATTAATAGAAAATTACGAATTTAAGAAAAAAAAAAAAAAAGTATGTAAGAATTGCATTATATATAATTTTTTAACATTATTTTACAAGGTAAATCATCAGAAAAATTAAAAAAATAAACATTTATGTAATTTTTCTGTAGCAGTGAAAATATAAGTACCTACATAATAAGGACGTTTGGCTAAATGAGTAAAAAAACTCAGTAAAATAAGGATTAAAAAAATAATCAGTGTTTTTGTTGTTAAATTTCAAAGAAAAAAAAAATTTGTGACACTGTTCAAAGCATGTTTTGTCTTTTTGGTACATGCATAGACTCACATTCCATGTTTCACACATGTATCTTCTATGAGGTTTCTTCCTTGTGTTACAAAGTATACACTGCCTGGATCTAAATTTCACTGGTATATGTCCAGTGTTATTTAGTTTCTTTTCATCAGATGACGTTTGTGGTTTTTTATGTTAATGGGGAGGGCTTGGTCTTTTTGGCTTTGGTACGGATCATTCGTTTCCCATTCATACTTATTTTATTCATATTTCATCCCAAAATATTCAGAAAATATTTTTAATTTAAATAAAACTTTAAGGGATTTCAATTTTTATTATAGCAAAGTATATTTACATTAAATTTAAACCACAGGAAATAATTTATAAAATCACAATACTAGCTTGGGGAGCAAGTGTGTTGAGGTCAGAGAAAACTCTCTGGTAAAAGATCAGTAATAAATCAATTTTCATTCAAAAATTTCGGAAAGAAGAAAAAAAAAAATTCCAAAATTGGTGGTTTCAGGGCACGGCCACCGCGCGTCAAAGGATTTAGGCATTATGTAGAAACAGAAAAATCCTTAACTGTCAACTTCTTCAAAATCTCTGGTAATAATTTCTTCTAGATTGAATTCATTGTTTCATTAGTTATGTATTACAAGGCTTTGTCCATGAAAATTGAATAATAGAGAATATTAAAACTGCTCATTTTTGTTAGAAGTGACCTCAAAACATGTAGGAAATTCATTTATTGATAGCTTGTATGTTTGTCTTTCGAGACAGTTCTTTTTTTTGGTTAGGAAATTTGTTCATCGTGAAACATATTTGGAACCTGAGGTTCCACTATGCATTGAGCTGTGTTATGCTAATAAATTTTGACAATAACAATGTTTATTTTTTTTTTTAATTTACATGTGAAAAAAATTCTGTTATAGCTATATACAAAGTATAGAGAGATAAAAAAGTGCATTATGTAACTTAAAAGAATACAGTAGACGCTGCTTATTGTGGTCATGGTTAATGTTATTAATTGGATATTGTCATCGATGTGGTGAAGTCTCACTCATTTGTATATGAAAACTTGGAAAATACTTTGTTTATCGTGATCAACAATTCAGTTAATATTGTTTATTGTGATCAACAATTTAGTTAATATGTCCAGATTCATACAGAATGGATTTTTAAAATTTAACATTGCCAAATTAGATTAAAATAGATTTTAAAAAATTGTCAGGTGACACGGAAATGTTGCGAAGTGTGAGATTAGGTTTCCAAACACCTTGATTTCAACTTTAGTCATTTATTTAAAATCAGGTTTAAAAAAACAACAACTTTAGTTTGACGTATCCTATGAGGAACTCTATTGATTTTAAGAACAATCACACATAAGTCCTTTCTTTTTCAGAAGCCACTCCCCCCCCAAAAAAAAATCCTGAAAACACTGATGGCAAATAATGGTTGCATTTTTGCTTAATTTTACACTGGCAGTCTTCAAACAAAAGATGCATTTTTAATTTTAAGATTACGTGTACAGAAGCAGTAAAATAATATCCAGGAACATTATGAGCAGTTCACAAACACATTTTTGCATTTTCTAATTAAAATGCTGTGAAAATACTTGTGTTCTTGATATTTTTTAATTAAATTAGTTAAATTCCATTTTCATTCTGAAGTGCTTTTTTAAAATTAATGTTATTATTCTGCTAATATTATGAAAATAGATATGAAAAAACATGATCACATTAAGTGGCACCTACTATGCAGTGATTTGAAAGTAATATTTGTATGTCTTCTTTGGAAATGTAGTATTTTAATTATTGTTACACCGCTTCATGTGTTCTTTTAAAACTGCTAAATTAATCACTGAATAAATTATAAATAACCATTGGCTTATTACCTTATAAAGTTAGAATTATCTTAAGCAGTATTTCTCACAAATTCTAAAGCATGATGAAACTTTGAACTAATATAAAAATGTGCAGAGGTTTTCAGATAGTTTTTAAGTTACATTTTAGGATTGGTAAACAAAGAATAATCTTATCACATATCTTACTTCTTTTCCTTTCAATATGAAATACTTTGTGAAGTGCATAATAGGAAATTTATTGCTACAGTATCTCATTCTATACAAAAAGATTCCATTATTTGAGATTTTATAATAAAAATTTCCTTCTTTTACTAGTTATGCAAATCATTTGAAAATTATCTTAATACAAAATGCATACCAAGCCATTTTTTATGGATAATATATTAAGATATTGTTTTCCACGTAGATGCTTTTATTTGTGATTTGATGAATGGAAATGCATTATACTGCTCAGACCCCTCAGTTGATGATTTTTCTCATACTCTTACAAATGTGCAGTTTTAAGATTCCTGCATTCAGCACGTTAAAAGATATATTTATTGACATTTTTATGAAAATTTGCAGCATTGCTGTAAGCATTGAATAATGGTGCTTTAACATCATGCATTATTATCATTGGTATAGAATGATTTAGTTTGCTTTTCTTTTTGTAAAATATATTTTCTTAATTAAGACACAATAACACGCCGAATAAATACTGATTCAGAAGTCAAACAACAAAAATCAGCGTTAATTCACAAAATTTTCACAGGACTAGTTTCGATGGTTTTACCGAACCATCATCTTCAGCTGCAAAACCGCAAATGAACAAGATAGGAAATAATTATTGCCTATCTTGTTCATTTGCGGTTTTGCAGCTGAAGATGATGGTTCGGTAAAACCATCGAAACTAGTCCTGTGAAAATTTTGTGAATTAACGCTGATTTTTGTTGTTTGACTTCTGAATCATATATTTTCTTTTCAAATTTGCCACCCCCTCCTTTTTTGGGGGGAAAGCAAACAATGAATTTAATATGGAAAATAATCCCAAAATTTTCACATTCTCTCAAAACTGTTTTTAGTAGCCATAAGTGACAAATTCAGATTGTTTCCAAAACAATATTGACTGAATCTAAAATTTTCAGTCAGATATTGAATGTTTCTTAAAGAACTAACATAGATTGTTTGTTATTATATAGAAGTTATTTTTTAACTATTATCTCTTAATCTCTAATATGTGCTCCTAAACATTGGGTATTACAGAATTTATTATTTTATGAAAATTACTAATTTACAGAAATATGACCTGTGTGAGATCTAAGTATTTAAATTTCAGAATAATTTGATTTCTAAAAGATATATTATTGTTGTAGTTTCTGCCATTAAAGCTATGCTAAGAATGTATGTTAGTATACATTCTTAGCATAGCTTTAATGGTTTCTCTCCTTTTTTTGTCTTTGCTATTTTTTCTGTATGATAAATCTAAAATTTTATATATCTCTAAAACAAAAATTTATGAATATTTTACCAAATTTTTTGTTTAAATAGTAGAAAAAAGAATTTCTAATAAAACACATAAATTACAATAAAATTTTAAAATGTATTATTCTTAAAAACACGAAAATAATGTCATCTAATTATTGTTATACTGTGTTAATTGATATATCTTTAAAAGTTAGCTCAGAGAAAACTTATTTGAAACAAAAGAGGGAAAAAGATTTTATCAGCGATTGTATGAAAAATCATACATTTGCTTGTTATATATTATGTCATAGTGATTTGATAATTGTGTATCTTAGTATGAAATTTTGTGTAACTAAATTTTTTAATATCTTAATTTATATGTGTTGTCTTTATTTCTTTCAAGCTGAATAAGCAAAAATCTTTAATAAAATTGTATTGAAGAGTGCATCATTTATTTATTTTAAAATTGCTAACGGTTGATATGTATTTCAGACTATTAAATATATAGCCTTTGTGTGCTTTGCCATATCTCAGTAATTCTGTCATGTGCAATAACAAACGTTACATTTATTAAATTGTGTACATACGTACTACATGGCATTTAAAATTAAATCATATTTTAAAGCCGTAATTAAACGAAGTATTAAACTAATAGTAACCATTTATGAAATATTTAAGTATTAATATGAATAATTATCAAACGAAAAAAGTGGATGTAAAATAAAAAAATCATATACTGCAAAGCAAAATTTTCAAAAAAAAAAAAAAAAATAGTAAAAGCTAATTATCAAATAAAAGATTTACGCTTTCTGCTTCACGAGCGTTTAAAGTAAGATCGATTTTCCGCCTCGACTACACCCTGCGTGTTTGCTTCACCGCATACTGACTTGGATTCGAAATTTGCCTGAGGGCGAGCCAACTGGTTTACATTGTGTCTACGAGAGCTTGCCTTCTTTTCCCCTAGAGATTCGAGCCAAGAGCGACGAACGTGGAGCGGTTATTTGCGTTAGCGACAGAGTTTTTATATTGTCTCGTGCTTTTATAATTTCATACGATGCCTCATAAATGTGCTGTAGCCACATGTCGTGGTAATTATAAAAACGGACCAAAAGTGGCTTTATTCAAGTTTCCAAATGAGACTGAACTCCGGATGAAATGGATAAGGAGTCTACGAAGAAAAGATGGCTTTCAACCTACTAAACATACCAGAGTAAGTTCAATTTTACTGCATTTTTTATGTTTTGTATCTTTACATTTTTTTATTACTTTTATTGATAGGTATGTGATGTTTATGCTTACGATATTAGATTTTGATCTGTGGGTAAGAAGTTTTATGTTTGAAAGATTTTAATCTTGCCTGTTTTAATCATTTCAAAAAAAATATTTTCCTTCAAAGTTTTATGAATGAAATAAAGTTCCATATAACAGGAATAATTCTAAATTTAGTAGTTACATAAATGCCAATAATTTGTAAATGCTTTCTAGTATACTGTGCAGGCAGATTCTGTAGTTATTCCAAATTTATCATAATTTATATGACAAGGAACTACTAAGTAATCATAATAGGTTTCATTTTAAAATTTTTGTAATGATATATGAAAGTTTGGTATGATGTATTCAAGGTAATTATTTGTATTTGGTAACCAGTGTTTGTTGTAAACAATTATCTCAAATATATAATTTTCTTTAAATGTAAATAAAGCTGTAATCATTATGATGAGCATTCCAGATTTTACAAATTACTTAAATTATACACGTAATTGAAATGATATTACTGGTTTTTTAATTCGTATTTATGTATCAAATTATTTATTTAAATCATAGGGCTTATTGACTTCTGTTACTAAATATTAACATGCATCTAACTTTTGTACTCACAACAAGTTGATTTTTGAATATTTTCTTTTATAGGTATGTGAATTACATTTTCGATCAGATGAAATAATACGAGAAATCGAAATGTATGATGAGAAATCAGCGAAGTTAATTAAAGCCCCAATTTCTAGGCCACGTTTGAAAAAAGGATGCATACCTTCTCAGTTCCCTGATGGCCCATCCTACATGTCATCAAATTCTGTATCAAGAATGTCACCAGAAAAGAAGAAAGCTCGTTTAGAAGAGAAATACCTGGAGAAAGCGATAGAAGAAAGTTTGAAAATGAAAGAACGGTATGATAATGAACGATCATTTGAAAGTTTAATTGAATTCAATAATTGCCTAGAACATCAGATTTTAGAAACATTTTGGACAACTGTACATACTGAAAATTCAACTATGTTACTTGATATTTTAAGTGACCCAGCTCCAGAAATTCAGAAATCGGTAGTAATAAATGAGGATTTAACAGTATGTGTTTATATTAAAAACATCGCTATAAAATCTATTGGTAAATTTGTTTTCCCTCTAAAAATTAGTAATGTAAATATGTTTCTAGAAGTACTAAAGGAAGTTGAAAGTCTGTCTCATAACTTACAAAATGAAGAATATATTAAGAATTCTATACAAATTGTGGATGATATGCTTTCAGAATTGAAAAGAGTGTTACCTGAAAAAGAAACTGAACTGAACTTCCTTTCAGAGCAAGTAAGTAAACTAAATGTAAAGAAAGAGAAGTATCGATATACTCCAGATTTACTTATTTTTTGCAGTTTGTTAAACTCGATCTCACCGCATGCATACAAGTTTTTACGACATTCAGGTTACATTTCTATTCCCCATCCACGTACTATTCGTAGAATTTGTTCAATGTTTTCTCTTAATCCTATTACTGAGCAATTTAATGATGACTTTTTAGGATATGTTAAACAAAGATGCAAGGATTTAGAAGAAAATGATAAAACTGTAATTATTATGATGGATGAAGTGCATTTAAATTCATGTGTTAACATATGGTAAGATTCTTTATCATTATAATTGACTTGAAATATTGAAAAATTCATTTCCTTGCCCTTAATTTGTTGTGTAAAAAAGTGTCTGCGTTATGTTTTTATGTGGCCACTACTTTTATCATTTGGGTATAATTTTGGTGTTAACATGATAAAATACTTTATCAAAGTAACAGTTATATGTTTCAAAATGCTTACAAAATGTTATGTATATAATAACTGCCCCTGTTATACTGGTAATGGGTCATTATACTTTTGTTGATATGGACAGATATTGACTGTTTTACATTCAGATGACTTGAAATATTGAAGAAGGCATGTCCTTTTTTTAATTTCTCATCGCGTAAAAAAGTGTCTCGGTTTGTGTTTTAGTGCGGCCACTACTTTTATCATTTGGATATAAGTTGGGTGTTAACATATGGTAAAATGCTTTCTCCTGATAAAAGTGATATGTTTCAGCATGGGTACAAAATGATATGTATATAATAACTGCCACTGTTATACTGGTAATGGGTCATTATACTTTTGTTGATATGGACAGATACTGACTGTTTAACATTCAGATGACTTGAAATATTGAAGGCATTTCCTTGCCTTTAAATTGTCATTGCGTAAAAAGGTGTCTCGGTTTGTGTTTTAGCGCAGCCACTACTTTTATCATTTGGGTATAAGTTTGGTGTTGACATATGGTAAAATGCTTTCTCCTGATAAAAGTTATGTTTCAGCATGCTTACCGAATGATATGTATATAATAACTGCCACTGTTATACTGGTAATGGGTCATTATAATTTTGTTGATATGAACATATACTGACTGTTTTATATTTAGATGACTTGAAATATTGAAGAAGGCATGTCCTTTTTACTTCCTTGTACGAAGTAAAAAGGAAGTATTGTAATCGCGAAAAGTTTCAAGCAGCATATTTCACCGAAAATATCCATTTTGACCACTATCAAATGCAATTTAATGATGTTTTTGCACCATATCTGTACGTAAGGACAGAATAAAATACTCTTTTCCTTCAAAAAAATTATAAAACTGCTTAAAAAAACTTAAACTAAAATTAATTCTGAAGAGAATTTTTCGTGGCTTCTGTACGAACGTATGTACGTACGTTCGTGCGTACGTACATATCTCACATAACTCAAAAACGAGTAGCCTCAGAACGTTGAAATTTTGTATATAGGACTGCTATAACATGTATATGTGCACCTCGTATTTTGGTTGCAATCGGCCACACCAAACGTATATAAATATATTTATATATATATCCACTCTATGACTTGAAATATTGAAGAAGGAATTTCCTTGCCTTTAATTTGTCATCGCATAAAATTGTGTGTTTTAAGTGGCCACTACTCTTATCATTTTGATATAATTTTTGTGTTAACATATGGTAAAATGTTTTATCGAGGTAACAGTTATATGTTTCCAGCATGATTAGAAAATTGTATGTTTATAATAGCTGCTGCTATTATACTGGGAATGGGTCATTATAATTTTGTTCATATGGACATGCACTGACTGTTTTATATTCAGAGCACTTGAAAGATGATAATATTGAAAAATTCATTTTCGTGCTGTTGAGTGTTTGCTGCATAAAATGGTATCTGGGTTGTATTTAAATGGCTACCACTTAATGTTTAGTAAGTGGTTATCATTTGGTGTTAACATACTGTAAAATGCTTTCTCATGATAAAAGTTGTGTTTCAGCATGCTTACAAGATGACAAGTTTATGGTAACTGCTGCTTTTATACTGAGAATGGGTCATTATAATTTATATTTTTTATATGGGCATGTACTGACTGTTTTACACTTAAAAATATTGAAAAATTCATTTCCTTGTCTTTAATTTGTTGTTGTGTAAAAAAGGGTCTATGTTGTGTCTTTAAGTGGCCATTACTTATATCATTTGAGTATAATTTTCATGTTACCATATGATAAATTACTTTATCAAGATAACAGTTATGTGTTTCAGCATGGCGACAAAATAACAGATTTGTAATAACTCCTACTATTATTCTGGGAATTGGCTGAATAAAGGGTGTCTCTGATTAGGAGCACTCATTTCACAAACCTGTGATTTTCATGTGCATTTTGAAATTACCGGTGTCCCATAATTAAGACTGGTGGCTTTCTGGACAAATCATTTTGATATATTCTTTGCTTAAATTAAACAAGCCTGATAACTTAGAAGATCACGATTTTAGCTTGGAAAAATTACAACAAAATTGTGTTGCATGTAGTGACCAGATACTTTCAAATTGGATACTGGTGCATAGGTAAAACATTTTTATTATTTTCTATATTTGAAACATTAACTGATAATCACTTCCTTTACACAACATCAATAAATGTTTTTACATATACTGGTGATGCTGACATCCATTTGCTGTTGAATGTATCTTTATATGCTTCATAAATAATAATAGCCATCGTATAAAATTTAATATCATTTGTGCACCTGAAGTGTTTTAAATGGTAATGGACGGTCTTCTCAAGTGTTTGCCCGATATTTATCCATATTATGGCAGTATCGTAATACATTTTGAAACTATTAATTGGCTGTTGTAAAAAGTTAATAACGATGTTTGTAATTGCCAGACAAAATGGGTTGAAATTTAACGAATAGAAACTTGAACTTGCAGTATCAAAATTTAAATAGTCACATAGTCTCATCTTATTGTTTCTGATGAGACCCAATTAATATAGAAGCAGTTTTGAAATTTTCACACCTGTTAATAAATAAGAATTGATGAGATTTCTTAGTATGGCAATATGCTTAATGAGATTTCTGCTTCAATTTTTACAAGAAAGTTTGAATAATTTATTGATAAAAAGAGATCAGCTGGTTTTAACTTATTTGTATGTTATAACATAGGTGTTGTGTTGTTATGCTGACTGCTTGCATATAATTGTAAATAAAATTTTTTTATTTTTCACTTGTGAATCTTTATTTTCAAGTTCAGCTATATAACTAACACAATACAGTTAAGTACATATACAACTAATATTATTGGTTCTACAGATTTAAGCAATAATTTTAAATTGCACATTGAATTATTTGCTAAGCAAACCTCTGATATACTAATTTATTTGAAACTTGCAAGACACATAGCATATTATAGACAAAATTTAGTGCATTTTTATACCATTTTCTTTTAAAGACAGATTGCTGATTGGAAGAAAAATGAAATGATAAGTAATAGTTTGTATGCAGATAATTTGGGTTTTTTTCATAAATATTAGAAAAATATAAAGCAATATTAAATTAAGAGGGAAAAGTCAGAAATTCCTTTTTTGAGTTAGTATGGCTGATTTTTAACTTTTTAAATGCTGCTGTGAAACCTACAAGGAAGTATAATTCATTAAAGTCAAGAAATAAGAAACAAAAAATTCTTAAATTTATGTCAAATTTTATTGTGTTAAATTTTGAAGTAATTAAATTATTCATTATATATAATTGAATCTCTGAATAAAATCCCACCCAAGTATCTATATCAAATAGTGAAATCAACGTTAAGTACGGCACTAGCGCGCAGCCTGTTTTGTTTCGTTGCTCTCTAGGGGTTTCGACGTAGACGACTACGCGTGACGTCACAATCCAGTGTCCCGGCTTCCTTCTATAAGGAAGTGTTGATCGTATACGGGTAGCATATGAAGCACAGGATTTGCAACACGTTGAATATTTTTGAAAAATTTTTCCGAAAGTCGCTGTATATGGCGATTAATGGGCAAAATTTTGAGGTCATTATGAATCTCTTCGCTCCGTACGAACCACGGAGCTTTTAAAATTTGCCGAAGCATTTTAGATTGAAAAATTTGGACATGTTTTCTGTTAGTCAGTGCAGATGGGCTCCAGACGAGACACGCATATGTAAGAACAGGCCTAATAATTGATTTGTAGAGCAAGATTTTGTTATCCGTTGACAGGTCGCTATTAATAGCTAAAAGGGGGCGTAGGGCGGTTTTGACAGCTATCGCACCCGCTATGATTTTGCGGATGTGAGGCTGCAAGTTAATTTTGAGTCTAGTAAAACACCTAGATATTTGTAAGAAGAGACCCAGGAAATGGGTTCACCGAAGAGCATTAAATTAGGTATACTTGGGATATTTCTTCGGATGAACATAGTGGCAGCACATTTTGCGACATTAATTTTGATTTTACACAGATCGAGCCAGAGTTCTAAGGTCGAAAGGTAACTCTGCAACTAGGGAACTAACTAGGGAGATTACCTGGAGGGTGTTGGAGTGTTGTGAAATGATGTGTGTGTCGTCTGCGTATAACGCAAGATCGATATTTGGGGGCCTTAGGAATATCATTTACATAAAGGTTAAAGATTGAAGGGCCAAGGAGGCTACCTTGAGCTACACCAGCATAGATTGGGCGCGGAGAGGAGAATTCGTGGTTAACTCGCACGCGGAAACTACGTCCGGTCAAGTACGAGTTAATAATATTAATGAGATGAGCCGAAAAACCAAGCCGCATGAACTTGTAAATAATCCCGTCATGCCAAGTCCTGTCAAAGGCTTTGGCCACGTCCAGATAGACAATACCAGTTTTCTCTCGCTTACGAAAGCCTTCATGAATGAATTCCACTACACGGAGTAACTGGTGTACTGTGGAATGTTTAGGTCGGAAGCCGAATTGTTTCGGGATCAATAAATTTTGATCCCGACAGAATTCATTCAGGCGATTAAGTAAGACAAATTCATATATTTTTGAGAGAGAGAATAACAGACTTATGGGTCTGTAATTGACGGGTAAGTTTAGATTTTGTCCCGGTTTTGAAATGGGGAGGACTGCTGCAATTTTCCAACAGTCGGGGAAATAGCTTCTCCTGAGCATTAAATTTATAAGTACCGTGATCCAAACGATAAACATTGGGGGGGGGGGAGTTTTTGATCATGCGATTCGAAATAGAATCTATGCCCGGTGCCTTGTTAGGTTTTAACTTATCTATGAAAACCATAACTTCAGTAGGGTTCGTTGGTCTGAGTTAATTGTGATAGATTGTGTTAAAAAATCTTTAACCCGCGCTTGTATTCGCCCCTGTGTAACCGAGCGGTTACAGTAGGAGTCGTAATTTGGTGTGAATTGAGTTGCAAGGCTGTCAGCAATAACATCAGCCTTTTCTGAGTCAGTGTAGGCCATCTGTGCGCCATCGGCCGTTTGAAGGGGCGGAATGAGTGCTTTATGTTTGCGTAATCGGGCAGCTGCGCGCCAAATCGATTTGTCTTCAGTCGTTAGGGACTCAATGTATGCTTTTCACTCCGCTTGTTTTAATAAGCGGGTTTCGGTCCTTATCTCGTTCTGTACCTTGCGAAACTGGGCACGGATATTTGGATCTCGTGACCTTTGCCAAATTTTTCGCAAGTAGTTCCGCTGCTTAATTTTGAATTTAGTCTCAGGTGGGAGCCTAGCACCTGGGTGTTTAAGTGGTTTTGAAGCCGCAGCTCTCGCTTCTTTAAGTAAAGACTCCAAACTTTTGATATGCCTGTTAAAGTCCGAATTGCTGGAAATTTTGATGGGAGGGAGTGAAGTTTTTTCCAAAATAAATCTAAAATCGTCCCAATTTGTTGAGACTTGCTCCTCTAATTTTGAGTATCTATTTTGAATATCTAGGGTTATCAAGATGGGGTAGTGATCAGAGTCCAATTCCTAAATCACTTTTATCTCATGCTGAAAAAATATATTATAAAAGGCAGCCAGATCAAGAACTGCAGGGGACCCTCTTACACTGTAAAAAGTCTTGAGGGTAGGAGCTATGATCTGTACATCGTAACTCTGGCACCATGAATTTAGACTAGTACCATACCTGTTCCTATTAGGACAAACCATGCGGTATGGCGTGAATTTAGATCACCAGCAATAATTAGGTGATTTAAAACACTCAAAAGTTTATCAAAATCACTGACAGGAAAAGCTGGCCTTGCACGTGCTGTAGACCGTGGAGGTAGATAAGCTGAGACTATTGTCAGCGGAGAGGAATTTTGAAGGAAAATTTTGATAATTGTCACTTCCAAAAAATTTAAATCAGGGGACGGTATCATGTGGTGCTTTAACGAATGCTTCACATAGATACCAGTGCCACCACCGGGATATCTGCCCTGTGACAACCTGCCAGTGCATGTCATAATTCCCAATTCTGGGAGTATTCCCTGGGGTAAGGCGAGTCTCCTGGACTTAAAACACGTCAATACCGTGCTCTACTACAAAATCACGAATTTCGTGAATTTTAGGTACCAATCCATTGGCATTCCACGTGCAAATGGTCAGTTCTCTGGTGGTATTTGAACTGTCATTCATAAAATTGAATTTTCGGGCGTTACTAGAGGTTCATCACTGAAAAACAGAAGACATGGGTCTAAAAATGCCGAATTAAGTCGAAAGCTAAACATAGCTTTCATAAATATAAAATGCCCTCATTAAAGCGTCTGCTTGCCTGAGTTTAGGCATTGCTTTTTTGAAGGCAAGAAGCAGAATATGCTTGTCTACCGCTGGGTCGCGGAAGATTTCGATTAAGCATTCTAGTGTAGATGCAAAGACATCGTCTGAATCATTGCTACACTCTGCTTCGGCTGACACTGCTGGGGCTGCAGGGGCTTCTGCAACCGGCAGTCTTGGATTCGTGGATTTGAAACCCTGCTCGGTGGTGTTCTTCACCATCTGTGCATAAGATGGTGAACTGACGTTGCTTGGGGGAGCAGGCATGGGACATCTTGTCTCAGCAGTTGCTGTGGGCTTAGAAGAACCCTGCGGGGGGCTGTCTGTGCAGCTGCCCTAGTCTTGCGTGGAATTTTTACCACGAGCCCGTTTGTTACCTGGGTAGCGGGGACAAGATTTATAAGAAGCAGGATGATCTCCACCGCAGTTGCAGCAATTGGCAGGTACGTCTAAGCCTTTGGTACACTCACGTGCGCAATGGGGTCCAGAGCATCTGACCCCATTGCGCACGGACAACACAACGGATTGGAAGGGTGCAGAATTCCGAAGAATGGAAAAAGCCCTGGCACCGAAAGCACTGAGTAGGGCCCTTGCGGCCGCGGTAACGCTCAATGCTGATCTCTGTGCCCCACATGTCAGTGACGGCAAACAGATGATCGAGGAAGGGGTGAGGGATAACTTGTAAATAAACAAGTGGCATTGGATGTCTGGAGCCAGGCTGAGTAAGCCGAACAATGCGATGCACTTTAAACCCCATCGCCTCAACTTCCTCTTTGATGATCCCGATGTCTGTTTCAACAGGGAGGCCTCTGATAACAATTTTGACTGGCCGGTCCTGCTTGAGGTCGAAACTTTTGAACTGGATGCTGGCTTGCTTCATCCAGCGGGTGACCTCCCTGAACTTCAGCTCTGTCTGCACAAAAATTTTGAGATAGGGTCCAGTCAGAATGTTCCGTAAATTTGGGGCAATTTCTCTCATGAAAGACACTTGTGTCTTCCAGTTCTTGCTGCTTTTGAGGTGAATTGCCGGAATCTCAGGCTGCGGTGGGGGGGGGATACGTTCCGTGCTTCTCGGAATTAACTCCCTCAGTGGCGCTCTCATTATTCATTTCAGCGTCATTTTTATCATCATTGATAATTGAATTTCTAATTCGTTCATATTTATTTACAATCCTCTGCTTTTTAGGAGTAGCATTTTTTGAATTGCCTGATAATTTAGAATTTGGAATAGTAGAATTTGCTTCTTTACTGTTGTTTGCCAAATCGTCTATTGTTAGATCCACAATCGGCGCCTTCCTTTGCTTAACGCCGCGGGGGTGATAAACCCGTCAGAGTCAATTGTCTGCGTTTTTTGCTTTCGCGATGACGTAGACTGAACTGGTTTCCCCCGCACCGCGTGCGTGGGCTTGGACGCCTCATGGTCGCAAAGGATCTTCTGTGGATTGAGCGGCAGCCATCTTGGCTAAGCGCTCGCTCTCCAATATATTTAAAAATTCCTCTCTCTCTGGTCGAGGAAAGGCGGAAAATCGGTACATCTAGAGCATTTGCAATATCATTTATCTTATGAAAGAGTGACTTACCCGCCCGGTCGAGCTGGTCGTATCCATTTAAGTCCAGTGGTGTTGGAGTCTTCTTCATGAAATTTTTCTGGCACTGTAAAGCCTCGAATTGCTGCTTCAAGTCGTAGAACTTGATTACAAGATTCCTGCGTTCATCATCTGGCGACGCTGATTGCACAGAGGGAGCCTTATCCCTAATCTCACTCATAACTTCATCATTAATTTCATTATCCATGACAAAATTCCCGGAATTGCCTTGCGTTGGCGGGAGCTCGTGACACGAGCGACGAAATTAAACAAAGTTAACATCAAGTTCATCATGCAATAAAAATAGGAGAAAATTGTGGTGATGGCGATAAGGAGGGCGCCTTGCGCCCTCCGATAAGTGTGGCAACCCTAGAGGAGAAGTTTCTTACGAGTAACGAGCAGAGCGAAACAGGCAGACTGTCGGGCAGTGTGCGCGAAGTTCCTAAATAAAGCTTAATTTTTATCGTGCACTATGTCTCGTTAATATTTATATTAATGCAGTAAGAACATAATCTGTGATATGGAACTCGAGGATTGGTGGTAAAAACATAACAGGAAATCACTATAATGGTAACCCGGACTGTGTTAAATCGTATGAACAGTTCTCAAGCACTTTCGGTTTTGACTACAAGCCATCACTCAAGATCTCCAAACCAGAAGTAATGGATTACATCGGTTTTCGTCCTCCGAATGACAGATGAGTAGTAATTATAGATCATTTTATAATTCTGTTTTCTACTTATCATTTAATTTCATTTTCTTTAGTTAAATTTTTGCTTTTATTTTGGCTTAAAAACCTTGCACAATGTCTGATGTTTATGCCGTCCAAATTCCGGTTTATAACCGATCAGACCCCTCTTTATGGTTTATTATGTGGGAAAGTACCTTTGCTCTTGCCACCCCCAAACCTATCAAAGAATCCATTACTAAATATAATTATGTAGTTTCTCATCTTCCTCCAGATATCGCATCACTAGTACGGGATTTACTTATGAAACCAGATCCTATTGATCCATATACAAAGCTCAAAACTGAGTTAATAAATCGTTCAGGAGAATCTTCTCAGCAAGAAATTCGGCAATTATTATCTGGAGAGGAATTAGTTTCTCGAAAACCTTCCGATTTGCTTAGAAATATGAAACGTCGAGCAGAATCTTTAAATGTTCCTGATAACTTAATGTTAGAATTATTCCTTCAACATTTGCCTTTGACTGTTCAGTCTATTTTGGCAGCGGTTTCCAATTTAACTGTCGATAAAGCTGCAGAAATTGCCGACAGAATTTTTGAAGTAAATCCAACCCCAGGGACTTGTGCCGTTTCTCGCACAGTCGATCAGTCTCTTGAGGATAAATTATTTAAACAAACAGAAAAATTAAACAAACGTATTGATCGCATTTCTCTTTCTCGTGGTCGCTCACCAAATCGCGGAGATCGCATTAAGGAAAGAAGCAATTCCAAAAGGAGAGATTATTCTGTTTGCTGGTATCATAGACGTTTCGGGAAAAAGTGTAGAGATGACAAATGTACAAAACCTTGTTCATGGCAGGGAAACGAAACCAGCAAAGAATAGAGGCGACTTATTCTTTGCCTCAAGTTTCACGTCGCCTGTTCGTTCGTGACCGTAGAACAAACCTTTCATTCTTGGTCGATACTGGCTCTGACGTGTCCTTACTTCCAGCAAATAATTCTCAAAAACGGAATTCGTCCCAACAAACACTTTTCGCTGCTAATTCTTCTACTATTCATGTTTATGGTCAAAAAACACTTTCTTTGGATTTCAAATTAAGACGACAGTTTACATGGACTTTTCTTATAGCAAATGTTAGTACACCCATTCTTGGTGCAGATTTTCTCCATTTCTTTGAATTGGTGCCTGATCTCAGAAACAAATGTCTCAAAGATTTAAAAACGCATTTTAAAACCGTCGGTTGCGTGAAAAGTGCAAGCATTTATTCAGTAAAAACTGTGTTTAGTGATACACCATATCACAAAATTTTAAAAGAATTTCCTTCAGTTACTAGATTACCAGATCCTAACCAACCTGTTAAACACAACACCGTTCATTATATCATAACTAAAGGTCCACCTGTGGTTGAAAAACCTCGTCGGTTAGCTCCAGATCGCTTAAAAATAGCAAAACAAGAATTTCAAACTATGATGCAATTGGGGCATTTGAGACCTTCGAGCAGCAATTATGCATCCCCACTTCACATGGTTCCAAAAAAGGGAAGTCTGGAATGGAGACCTGTAGGAGATTATCGAGCATTGAACGCTCAAACAATAAAAGACAAATATCCTATTCCATGCTTAGCCGATTTTACTACTGCATTGCACGGTACTAAAATTTTTAGTCATGTCGACCTGATTAAGGCATACCATCAAATACCAATTAACCCAGCCGAAATCCACAAAACCGCCATATGCACACCATTCGGTTTATTCGAAAGTACCCGTATGCAATTCGGCTTATGCAATGCATCTGCGACTTTTCAACGTTTTATAGATGCAGTCACGCGGGATTTAGAAGGTGTTTACGCTTTTGTCGATGACTTGCTCATAACCTCTAAAGATTCTGAGGAACATTGCAGGCATTTGAAAGCTTTATTTTCCAAACTTCAGGAATATGGACTTTGCATAAATGCTTCAAAATGCACCTTTGGTCAAACGTCTATTGATTTCTTAGGTTTTCACCTTAGTGAAAACGGAATTGAACCTCTTCCTGACAAAGTCAAATGTATTTTAGATTTTCCTCAACCTACCACTCTCACTCAGCTTCGCCGATTTTTAGGCATGTTTAACTTTTATAGATGTTTCATACCTAAAGCAGCACATATTCTTTCTCCTTTAATAAAATTGTTAGAAGGCTATATTAATAAAAAGAAACCTTGTTCTCGTGTTCAGGATTCATCCCCACAATTAAATTGGAACGAGAATGCTGAACAAGCCTTTATTGCTGCCAAAAATGCCATTGCTCAGGCTACCCTTTTGAGACACCCTATTCCCGGAGCCCAGCTAAGCATCTGGGTAGATGCCTCAGACGTCGCAATAGGCGGCACACTTATGCAGTTGTCTCAACAAACATGGGAACCTATAGCATTTTTCTCTATGAAACTCAATAAAAGTCAACAGAAATGGTCCGCGTACGATAGGGAATTATTTTCTATTTATTCTGCAATTAAGAAATTCCGACACATGTTAGAGGGCAGAAATTTTATAATTTATACGGATCAAAAACCGTTAATATACGCTTTTAAACAGAACCCTCATAAATGTTCACCTCGACAATTGCGCCATTTAGATTTTATTTCTCAGTACTCTACTGATATTAGGCATGTGCAAGGTTCGAAAAACGTCGTTGCTGACGCTCTTTCAAGAATCGAAATTGATTCCATAACAAAATCTCCATTTTTGGATTTTAAAAAAAATTCGGAAGCTCAACGGCATGATCCGGAGGTACAAGACCTTCTCAAAACCAACACATCATCTTTGAAACTGGAATTTAAACCGTGCCAATATTCTGATGGTAATATTCTTTGTGACATATCAACGGACATTCCTCGTCCATTTGTTCCGAATTCCTTTCGCAGACTCATCTTTAATCATCTGCATAATCTGTCACATCCAGGAATTGCAGCTACTACGAAGCTTATTTGTTCTCGTTATGTATGGCCCGATATGAAACGTCATATCAAAAATTGGGTGAAATCCTGTGAATCTTGCCAAAAATCGAAAATTACTAGGCGTACTAAAGCACCACTGGGCACATTCTCTCTTCCTGATGCACGTTTTTCAGAAATCCATATGGATATCGTCGGACCGTTACCTCCATCAGAAGGCAATGTGTACCTTTTAACTCTAATAGATAGATTCTCCAGATGGCCTGAAGCCATTCCCATCCCGGATATGAAAACGGAAACCATTTGCAGAGCCATCTTCAACTGTTGGATATCTCGTTTTGGCTGCCCATCGATCATAACAACAGACCAGGGTTCTCAAATGAGATCCGTACTTTTTGCAGAATTTACGCGCATTTTGGGTACGAACAGAATCACAACAACAGCCTATCATCCAATGTCCAACGGCATTGTTGACGATTTCATCGACATTTAAAATCTTCTCTCAAGGCTCACGAAACCAATAACTGGACTGAAACACTACCAGTTGTTATGCTTGGTATTCGTACAACCGTAAAGGAAGATCTACAGTCATCTTGTGCTGAACTGGTGTACGGCACAACTCTCAAGCTGCCTAGTGATATGATAACGTCATCTAAGATATCTCCGTATGACACACAATTTATCACGAATCTTCGGCATAGAATGCAACAATCCAATCCAATAGCAACATCTGCACATTGCCAAGAAAAGTGTTACGTAAGTGCTACCTTAAAGTCGTGTACGCATGTATACTTACGTGTCGATCGAGTAAAGCCACCTCTGTGCCAACCATATACAGGTCCGCATAAAGTCCTTTCTAGAACGGACAAAACTTTCACAATTGATGTTAACGGTCTGAAATCTACTGTGTCTATAGACCGTGTGAAACCAGCCTATTTGATTTCGGACTCTAATTTGCCTGAACTGAAAACAAATAAAGACTTAAAGACAGTTCAGCAGAATAAATCTGCAAACGAACTCTCTAATACACAAACTGTCACCAGATCGGGAAGACATGTTCACTTCCCTAAGAAACTTACTTCTTACATAACAATTTAAAACACTTTTTTAAAATTCAT
Source organism: Stegodyphus dumicola (assembly GCF_044657685.1). NCBI lineage: Eukaryota > Metazoa > Arthropoda > Arachnida > Araneae > Eresidae > Stegodyphus > Stegodyphus dumicola. The sequence continues at coordinate 159,736,251 of NC_140778.1, forward strand.
ATCTTAACATATTTCTTGTTATTTCATGTTTATTATATGTGTCAATACCTTGTTATATATTGAATTGCATTTTGATCTTTTCTAATTTTATATTCTAATTTTGTAATCATGTAAAAAATACCCGACAGTACGGATCCTCTGAGATAATTTCATAACCTATGTCGTTCCTTTGAATAGCCATTAAAGGAACTGGGGGGAAACTCTGTGGTGATGGCGATAAGGAGGGCGCCTTGCGCCCTCCGATAAGTGTGGCAACCCTAGAGGAGAAGTTTCTTACGAGTAGCGAGCAGAGCGAAACAGGCAGGCTGTCGGGCAGTGTGCGCGAAGTTCCTAAATAAAGCTTAATTTTTATTGTGCACTATGTCTCGTTAATATTTATATTAATGCAGTAAGAACATAATCTGTGATATGGAACTCGAGGATTGGTGGTAAAAACATAACAGGAAATCACCATAAAATTACAAGTCCATTTTTATCATCTGCTCAACCATTCCCAGGGCAAGTAATACTTTGTCCTGCGGCGAATCAATTTTCTTACATTTTTCAACAAATTCTAGGAATTTGACTGATCATCTGTAAGTTTTTATCCATCGCGAAATTTGTATTGTACTGTCAAAATTATTTATTGTTTTCATTACGATTATTCTCTTAATGAAAACGATATAAATAAATTTTTCTTAATATTAAATAAGCATTGTGTAACAATTTTTTTTAGTGCTAACGTTGAAAGCAATAATTGTGTCAAGTGAGAAGAGGGCTCTATGCTACGTCTTTTATTAATTAATACAAATAATTTGATTAGTGTTATTCTTTACATAACCATTCAATAAAAAATAGCCTTAAGTTTCTCAAATGCGCGAGAAAGTTTCTACATTTATCTTTGGGAAAATTAATAAGATTTTTTTTTAAGCTTGCTTATCCGTAAGCTAAAAAATAGAGAAATGTGCAGGCTCCCTGTTGAAGGGCCTTTGTGCCTAGCATTTGTAACGATGACACGTAATTGTATATTGTATTTTTGGATAACAGTTGCATAACTAGGTATGGCTTTACTTTGACAGCGAGGTATTTCCATGTATTCTGACCGCCTTGGTTTTAATAAGACCAAATTCCCAACCATGTTATTACTCCGGGAGAATTTCAAGAAACAGGTAGCAACAGTAACATGTTTTTAAGCAATAATAAGCAGAAATGTTGCAGAAGGCATTCACATACGAATATAAACGGGAATAAGATTCCCATCAGCTTCTAATTTTTTTTTTTTCTGTGTAAATATGTAAAAAAAAAAAAAAAAAGGATGTAAAGTACAAAGAAATTTCTTTCAATATTTTTAATCATGAATATGCTGCTCGTAATAGAAATTTGGAGGAGCAATAAAAAAATTAAAAAAATAAAAAAAAAAACTTACTTTTACTTTACCTTTTACAATGTTTAAAATTTGTACAAACAATAAGTAAGAAACAAAAACCCGAAGAAAAAAAAAGGGGTTGAAGAGAATACTTGGACAGAAAAAAGATTATAGTTAATACTACTTACTTTTATAATACACGCCTTAAAAAATAAATAATAATAAAAAACTTAATTTACATGAGAAACAGCATATTTTATTTACATTTAATTTTATAGTGCTGCGGGTTCGTAATAGACCGAATGCACAAGTCCGATAAAAAGTTAAAAAACTTTATTCTTCTCACAAGAAATATAACAAAATGCTGGATTTTTTCTCATAGATATTCTTACAAAATAAGACAATCACGCAATATAATCAGTAGCAAAATTTTAAAATAGTAAAATAATAAATACAATGCAACCGACGTCAACTCTAGAGGCGACTAGAAGCTGAGAATTTAAAAGTCACGTCAGATCAACTACGCGAATTTTAGAAGTTGAAAGAATCAGATGGCGCCCTCTAGTGGGGGAAAAAACGTTTAAGATGTCTAATCTGAGAAAGAGGGAGTACTGCTTTGTACAATCATCATTTTTTTATTTAATTTTATAGAAAATAACCTGATTTAAAATTATAATTCAGAATATTAAACACCATTATGCTAATTTTTACATCAGCTAGTTTAATTTTTAATGTTATTGAAAATTCTTTGAATTACAAAAAATAGATAAATACCATTTTTTTAAAAGTCATACTTAAATATTTTATATAATGCTTATTAAATTTAAAAAACGTATAGTCAACAGATTTATGTTATAAAAAATAAACAAAAAATATTAAAATAAAAAAATTTATTAATAAAAGCATTGTTTAAGACAGTATTTATAAGAAACACAAAGGGTGCTACTTTGGTAGACGGTTGCACGGATTTTTGGCGATTTACTTTGGCGCAATTGTTGGCGCGGTTTTTACAAACGTCAGCCATCTTGAAAAACGCTGTTTTTACGCATAGTAAAGTATTCGAAACTTAAAAAAATAAATAAATATCGTTAAAAGTTTTGGTGAAAATGTGGTTTTTTAAGATGGCAGGCAAGTGTAAATAAATACATTTACTATGAGTATAAAATACTAAAGTAAGGTTATTATTACTTTCATATAGCAAAGAAGAGAATAAAAATACCGCTATAAAAACATTTGGCCAACGTTTAATTAGATTAAAATATTACTGAAATTGAATATCGAATTAAAAACCATCATACCAGCATTTAAAAGAATTAGAATATTACTAAATTCAAATACTTTAAAATACGTTATATAGAATATAATTAACATTAAAGCATATGGACAATAATTATCTCAGCAATTACTGAAAATAGTGTATTATTTTTTAACAAAAATTGAAGTATACAATTATAAAATAAAAGAAAAATATGTACTTTATTGTACTATATTTTTGAGATATTTAGATTTAGAAAAATATGTACTATATTTTTGAGTATTTAACCTGTTGTTTATTGATAAGTACCACAAAAAAATCAGAATCATAATTTAGATAACATCTTTGAAGGAATTCGAAGATATGAATTAAATTTTAAAACGGCGCGGAAATGCACAAATTGTCAGTAACCAATCAGGGAGCTGATTACAGCTCGTTAATGCACAAATATTCTATAACCAATCAGATCACGGCTAGAATTAAAATTATTTAAAAATTCATACATAATAAAATCATTTTTTTAAATGCAAAATTAAATTGTATTTTAATATTTAACACCCATAAATAATGTTTAAAACATTAGATTAAATTTATACATATTAAAACGAATTACTTTTAAAGTAAGGTGACGTCATTGATTACATCATCCACAACATAAAATTTTATAAAATATGATAAACAATAAAATTTTTATTTCAAATAAAAATGCAAAATTAAATTGATTTTTAATATTTAAAAGCCATAAATAATATTTTAAACACGGAATTTATGCACAATAAAACGCATTATTTTAAAAATAAAATGACAACAAAGTATCGGTTACCATAAATAACTTATCCAGCAATGGGTTTACCATAAGTTGTATTACTCGCCAAAGGAAAATCGCCAAGAAATCGAAAATCCGTGCAACCGTCTACCAAAGTAGCACCACACAAAGTATACAAAATGTTAATATTATGATAATTATGTGGTGAATGAAATAACAATTGAAAAATGCAAATAAAATGCTATATGTAAGAAACACAAGCGATTGTCGAACCGCAGGCTACAATAATTTACTTAACAATAAAATATTCACAGAAGATATACTAAGATTGTAAAGTAGTAAAGGATTTTTAAAAAGTGGAAATATTAATGGTTACAATAAGATATAAATACAGAATACAGTTGTAGGTTACTAACAAAATGCTGATTGCAAACTATACACATGTTTCTGGAACTTAGAATATATTTAAATATACTATAAATATTCACAAAAGTTATACTAAAATTAGAAAACAGTAATGATTTTAGTAAATGATCCTTGAGTAATAATATTAAAAAATCTGATGTGTACACCACATGACTTCCTTGTACGGAATATTAAATTATACGCACTTTTTCTTGCATTTTATTTAAACTTATTAGATTGACTTAAACCTACTTTGCCGACAGCGCATAAACTACAATAGAATAAATGCATTCTTTAAAATTCACTTTGTTTACCATAGCGACACTCTGGCGCTAGGTTTACTTAACAGTATTATATTTCGTTCATATTATAACTCAGAATGCAAAAAATGTATATCATTTAAAGAATTATCTAATCGTTGCCACATGTTCTATTCAAATACTATAATAAAGCTAGAACTATGTATAAAAGAAATTAAGCAAACAAAACAAAACAGAAACAGTTTTTCACAGACGATTGAGTATTTCTCATTTAATTAATTCAGTTCTAACTTCGCGAGCAGGCAAAAATACATAAAAACTCAAAATATCTATATTAAAAATTACGAAGTAAATTTTAAACGCTTATTTCCTCGAAAAAATTCCAGAAAGAATTAAGCATGATTTAATTGGCAATAATAAATGAATGCGTTATCTTTGTTGTTGGGAAGCTAAGTTTCTCTAGATTGGCAACAAATCCACTAGTCTCCTGTTTCAAATGTAAACACCAATGGCCGCCATTAAAAACAGGCTTAGCGGCAATTAAACAATTTTAAAATTGCTGATAATTCTAAAAATATTGCACACAGATTTACTAAATGGCATAAAATCCTTAACCGGAAGATAAAAACAACATAATTCAATCATTTTTAAAGCAAAAAATGTACAATTTACAAACATATAAGAGTAAAGAAACTGAGATCACTGAGCCGGGTAATAGAGTGGATATATATATATATATATGTATACGTTTGGTGCTGCCGATTGCAACAAAATACTAGGTGCACATCTACATGTTATAGCAGTCCTATATACAAAATTTCAACGTTCTGAGGCTACTCGTTTTTAAGTAATCGAGATACGTACGTACGCAAGAAAGTACGTACACTGCTCAAAAAAAAAAAAAAAAAAAAAAAAGGGACAGTGCTATATCTCCCGTTCTACTGGGCCGATTGGCAAAATTCAAACTGCGTTTTTCATGTCTCGAAAGCGCGACTTAGGATATATATTAGATTTATATATAGCACTATTCTAACATAGGTATTTTGACACAAAATCGGACTTTTTCTGAAATAACATACCAATTGTTTTTCCATATTTCGATTCTACGACTCAAATTATGCCAGAATACCAAGTTTTGTAAAAATCGTACGAGTAGTTTTTAAAATATTAGCTCTCAAAATTTTAGCTCCTCAATGTTAATTGAATTTGGCAAATATTTATTAATATCTCTTTTTTTATTAAACTTTTTTGATTTTTCCTTTCACATTTCGAAACTTAGGTTCATTCCAAATAAAATTTACCCATTTTTTGTGTTTTTTTTTTTAAATTTCTATTTTTAAATAATTTTTATAAATTTTTCGGAAAACATTTTGAATTATAACCTATAAAATTTTTACCTGCATCTTAAAGTAGGTGTATTTTTAAGCATATCTGCAAAAAATTAGACTTTTTTATTCAAAATTTTCTAAGATATACATGAATTTACATATTTTCGCGTTTTGAAATTTGGCATCTTTTTTTTGAGCGATAATAACGCCAAATATGGTTTATGGATTTTTGTTACAGTGAATTGCCACAGCTATTTTTAACCTTAAATTTCAAGTAAAATTTTACGGAGAATTAATAATATGATATTGTTTCTCTCAAAGATGCGTAATAAATATTTATTAATACTATATGAAAAGCTATTTTTTTTTTAAATTATAGAAGATATTATTCAAATTTTTAACTATTTTTTTAATTTCTTTCTTTCTTCCTTTTTTAAAAAAAATAAGAGTAAATTTTTGTAAGAGTAAATTTTTACCTTCGGCGTTTTATCGTCTGCTACTTTACTTTAACTTCGCTTAATTCGAATTGTCTAAAACTGAGAATTTTCGTTTGATGTTTATTTGAATTTTATGAAAATATTTTATGACATTAACTGCATAATTTATTTCTAAACAAACTGTTGCTTATGAAGTGGCTGAAAGAGCGGCTGATACTATCATCCATATTTTTATAGAAATATAAGATTTAGAATAATCATTTTTATAAAAGTCAAATTATGATATAAACATACAACCCTCTAGAGACTGAATTAATGGAAGTTCAATGGTTATGTAGAAATGATCTGCAGCTACTTAATGGCTGGATAAGTCAGCAGGTTCTGGGAACAATCCTTAAAATTCTGATTTAGAATGTAATTGTCAAGAACTGAATCCTGATCATCAGTAGTATAATAAGTAATTATTACGGTTATAAATAAATCCTTCTTATAAAGTAACTGCAAATATTTCAAAAAACTTTCTCTCTGAATGCAAATATTTTTAATTTTATATTAATCAAGATTGCACACGATATTATTTATTTACACTTCAGTTTTTACCGTCAACTCTAGTAGAAGTTACAAATCAATTATATTTAATTAAGGATTGAATTGGATTGGATGGATTATTTAATTATGGCAAAGCACACGAGGGCTATCTGCCTAAAGGGAGGGATGCTTTCGTGGAGGACTTTCTAAGGGAAACTGGCTGGTATACACGTTACACATGGAGAAATCCACGAAAACGCCCATGCAGCCAGCCCGTTAGCGGGATTCGAACCTCAGACCGAACTACCAGTGTTCAGCGTCTTTACCACTCGGCCGCTGGTGGGCTATTTAATTAAGGAATGACCATCTAAGTTTAGAAACAGCGTACCGTAACAGCAATTCAATTATTGTCGCCGTATCTTTCATGTTGCTCCCGATTGGCAAGCTACATGATTTTTAATGAGTAGTCGAGTTTTGCTAGTAACTTCACTTGGAAATCGTGCTTAAACTAGGTTAGTTGGTTATTTGAACATAGAAAGGACATGGGAGCTATTTGATTAAGATGCTTTCATAGAGAACCTTTGTAAGGAGAACATAGAAAACTATGAAAACCAACCATGCAGCCTGGGTTAGACGTCGCAACAAATAATTAGTATTTAACGATCTTCAAATGCTAGGCAACTGATGAGGCTCCAAGTAAATCTCCAATTTAATATTTTATTTGTAAATATTTAAAAAATATTGTTGTATTCTTAGACGCAAAAAGCAGAATTTAAGTTTTGTTAATTCGTTAGTTAACTACCAAGCCGTAGTGCAAATGAATATTCATTTTCTTTTGCAATAATTGTATTCACTTAATATTCTTGGAATATGAGCTAAAGAAGGAATGTTCTCGCAAGATTAAAGAAGTGTTTAAATCCAGTGATATTAGGTTTGTCTTACAAGTTCAGGATCAAAACGGTTCTGCAATTGCCGAGTAGTTGACTTGTAAATGGCTCTGAATTAAGCAGATGACTTTTAATCCTACGTTATTCAGTCAGAAAACGTATTCCAAATGTTTTGCATTGCATGACAATGCATCTTTTCATTATTCAATAACCAATCGGAGAACCGCTTGTGTTCCGAAAATAAGTATGTGTACTCAATCGTCCTGCATGTTCTTCAAATTTCTCTTCCTGTGATTTTTTTTTCTTTCCCAAAAACTAAAGTTGCCTCTCAAAGGAAAGTTTTTTGACATTGAAGAGACAAAAGGAGTATGACATCTAATTTTAGAGGCATGTCAAAAACAGATCTCTACAAGCCTTCTCTTCCATTACATGTTGTGCAGTCAGACAAAAAGTTGCATCAGCGCAAATTCTATAATCTATTTTTATTACACTCTGATTACATTATTAACATACAGTGAATATATACTAAATCTTTTACTTCAGCTTAAGTAATTCGGAATTTTTGACGGAATTGTTGTCGGAACTAGGACTTAGAAGATAAGTCAAATTAAATATTTCGATAACCCAATAAATTCAAGGTCGAAGTTTCAATATTTGATTGGAGGGAGGGGAAATTTTTTCAGTTTTGGTCCATTACCCTAAGTATATTTGCTTCGATTCTTTATTTTTCCATAAAAGGAAAAATTTACGCATGGTATACATATAACGCATAGCTTCAAATTAAAATTTAATAACCAGTTTAACAGAGTACACTGGTGTGCAAAAATTAAGGACGAGACGGTTTTTTCAATATAACTTTGTACAAAAGCTTTCCAAATCAACACATTTAATACCGTGAGATCCCCAATACGTAATGACATGAGTAATGTAAGCAACACTTACTAAAAGAGAAATCAGAGGGATAAAAAGAAGCTTTATTGAAAAAGTAGCATGGAGCGCAATGCGACTGAAGGCCGAAACATCCCTGTGATGGGTGTCCAGCAAGAAACATCCGGTCTTTAATAGGGGATATGATCTCCCCTGACTGCTAGGCAGGTTTCACAGCGTCTTCCCATGCTGAGAATGAGGGTGTCAATGAGTTGTTGAGGCATTGCTGCCCATTCGTCTTGCAGCGCCAATCGAAGCTCCGGAAACGTTATTGGTGGTAAGGTACGAGCTTGCCAAGCGTCTGCCTAGAAAATCCCATACATGCTTGATGGGATTGAGATCCGGCGATCGTGCCGGCCAATCCATACGTTCAATATCCTCACTCTCTAAGAGCTGTTCGGCAGCTACTGTGCGATGACATGGTGCATTGTCGTCCATGAAAAGGAACTGCGGACCCATAGCGCCTCTAAAAAGACGCACATATGGAAGAAGAATTTCGTTACAATAACGGGTCCCGTTGACTGAACCTGCGTCGAAGATGTGAAGGTCTGTACGACTACCAAGAATGATGCCTCCCCAAACGAGAACACCGCCACCTCCATACCTGTCCCTTTCAATGATGTTCGAGGGATGATTGCGGTTTCCCCGCTCTCTCCAGATGAGTATGCGATGAGAATCGCTACTCAGACTGAATCTGCTCTCATCTGTAAAGAGTACTCGTCCCCATTCATTGTCTTTCCAATTCCGGTGTTCCCGGCACCACAGAGAATGCCTTCTCCGATGGGCAGGCGTTAGAGGTACACACCGTACAGGGCGTCGTGCAAACAGACCACCACCGTGCAGTCTTCTGGCCACGGTAAAACGCGATATCGGTCGTCCAGTCGCCTATGTCGTGTGTCTAGCGATTTCTCCCGCTGTCTGCCGCCTGTTTCTTCTGGCCTGTAAGGCAATATACCGGTCATCTGCGGGTGTGGTTCCTCGTGGACGACCACTACTAAACCCCCCGGATAGCTGTTCCTGTAGTTTTAAATTGTCTCCAAATTCGTGAAACGATGCTGTGAGCAATTCCGAACTCTGCAGCCACACTTGTCACACTGCGGCCTTCCTCCAACTTCCCAATGATTCTACCTCGGGTAAAAGCATCCAGATGTCGTCTAACAGATTGATTATTCGCCATTTCTCGCTGAGGCAGCAACTCGTGTGATTTTAACTGCTATACGACATGCAATCTCTTTGCCAGAAATACTGATCTTACACCGACAACATGCTTTATACTACTCAGACACTTCCCCATTACGTCTACCTGCATATCTGCGCATGTGCTAATGTACATCACCTTACTTGATTGGTCTTTCTGTCCGCTCTGCCTCTTTGTTCAGCTGATATGCTAATTTTTCGACTTCGTCCTTAATTTTTGCACACCAGTGTAGTTATAATTAAAGTTCCACATTGAAACTGTCATAAAAGGAAAACTACTGGATCAAATGCTATCAAATTTGGTAATCGTGATTGAATTGGATTATTAAGTTACGTCAAAGCAGGGCTATCTGCCTAAAAAGAAGGATGCCTTTGTGAAGAACTTTCTAAGGGAAACACGTTGGCATACACGATACACATGAGAAAATCCACGAAAACGCCCATGCAACCAGCCCGTTTACCGGGATTCGAACCCCGAAGTGAACTACCAGTGTTCAGAGACTTTACCGCTCGGCCGTTTATGGGCCTTTATGAAATGGAAGGCGATAACTTTATTTAAAATGATTGTCAGAAATATCAAGATATTTCGAAAAGTTGGATGCTTTTTAATATACTTGCGGAATGCCTAAAGAAAAAGAGCAAGAATAAAGTATAATGCCTGAAGAAAAAGAGAAGAAAAAATAAATGTTTGGGTAAAATTTAGTATTTGTATTTTTTTTTTAATTTAAAACTTTTTAATCTTATGATATTTGATTCTTACGATTTCAAAAATAAAATATTTGACTAAAATATGAATAACATTTAAGAAACCAAATGTAGGATAAAATTGTGTAAAGCAATGGGCACAATGATAAAACTGTTTAAAGCAGTGTATGCAAGTCATCCTAAGTTAAAATGTCGGTTATACATCTCTCCTATTTATATATATCTTTTCTGAACGGAACATTGAAAGGCGTGTTAACTGTGCTTTACTGTATTTTCTCTTTTAATAAATGCAGTTTTCAAACGCATCGTAGTCTGGGTTACAAAGTATTCCTCCGAAAGAAACGCAATTCAAATAAATAAAATCAAATTCTGAAAAATTTATATTAATAAATATATTTAAAATGCTTAGTTCGAAGGAATAAATAGAAAATTTTAAAACAATTATCTGAAGAGACAATGCAACACAAACAATTAAAATAAAAGTATAAGAATTTAAAAAATACCTAAAATAATAACTATGACAAAAAAATATATATAAAGAAAATAGAAATTTTTAAAACAGTTATTCGAAAAAAAAAAAAAAAAAAAAAAAAACGTGCAACTTAAACAATTAAAATGAAATTCGAAAAAGAAAAAATTACTTAAAATAACAAGTTATAATTAAAAATATAATATAAAGAATATTATTTGGAAAAAAGGAACGATGGTGAACGGGAAAGGAAACTAGGTCGCCATATATTAAGAAGTTCGCCAAGTGAAGTATTCTTGGCGCAAACTGGCAAAAAAGTGCCAACATAAATTTCTGAATTTCTCCGTAAATTTCGCTCCAAATTTTACAAAATTTCATATTTAGGAGTAATTTGAGTCGTAGAATCGAAATATGTAAAAAAATTGGTATGTTATTTCAGAAAAAGTTCGATTTTGTGTCAAAATACCTATGTTAGAATAGTGCTATATATAAATCTAATATATATCCTAAGTCGCGCTTTCGAGACATAAAGAACGCAATTTGAATTTTGTCAATCGGCCCAGTAGATCGGGAGATATAGGACTGTCCTTTTTTTTTTTTTTTTTTTTTTTTTTTTGAGCAGTGTACATACGTTCGTACAGACGCCAAGAAAAATTGTCTTCAGAATTAATTTTAAAGCAGTTTTATAATTTTTTTGAAGGAAAAGAGTATTTTATTCTGTCCTTACGTACAGATATGGCGCAAAAACATCGTTAAATTGCATTCGATAGCGGTCAAAATGGATACTTTTGTTCAAATATGCTGCCTGAAACTTTTCGCGATTACAATACTTATTTTTTACTTCGTACAAGGAAGTAAAAAAGAAATAAAAATATTTATGATCTGAGCTTTTCTAATTTTTAAAGCATACAAATGTAATCTGTGGATGGAAATAAATGGCTTAATTAAAAAAAAAAGAAAAAGAAAACATAGTAATATTGAATAAATCATGTTTAAAATAATAATCTAAATATCACTTTCTTCTTTAGAATTTGAATTCTTGTCCAGAATTAAAGATAAGGCTATATTTTGTTGTTCAATAGGATTTAGTTTTACAATTGAATTTTTTGGTTTTTTACTAATTCTATGTGTAGAGTAGAAAGACCTCTGACAGGTAATGTTATCGTCTGCAGGGTCTTTTTTAAGATTATCTTGTGACGTAAGTGAACAATTGGTTGATGTAATGGCAATAAAGTTGGTTCTCTTCCTGAAATTAGTCTTTCAACTGCTTCAAATTGACTATCTGATGATATAGAATAATGCTTGTAATTTTTTGTTTGAGTTTCTTTTTTTAAAGAGAAAGGTTTAGGTTTGATACAAGGGAATCATTTTTACTAAGCTCCAATAGCGTTTTGCAAAAGTGCACTTTGCAACTCCCATTTGAAGCCACTGTTAACTTCATTGATGATGAGCAGTACAAATTAATTTTATTCGTTTTATTGTCAGTATTATCTTTAACTCGCTGTTTTGAGCAATTACACACAAAATAAAAGTGTTGAATACCCACTTTATTTTTCTTACTTCCACCACAGTCTTTTATAAACGCGAATTCATGTAACTTTCTAAGTTTGCTTTAAACTTTTCGAATTCTTCAAGAGAAGTCAATTCTAAATCATCATATTCAAGAGTAATGTTATGCTCGTTACACACATGAAATTTAATCTCTTCCTTTTTAGCACAGAAGTTACACAAACTACATTTTACTTCCACCATCTTTGAAATTAGCGGGAAAAATATGAAATTCTATCTTATTTTCACACTTTTTCCTCCACTAGAGGGCGCCACTCTAAATTGTGGGTAGTGGATGTGACGTCACTCTTTCAGATTCATGGATCTTATTCTAAGATGGATCTATTCATGGATCTTATTATAAGAAAACAAGCGTCTACGGAGAGAAGGCAACTTTTGGGATCATGAATCTGATCCTCCCGTCTTACGCGCATCTCAGTTTGCGCATCATGTGACGTTAACAGATACGTCAAAAATGTGTCTGTTTACATTTTGCATTTGACTTCGTGCGTTTTATGCTTCGTTAGTATGTGAATTTTGCTTTCACATATTTATAATGAACTGAAGAATCTCTCAATAAAAGACCCTTCTCACGGCCAAATACTTAGGAATATTGTGAGGATTCTGCTTCAGAATATTAGAATATATAGCACCAATTTAAATGAGCTGGGTGGTGATATCAATGATCATTCAAGACAATAGATCTGAAATTCACATTTCCGCTTTGATTACGATTGGTAACATCTTTCAGAAAACTGTAATTTCAAAATCTTACAACTGTTCTATTTGCAAAAAGTGTTTTTCAAATGCCAGCAATTTATAGCATCATTTGAAGAACATACATTCCAATAAAAAGCATATTTCTACTGCTGAAATATTTAATTCCAATTCAGATCATGCATTTTATAAAGTCGTCAATGGTAATTCGATTTCATATACTTTTGCTTCAAAATCCAGTATAACTTCAAAAAAGTTTTAGCTGCCCTGATTCCAAAAAAATGTTTCTCAAGTAACAGCAATCTAAAATGTCACTGCATGAAATTGCATATATCACAACAAACAACATTACTCAAAGCAAGTAAAAATAAAGTTTTCCAATTTAAATGCAGTTTATATAGTCATCAGTTCAACAATAATAAAAATTTATTATTTTCACAATCAGATAGTGCATTTACTGCCCTTGAGTGTTCATCATTAAAAAATTATATAAATGCACATTATGTGATGAAGGTTTTCCAAAGGAAAACTTTTCATTACATTTGCAAATGGAACATGAAATAGTCATTTAAAAAGAAGAGAGAGATTTCTCTGTGTTTAATGATTTCATGTTGTGAAAGGAGAATTTTGAAATGGAAACATAATCTAAATTTTTTTAACTTACAGAGAAACATGACCCATTACATGTAAAAGATATTTATTTTGTATGCCATCATTCAGGACATTATTTTATATCTAAAGTGCAAGGCATGGGACATTTAAAAATACAAGGGAGTAACAAAATTAATGCTTATTGCCCAGTAAGCCAGTTTAATAATGGAAAATGTACTGCTTATATAGAAAAACCCATTGTAAGTCATAGAAAGGGTATAGGGCATCTGTCTCTTACAAAATTAGAACAGCAGTTATACCATTCTAATGTTAATTTATGTAACTTAAATTGCTGGAAAAGTATCTTTTGATGAAATTTTAGATAAAATTCAAGATTCTGTATATGATACTGCATCTTTTGACAAAGAATGATTTATGGAATATTGAAAATTCGGTACTCTTCCGTTATCAGAACCAGAATCAGAAATGTATGCATGTATGGCTGGATGGATGTGTTCATGTATGCATATATATGTGTACATATGAATGTATACATTTCTGAATCTGGTCCCAGTAACAGAAGTGTACCGAAAATTCTTATAATCCACAATCAAATGCTGTAAGGCATAAAAATGATTGTATAAATGTTAATGAAATGCCTGGGGTTAATGAAATTACTAGTGAGGATAACAACTCTTTTATTTTATAAGCCTTAAAATAAAATTTTAGAAAGTTATCCTGAATTTTAAAATGATGATTTCACATTAATGAAAATGAATAACTCCCAGAGGCACTTTCTTCAGAAGTTGGGATCAGACTATATATGTATAAATGGTACACATAGGTTGAACGGTTACAGAATTGAATTAATCACACTGCTTTTACTTGATGCTTTGCTTCACGGCTTTCCCTGTGCATTTATTATTACAAACAGAACTGAGCAGGAAGTTTTGTCTGTTTTCTTTGCACATCTGAAAGATAAATATGTCAGTTAACACCCGAAATATTTATGAATATGAATACAAGCTAGTTTTGGCTCACCAGCGGCCGAACGGTAAAGTCACTGAACGCTGGTAGTTTGGTCCGAGTTTCAAGTCCCTCAAATGGGCTGTCTGCATGGGCATTTCCATGTTTTCCCCATGTGTAATGTGTATACGAGCCAGTTTCCCTTAGAATGTCCTCCACAAAGGCATCCCTCCCCTTAGGCAGATGGCCATCAAGTGCTTTGCCATAATAAAATAAACCAAACCAACAAACTAGTTTTGATTAAAAAGTCTTCCATGAAGGTATTTCTTCCCCCACATGATCTTTCCCATATTCCAGTTCCAACAATCAAATCAACACATTGTTATTTAACTACTTAATTTGAAGATTTTTGGGCCCACCAGCGGCCGAGCGAGCGATAAAGTCGCTGAACACTAGTAGTTCGGTCTGAAGTTCGAATCCCGTGAACGGGCTGGCTGCATGGGCGTTTTCGTGGTTTTCCCATGTGTAACGTGTATAGGAGCCAGTTCTCCATAGAAAGTCCTCCACGAAGGCATCCCTCCTCTTAGGCAGATAGCTCTTGAGGCTTTGCCATAATCACACGCACACATTTTGAAGATTTTATAGCAGATTATGAAATATACAATATTATATTGATGCAAAAATATATTTTTTACTCAATTCTGGAGGAGGGGGAAAGTGTTCATTTTCCCGTTTCCTGCAGATTCCTACAGTCTAGCATTTTCAAACCTAAAACATGATAACCCTAAGTAACATATCACCATCATTGGTACGCATTAGAGCAAACAGATCACTAGAATTTGCATATCTTCTATGTCTATTTGCTTCAATATTAAATCAAAGTCTGTAATAGTTAATGTGAAAGGCTTGAAATAAAGCAGTATGCATGATTGTTTAGAGCTCATATTAGCAATATCATTATTGTTTAGAGCCTGTTCTCTGGAAGTAATTTACAGACTTGCTGGGAATTTTATTAAAAATGATATACTTTTCTGTAGTTGCTGCATAAAAAGTAAAAGCCGTGTGTTGGCCATCCCTGGTGTAGGACGGTAAGGATAAAAATTGCCTTTCTCTCTACATGTTGCAATGCAGTGAATATAACTGAGCTTTAACTTCAAATATCTTGAGTTATACTTTGTGCAGCAAATGAATGACATATGTGTTATCCCTGTTTCATTCTTACTTTTAAGCAATTCTACTGCAGAACGTAGCTTGAGAGTTATACACCAGAAATATGAAATACTTGTCAGCTGGACTAACACCACAGATTTACACCAGTGGACAGGGCCGTCTTTAGGCCATTGGCTGCCTGTGTACTTTCCTAAGAATACAGTGCCCAAATTAAAAAAAAAAAATTCTTAATGATTAGTTGAATTTTTATTTCATACTCACTAAGTACTTATATGTGACAAATTGTATAAAAAGTATTTACATGTGACAAGTACAATGAATTAAAAATATTTAGTTGTGGTATCGCGAGTGTTCAGTTGTTGCATAATTTTACAGCTGCACCGCGCTAGGAACGGCCCCGACAGTGGAAGATAACCATATTCAAATCATGACAAAATTACTTTGGCAACAACACAATTAACTGGCTATTAAATTGCTGGTGAAGGTTACTTATCAAGTTCCTATAATTAATAAATATCCTTATTCAGGACTTAATTTCTAAACTTAGAAGTGCCAGAACCCTACGCTAAACTGTCAGCAAAGGGGAAGAAAAGTAAATAAATAAATAAAATGATTGTTACAATCATTAATAATTTAAAAATTAAATAGTTAATTAATACCAAATTAATTCATTATTATTTAATTAATATTAATAAGTATCGATTATTTTTAATTAATGATTGTTATTTAATTAAATAAATTATTAAAGTAATTAAAATTAAGTAAAATGTAAAGAGATAAATTAAAATTTAATAAGCGATTTGTAATACAGTTTTACTGCAAAAAATTAAATGTTTGAGATCAAATTTTTGTTCGGTTGCATAAAAGAAGTGCCGGAGCCTTCTTATTTAGGGCTCCGGCTATATTTATGATTTATTCCAAAAACTAAGAAGTACCGGAGCCAGGCTCCGGTGCAATTTAAGCTCTGTCTCTATTAACTTTTTAATAAACTTACACATTTAGTCATTATGAATATCTTAAACTTCCATTAAGTTATAAGGTTATTCTTGGTCTAATAATGGAATTTTAGTCTTATAACCCTAATATAATTATCACTTGAGATATTATGACAAAGCTTTATGAAAGATTTTAAAACAACCTTTTTATTTAAACTGAACTTTTAACAAAACAGAGCATGGCCTGAACTTAGAGCATAACCACGGCTAGTGGCGATGCAAATAAATGCGAACAATCAAATAAATGAAAAATGTTGATCAGTAGTCTAAGACTACATAGTTAATTATTAAGCTAGCCACTAATTTACTGGCACATCAGATTAAAGTATCGGTGGCATGAGAACACAAAGCTGATACTTTTAATTATACTAGAGCTGGAAGAATCTGACCATCCAACACAGATGCCAGAAACACTCTCTAAAGATCCAAAATCCTCAATTTAAATAATGGAGGTAGAAATAAGAGGAGAGGTCTTAACTGGTTTTCCTCGTGTACTGCCCTGAAGCAGTAGTGCACCTCTCGTGGAAACCAAACTATTCAGTGACTATCCATTAAGATCAATAGGTTTTAACATAATCGGCGGTAAACATTTTGTAATTACATCGTAAATATACATATAAATATATATATTTTCTTTTTCCGTAATACTTCAAAGTCATAAGTATGTAAAAAGAAAATATTTTAAAACAATGTTTTATTCTGAGCGGAATTAAATGCTATACTTTCCCAGAAAAGTTTAATTTGAATGAAATATTTTCACACGTTCTTGTTAATTACATTACAAAGAAATTTTAAGTTAATTTGATTTTATTTGGTTAATAATTACAAAAATTAAGATCAAAGTTTATTATAATACTAAAATCAAAATTATGCATTATTTCTTTCCTATTTACAGAGCTTCTTCCTGAAATACCTTCTCAAATGCAGAATGATTTTTTAGCTTCTGAGGCATCCTTTAAAAATCAGAGTTACTTTATAATTAATGCTCAGTTCAGTTAATTTCAAATTAGAGCAGCTGTTATTTCCATAGTAAAATACGTTAAATATTGCTACTGATTTCCATGTACTTAACTTTCTATGAGTATTTTTGAAACGGATTAAAAAAGTTTATTTTTAATATTGTTTAAAACTTGTAACTGATTTATTACAAAATGTAAGGAAAGAATTCTTTTGATACTTACAGTCAAAAGTCTTTAATCTGGACGTCCATAATCCGGACCTCAAAGCTACAAACTTTCTGCGCATGCGTCAACACAGAAATTATGGTTTCATATTTTTAATTGTATAATTTCTGCATGCCATCTTACCAGATTTAAATTTATGATCTATAATCTGGAAAAACCCCTAATCCGGAATCACTGAAGTCCCGACGAGTCCAGATTAAAGACTTTTAACTGTATTATATTTTTTTATATCCTTAATTTCAACAATGCATATTCTAAAAATTATTTTTTACTAATTCCTTAAGTACACATCTGTCTACCTCACTTTTATGTACTTTGTGTGTTTCTGGACAAGTCATGGACACTGCTCATCTGGACATGTGCTCTGCACTTTAATGGTCAATAGCCAGGCATTTGATAGATAAAATTAAGTACACATCTTGTAGACTGTGCTTTACAGCACTTTTTAACAGATTGCTTTCCAGTATGAATAATTCTTGCTGAAATAGCAAATAAAAAATTCCTGCTAAAAATTTTCAATTTATGTTTACAATTAAATGTTAAGGTTATTATATATTTAAATAATATTTATAATCATTATAAATTTAGATATATTTAATAACTAGATTTCTTCACAATAACGTTAACAGGGGTTTATGAAAGAATAAATCCTTCATTTCCAAATACATTTATAATAATTTAATAAATATTTATGTATTTTATGCTTTTCACAAGGATAATGTATACTCATATATTTAATATTTTTTGAAATGTGCAAATCTTAAATTTCTGTGTATTTACTATATTTTTCAAGTCAAGTAATTAACAGTAATGTAGCATGTATCAGAATTTTTTACATATGAAATATGTATAAATTGAATGAAAATTAGATGTATTATTTTTTAATATGCACTCAAACGTCAGTTTTGCCTTGAAATTCCTCCATGAAGGCATATTTTCCTTTAGGCATATAGCTCTTGCATTCCTTACCTTATTTAAAAAGATTAACCTGACCTATGTGCCTAATTACAAAGTATTTAAACATCCATAATTTTATATTTACACTCAGCCATCAAGTTTCAAACTTTTGACTCAAAACATGTGTTTGGATACATTCATTATGAAATTCAAATTTTTTAGTAAACATATTTTCACGTAGCATTCAATACCTTCCTTGGCGATTATGCCCAGTTTAATAATTCTCTGATAATATAATAAATAACAACTTTCCATTTCACATTTAAACATTAATCTCATTGTCATCGGATCACAATCTTGATTTCCTTACTCTGCATAATATTGCTTCATTTTTTAAAACAGTTAAAACAACTAATTGATCTGAATTCACAAGTGCATACATTATACAAGTAATTAAAAATATATAAATTATACAAATTTTCACACTTAATACTATTTAGATGTAAGGAAACTGAGGTTTAAAGAGTGTTATATTTTTCCGAAATTTTGACATTTTAAATGTATCTTAAGGTATTTTTCATTTTTTACGCATAACATGAACATTTTGCTAAAATCTATATTTTTGTTATCCAGTAGCTTAGAATTTCCTAAAACAAATTTATAATCAAAATCACTGTTGCAAGTTATTGAAAAATAACCAACACATAATTTTTACATAAATGCCACCAAACTGTACAAAGTACTATTATCCATCCAACAATTGAATGTTTCTTTTATGTAGAAGTGTCCCCCGTTTTCGATTTGTGTTGAACTGTCATGTGTGGAAAAAACACTATCAAAGAGCTCTGGATGTAAAAACAAAAAATACTGCCTCTGGAGACAGTAAGTGAAAATACATGCAAGATCGAAGTACTGTAGGCAGTTCAGGTAGAATGTTATAGCTAACATTCAACCTGAAATGGTCTTTACTAATATCTCAACTATGAACTAGCAATAAAAATGTTGCAAATTTACTAACTGTAGTCTACTACTATACTGTTATGTTACATAATCCTTAGCCATTGAAAGGCTCCTCAATGATAAAATCACAAATATCTGAACTATTAAATAAACTGCAGCTATGGCTCTTACAGTTATTTTAAAATTAGATACTTCTATTTAAGCTTCATGTCTATTAATTTCATTTTAAAATCCAGGTTGATGTATGTTTTTTAAGACAAAACACAGAGCATCAATGATAATTCTGAGCACCTTGTTCTCCAGCTGTTACACAGACAGTCGATTCATTGGCAGCAACCATCCAGTAAGATAATGTACATAAAAACACGTTATTCATGGATTGATAAACCTCTTTATTTTAGTACTGAGTAGTGAATCATGTTTAGTTACAGAAAGAATTCTTATACTTTCTTTGTCAACCTTGTCCTTGACATATAATATACCTCTTTTAAAATGATAAATTATCACAAATAATACTTAGGTATTATTAGCTTGACATTGTAAATATATTGAGAATAACATGATGAATATGAATGTCTAAAGTATTTATTTTTTCCAAAAAGTAACAGTTTTTTCAAAGAAATTGACTTTAATTTTCTTGTTTTCACACTATTGTAATAACAATTTAATGCATTTGTCTCACATGCACGACTTAATGATATAATTAAAATCTCTTGTACAGATGATGAAATGTCAATAGTTTAATTCATAGTTGAAATGCCAGTTGTAACACCAACTTATCACATAGCTGATGCAACAGAATGTGCTCATATGTGTCGTAAATAAGCTTTTTAATACACTTTAACGCATAAGCTTAGTATAAGCAATAAAGAAATTTCAGGAACAAATAATAGACACTCTCTATCATGGTCCTGTGATTACCTGCTAAGAAATAAACTAGCATAACGTATATTTCCTCATTATTTGCACATGTTTTAGCAATAATTTACAGAAGATAGGCATGCTTAATTAACAACAATCATAGGTAATATTTCATTATTTTTTAATGAAAAGTGCACTACTTAATAACTTTCATTAGCAAAAATTTTATTTTTTTATCTCCAAGCATAAATTAATTTTTTTAACAAACACCAATTTATTAATTGAACTGTATTTCACTGTAGATCAAATACAGATGTAATACAATTTCATCCATTCTCAACACATAACGCAAATTTCAAAACCACAAAGTACTTCACGTAAATAAACAAAATTTCACGAAGTGCACGGCAGCATATGCGCAAATTGAGATGCGCACAGGAGGATCAGATCACGATCCCAAAAGTTGCCTTCTCTCCGTAGACGCTAGTTATAAGAAATAGACTAACCCAAACGGGTTTTCTGTCTCGTCTGATCCGTTGCTGGCTGTCCCCTTGATCACATTTAGAGCAGTAGGGACGACTTGCAGAAATTTAACATTGGATACCTGTTGCAGCGCCACATTTCACAAATTAGAATTTCTACATATTTTTATTTTTGAAATTGAGATTGATTTTTAAAAATTTAGCATATTTATCAAGCATAATTAAAGTTCCAAATAATTATAAAGCTATTACATGCTTTCAGAACTGGATATTTTTTTTAGCTTTTCCTATACTGTAAGGAAATTTGGGTACTTTTCCGTTTCGCCGGCGCAAATCTCGCCAAGCAGACTTTATTGGCGACAACATACAGTATACACATAAAAAATATTTAAAAAAATTTAGTTCTAAGAATTCTTTTAATTTCTTCATAAACATTTTAATATCGCTTAAATCTTTATAAAAAGCCAATAAATAAAGACAATAAATTTGTAAAAAGACATTAATTTAAGAATTTACTATGCTTTCAAGGTTCAACATCCTAATTCGCCGGTTTATATCACGTGACCCCAAGCAGTCTCATCTCACGTAAACTACTCTACAAAAATCTAATGCTCTCAGTAGTAATTATCTACATTAATTTCAAGTTAAATCTTAATTTGGAACACAAGTTTAAATGCAAGAAATATTTCAATGCGTACGAATAGCTTACTCAGAAATTATGTAAAACTGCAGTGCTTTACTTCGCTAATGTATCCTTATTAGAATTGATGAATTTAACCCTTGACTTTACCTTTTCTATATTTTCGGCTTCGGGTAAGAGCTGTGATTGCATCCTAATTGACTTAATTACCGAAAATGGCCTTAGACATAAAACTGAACTATCTGATAAAAATTCTATGTAATTATAGTATGCCAGTATTGACAGAAACAATCAATCTGATAAGAAAAAGCTGCGACTTGTTTTGAAAATGTGGCATAAAAATATATTAAATAATAAAAATATATAAAAATAGAATATTCCGTTTGCATCGGTTGTACTATTATTGGCGACTTTATCGCTTGCGCCGGCAAAACGAAAAAGTACCGAAATTTGTAACTTCTTGCTTTTCCTATGCTGTAAGGAAATTTGTAACTTCTTCTTTTAGAAAATAATATTTTAAGTCTAAACTAATGGAAAATTTCTAACAAGCAATTTTCAATTGCAATTTTTACGCTTTTTATTGGTGTAAATAAGTAAAAAATACTAAAATATTTAAAAACGAATTTTTGAAAGTTTTGTTTAAAATTCTAAATTGTGCTGCTTTTTTAAAATTATAGATGAGTATTATAGCACAATTTCTGTAGAGGAATTTTATTTCAAATATATTTCATAATACATCATAGTGATAAACACTTTTGACTCCTTAAAATTTTTTATACATTTAATTCTAATATTAAAATTGTATTTAACCGTAATCATTAATTTTGCTTGTATTTTATAGTGATTATTTTTTTAAATTCTGCATAAGACTTTTTTTTATTGTTAATTTAATTTATTAGCTCAAAGGGGCGGTAGCCTAGAAAGGCTGTTAGTTTCGAAGCAGTATTTTGTGCTGTTTTACTATAAATGTCTGTGTCTCCTTGCAACTTGTTGTTACTAAATATTATCGCCCTGTATTATATTTAAAGAAATTAAATAATGAAGAATCTGCATGAATGCATGTATGAACACACTGTGACTAAAACGAAAGTATCTAGAGCCATCAAATTTTGAATAACGTAATCGTCCACCCGAACATGGTCATCTGGACGGCTGAATTTCGAATTTCTTTTAATCTATTTCATAGTTTGTAAAAGTTTTTTCTTCAGTGCGGAAATTCTAAAGATATGCTTTGTCAAATGTATGTGGTTTACGGGCGAAGAACATGATATTCAGTAAATATAGGTAACACACAAAACGTTAAAAAAAGGTCTCTTTTGAGCGTAATATAAAATCTGTGTGCTTCTAGATTTTATTTTACCTTTTTTTTCCCCTTCATTACACTCAGAATATTTTATGCTCCGAATTTTATAAATTACTAAAATAAATATCCCACTTTAACGTTAATAAGTTAATGATGATGTAATCCAATAAATGATAGTTTTGTAATGTTATTATAGTTTTGAAAATCACAGCCTAATAATGGTCATTAAATTTTTAAAAAAAATTATCAGATCTTGCTTAATTTTACCTTATTTATTTCAAAGCATCACGCACTATAAATCTTATTTAATTTTACGTTATTTGTACGCAAAATTAAGTTCATAAATTTTGTGCCTAGATTTTTTACCGTTTTACCAAATTAAAGATGTTTGTACAAGAATTACGCGTGAAAACATTTAATAATTAAAAAGAGATATGTGATACAAACGCCATAGGTTTCAGTGTTAAAGTAAACCAGATCGTCCCTACTCTTTCTTGCCGACATGTCGGTGACTCGCGCCCCGCCCACTGGGTTAGTCTATCTCTTATAAGGTCCATGATTGATTAGCAAAATCGGTTTTGGAAGGTCATGTGATCGAGAAATGTAAACTTTATTTCTACAATTTTAATAAAAAGTGAAATCCATTTATGCTACCTTAATCAAATTTGTTCCCAAAATAATTTAAAATCCACATAAGGGAGAATAGGCAATAGATTTCTGGATGTACATTTTATTAAGATTTCCTTACTCGTAAAATAAATATAATGGTCAGAAATATTGTGCATAAATCCATGGCTCTACCATCACACCATCAATATACATTTTGCAGAAGGCAAATATGCATGGTTATCTTTCTTCATTCAGTAACAAAACTGGACATCTCAATTTTGTCAAAACAGGGAAATGAATTAAAAATTTTCTAAATGCTAGAAAATACAAAATGGTCTTAAACAATACGCTTTTCAGTTAATTTAAACAAAATAAAACTAATTTCATTTAAAATAAATAAAATTACTATGATTAAAAACTATCAATTAAAATATTCACATTCATATGCAAAACAATGAATAAATGATACAGCAACAACTGAATACTTCTGAAACAAAATTGATTGTATATTAATTATTGCATATAATTACATAAAACATTCAGCTATAAGACTGTTGATTATATTTTCAAATAATTTATTCCATTACGTGTCAACTAACGAGGAAACTTGACCACTGATGTGTTTTCCCTTAACAGATCACATAAGTAAAAAAATAAATTAAACTAAAGCATCTACAAACTGTTAAAGAGATTTGGGTAATTTAAGACAAAATATCAGAATCTCTATATTATCCATAATAAACAGGTTGATTTTCTGATAAATTACAGAATAAGGAAAATAAAAGAAACCTTTATATATTTATATATTACAAAAGTAATATTTGAAATATATGTTTTAATTTTTTTATTTAAAATTTCATAAGATTAAACTTCTCCAATTAGTTACATAGTTCTATTTATTACAATAAAAATAAATATTAAATAAATGAATATCTCAATTTAATGCTTTTTTTTTTTTTTCCTCTCTCTTCCTAAAATAATTAAGATGTTTTATGTACTTATTTTTCCTGAATAACCTGATCTAATTTAATAGTCATAAAAGCTTATTCAGATGCAAATGAAAATTTTCCTTACTTTTAACAATGAGATAGAAGAATGGTTTCTTGTCTTGGAAATCTATACAAATAAACTTTTTAAATACCTTGCCTTCTAAACATGAGTATAAATAAATGTCAAAATTTAGTATAGAAAGTTAATAATTAGATGGAAATACTGGTTTGGTTTGGTTTAGTTGATTATGGCAAAGAACACTAGGACTATCTGCTAAGGAGAGGAATGCCTTTGTGGACGATTTTTTATAGGAAACTGGCTCGTATACACTTTACACATGAGGAAAAGCACAAAAACGCCCACAGATTTATAAATTAAAAAAGCTAAAAAACATAATGCTCACCAGCTTTTGCCGAGGCATGTGGCTCAACGCAGTACAATTTACAGAACTCTGTACGGAAACGATTTAGTACAAGATAAATGGAAAAACACTGGACGACTGATAAAATGTGTGTTCCGTCAATGCAAAGAGAATTTAAGTAGGGTGTTTATGATTGTTACATTTCCTCTTACAATGGCTGGTAGTTCGGTCCGAGGTTCGAATCCCGCGAACGGGCTGGCTGCGTGGGTGTTTTCGTGGTTTTCCCCATGTGTAACGTGTATACGAGCCAGTTTCCCTTAGAAAGTCCTCCACGAAGGCATCCCTGCCCTTAGGCAGATAGCCCTAGTGTGCTTTGCCATAATTAAATACACCACACCACCTCTTACAATGGATATTAAAAACAAGAGTAGAAAATATACAAAAATCAACTTAACATACTATCAACAGAAATTGTTACATCCAAAATCTCCAGAAGAAATTCCATTTCCCTATCCGAAAGCATTTCTAAGAGTGAAACACCAGCAAGACAAACTAATAAGTGATACTCCGAAAAGTACTTCTGCATTCCTTGAATAAATTAGGACTGAAACGGGTATTGTACATTTACCTTTTCAACATACTCCTTGCAAAATATCCTGACCTAAGGACTTTTGTGTCTTTAGTCTTTCGAAAACAGTTCTTCCTAAGCACAAACCCATTACTGAAAGGCAGCGGAAAGCAGTGGAAGAGGAATTGAAATAATTACCCCTGGAAATTTTACAAAAAACTTTTCTATCATGGAAATCACAATGCAGGAAACTGATTGTACAGAAAAATGACTATCAGACTGATCACTTAAAAATTACACTTTATATTTTTAAACGTTAATTCCCAAATTAATTTATTTTTAAATTGCGTGAACCTCTGTAATTGCATACTTAATTTACCTTAAATACCCTCCTTAGTTGGACATCTAAATAGCCCCGTTCACATGCAACGCTCCTTCGCACAGCTCCGTTAGCAAGGGGAGAAAAAGGAGACATGAAAGAGTTTCGTCTTTAGGACCCGTTCAGAAGACCACCGTCTTCCTTCCCCTTTACACATAAGCCTCTGTGAACAATGACGTCTCCGAATTGGCAGATTTCTAACACTGTTTACACATTTTTAACGCTGTTTACTGTTGTTAATTTTGTAATCTGTACTTTCGCAACTGGTACCTGAAATTTCGTAATGGTTCCTGAAAAATATATGCTTTTTAATTATTATTATTATTATTATTATTTTATAAGCTGTTATTTAGGTGCTCTTGGTGCTTGTCGCTATGGTTAAAAGATGGTCATGGTTTTTAAACTGCTTCCCGATAAGATATAGAACTCAAACTTTGTACATACACTGCTTGTGGACGTGGTGTCACGCTTTTGATTTTTAGAGGATTAGATTTTTTTCAAATTTATAGTTGATACGGCTTTTTGCAAATATTAACATATAAACTGAGAATCTCAGAATATTACAGTTTGCACCATAACACACTGTGGAGGAAAAAAAATAAATGAAATTTTTAGCGTAATTTTTTTTCAAAATATTTTGGGAGAATTTTTGAAAATTGTTCATATTTTTAGACTTTTTGACGCCCATTAATTTTAAAATTTCATATCTAAAAATATATCGGTTACAAACTTCCGACATTTTCACAGCTTATAAAACAAACTTTTCGCATTTAAAAAAATGATAAAGGAAATTAATTGGATGATTTTTTTACTTTTTTGAAAGATATGCGATGAAGCAGAATGGGAAGTATTGGTTCTTCTTGGACATCAATTCGAAACATCGATTTCAAAGTAATAATCTCATTATACCACACTATTTTTATGACATTATTTATGCTATATAAGTTGTTATTGTTGCCAGTTGTTAGTTCAGCGTGAGATTGGAGATATTTCTGAGTTAACTTTCTCTTAAGATGCGTTTTGCATTCCGTTGTGTTTAACGTTCTTATTAGATTGAAGTATAACTACTGATTATACTTAGTGATGTTCTAAACACTTGTACGAGTATTTCTGTGGAAAATTCCAGAACTTTGAAGTGTTGATAAAATAAATTTAATTAAGCTATCATCGGATTTGAGTGCAATGACAATCATTTACGAACTATTATCAATCTATTACAAACCCGTACGCACGCAACAATATTATAATTAATTAATGTATTAAAATTGTTTTGAACGTGTTTTACAAAACAAAAACAGGTAAAGAAAAATTCTGCTTGCGTTTTATGAGTTTTTCTGGTGACATAAGGTTTTAAAAAAAGGTTTCTAATTATGTTTATATTTACCAATTGAATAAATAGCACTAGGTTTGATTTATATACATATGTGTGCATTGAAATTCAGTAATAAAATTTTAAAGATTTGAAATGATTAAATGTCTATTTAGACAATTTGTATTCTTTAAACTGCAAACGCAAACTGAGAAACCTTTTGCATTTTTTTCAATAAATCCTTTTACTTAAAGTCCTAAAACATATACAGGTATGGACTAAATTTTTTATCATTTTTACTGCTTACTTAAAATTATGTACTTTATAGAAACAAGGATGGGTTTTGCAAAATACTGAAAGGAAAAAATTATTTGAAATGAAAATATGACTGAGATCATATTTGTTTTAAAAATTTTAGATAAAAAGTGTATTTTTTTTCCATCAGAAACTAATTCATTAATTGCAAAATCATTCCTTGAAGTTATTAAGAAAAGTATAATAAATATAATAAAAAAACTGGTGAGAGACATTGAAAATTGTAGGAGAAGAAAGACATTTTAATTGTAAAAGTTTTCTTCAAAAAATTAAATTAAAAAAAATTGCTAGCAAAAACTTTTTTTCAGTTTAAAATTATTTTGTCTCACTAAACCATTTAATAATATTCATAAAAAGTAGACGAAAATGCTTAAATTAAAAAAAAAATTATTCAAAAGGTACCGAGTCCCTTGTCGCGTTGAAGCCGATATGCACTTGTCTTAACTTTAGTTTTAATTTGAACGATATTTCTGGAGTACCTAGCATCAGATAACCTTAATTAAGACACAATAACACGCCGAATAAATACTGATTCAGAAGTCAAACAACAAAAATCAGCGTTAATTCACAAAATTTTCACAGGACTAGTTTCGATGGTTTTACCGAACCATCATCTTCAGCTGCAAAACCGCAAATGAACAAGATAGGAAATAATGTTTAGATAAGATAAGAAAGCCTGGACAAGAATAAGCACGTGGCGCCATCTGTTGGCGAAACCAGAACTCAAACATAATTTCTCTAAAAGCCGAAGGCAAATTTGGATTGGAATTAGGATCGTTAACTAGAACAGAAAGATTTTTACGAATGTGAAATGCCTCTAGAAAATCCAGTTCTCCAATGGAAGATGTTTTTTGAATAATTTTGGCAGCTCTGGTTTCGCCAACAGATGGCGCCACGTGCTTATTCTTGTCCAGGCTTTCTTATCTTATCTAAACATTATTTCCTATCTTGTTCATTTGCGGTTTTGCAGCTGAAGATGATGGTTCGGTAAAACCATCGAAACTAGTCCTGTGAAAATTTTGTGAATTAAGCTGATTTTTGTTGTTTGACTTCTGAATCAGTATCAGATAACCTTGTCTGTATTTGTCTATAATTTGCGTATCTTGTACAGTTCTATCTAATTTTTGGGGGGATGCTATCACATCCCCAGATATCTATCAGCGCGATTGTTTCGCTGACAGTCCAGCGAGAAGTAACTAAAATTAAGTGAACCGCGCAGTATAGTACGGGAAATCTCCCCATTTGCCCTGCTCCCGAGAGGTAAGGAACATTCAACCAAGTTCTACCTCCAATTCGGCGAGGCAGTTAATGCTTGTCCCATGTGAACGGGACACGTTGGAAGAACCGGTTTTCGCTACCGGTCGAATATGCTCTTGTGAACGGGGCTTTTAAGTAATTCAGCTCTAGCTATGGCCTATTTTTCACAGTACAAGGAACAAACATGCAGATTCTTACTTAATAACAGACATGCATATATTCTACATCTGTACAAAATAAAGAGACATTGCTATTAATTGTAAACAAAATTTTTTTGAAAATGCAAAAATTAAAAGTTCTTCACGCATATCTGTAATCTATCTTAATATGGGGGGAAAAACAGTCTGCAGAAATAATTATATCAAGACAGTATAAAATAATACACTAGAAAATCCAATATATATATGAATAAGTCTTTAATCCGGACTCGTTGGGACTTCGGCGATTCCGGATTATCGGTTTTTCAGGATTATAGATCATCAATTTAAATCTGGTAAGATGACATGCAGCAATTATAAAATTAAAAATATCAAACCGTAATTTATGAAATAAAGAGCAATTATGATCTAAAGGGTATCAAAATTTACCCCCAAAAAAAGCTTAATATTTATTTGTTTACTTTATTAAACATTTCTTTCAACGCGCGCATGCGTAAAGCATACATTACGTTTAGTCGAAATTAGAAAATTGCAACCAGAAAACTATTTGATGTGTATTCGTGATATTTATAATGACGAGGAATTTGATTTAAATTATATCAAAGACGGAGTACATCGAGATGAAATACTACATTTAGTAAGGAATTATAAGCCGAATAAAATAAAAACATTTGCCCTGAAGATAAGGATAGTGCTGATAGATCAACTTCCAGTTCATTGGGCGCCGCGACGTCCCCCCCCCCGCAGAGCAGCGTGAAACTGATAAACAGATGTCGGAATGGTTAGAGAAACAAAGGATATGCCTTAATCCATTTTTTGCAGCAATTCCACTTTTTGTTTGACGGACATCGAAACATGCTTTCGCTTTGTAGATCCTTTGGCAGCTCCAGAATCGGAAATTCTTTTTGACATAATGGAAAGTTCAAGCTTACTTTTATAAAATTGATCTAACAGTCTGCAAAAAATAATAAGCCGGATACAATTAAAAGATTAAGGAACAACGCAATCATCAACATTAACTGAAATAGATAATTAGATAATTTTAGCTTAGCTTATACCATCCATTATACATTAAACGCGCATGCGTAAAAGTATTATGCGCATGGTCAACACATTATGCGTTGACGCATGCGCAGAAAGTTTGTAGCTTTGAGGTCCGGATTATAGATCATTCCGGATTATGGACGTCCGGATTAAAGACTTTTGACTGTATAATATATATTCAAATATGTTCTCAATAAGTTTTTACAAAATATGAAGCTTATGCAATGCTAAAACAAAAACAAAAACAAAAATAATAATAATAAAAAAGAAATCTGAAAGATATCAGATTTTAGCGGTCTCCCAAAAGGGTCTGTTATGGTTTTTTTATGTTCTCACTGAGCTCGCAATCTACCAGTCTGCTGTTAACTCACTTCTATTAACCCAACTTTTTTTTTCCTTTCCCATTTTAGCTTTATTATTAAGCATCATTTCCTTTGCCCTTATGCCATAAACAATTCAACAGAAAAATTACAAAAATTTTAAAAGCAACATAACAGTATATGTTCAGTATTCCTGATACAGAATTATTGGATTGGCACACATTTTTCTATTTTTTCAGTCTCAGTTCATCACATCAATGCTCAGTTTTCTTACTAAGTTGGCTTTACAAAACCTTTTTCTTCTTATTATTAACATTTTGTGTGTTTTCATATTGCATATCAATATAAAATAGCATGTTAACAGGAATATACTACACAAAGTGTATTTATTCTAATGCTGATGATTTCATAAAACTTAACAATCTCTTCTGATGGCTCAATTCATAATTATAAAATGGGGGGGAAAAGAGATAAAGAACATCAAACTGTGTTCTTCACGTTTTCTGTACACTTACATTGTGAACAAGAGTGCAGCTTTTGAAGAGGGGTATTGAATTTTTAAGCAATTATCATAAATTATCTCATTTTGAAACCTCTTATTTCATCAAATCTAATTCTAATATTTTCATCTAATGAAAAAGTAATGTTTTGTTTGCATTTAATGAATTGCAGATAGCTTCAAATATAAATTATCTATAAGCATAATTGTGTAAAATAAAATAAGGAGATGCATAACTTTGAGTTCATGTAAGTTGGGAGCATATATCGGAGTATTACTAAAATTATGATTAAAACTAATAAATAAAAATTAAAAAAAATAGTAAAATAAACTGCTGTATACGCACTATATGTTACTTCCTTATTAAGGCAAATTCAGCTTGGCAATAATTAAAAGCTGCAAGTCACCAGTTTGACATTTCAGTCCACTAATTTGGTTACGATGGCCACTTTAATGACGAAATGTTAACTGCACATATTCTAATATATTTTATGAGTATTGGACATAAACAAAAAAGGTGTACTACCTTTCTGGATCTTTGGGAAACCTAAAAAATTCTCTTTTTGGGTAAGTCCCACAAATTGCCATTACACCACACACAATGTGCAAAGGCTTTTGGTAAAAGACCTTCCAACCTAACAAATAAATTAAATCACCTTATTAAAGTCATTTCATTTAAAAATTCATGAACACAATAAAAACATTAGATATTTAGCAAATGGTTTAGAAATAGTTCCTCCTTCAAAAAAAGTTAAATATCATGATTCTGTACTAAAAATGTAATATCCTCTAGGCCTTTCAAAGATAATCTTTAAAATATATTTAAACAAATATAATGCATAAATTTAATTAAAATAAGTTCCTCATGAGGTTCGAATAACCTAAACTTAAAAGCGTTGTTATGAACGAATGAATGCGAATGAAATGCATGTCGTAGTGAAAAAGTCTTAAATAGAATAAAAAGGCATCAAAAATGAGATTTCACAAATATAGCTTTGACTTATTTTACAAGTATGTTGAATGTAAAAGCATTTCGCGACTGTTAAATTTCCATTGTTTACAAATCATTATATGGCGGCTGTAAAGTAAATAGTGGAAACTTAACCTTGAAACTCGCAGAAAGGCGGGCATGCGCAAATAGGATATGGGAGCGGTGAGGTGGCGCTGTTGTCGTTGTGAAGTGTGCAAAAAACAGTCGATCTGCTTAGAAGGGTAGTTTTTGTGTGGCGTTAAAGTTAGGAGTTTCGTTCCCATCGCTCGAAAGCATGTTTTCAAAATGTCATCAGAGGTCGTGGCTTAAAATCGAAGTTGCCCGTGGCAAAAATGCAACAGAATGCTATCGAGGATTAGTGGAAGCCTGTGGCACAAAAGCTTTACCGTATAGGACAGTAGCACGATGGGTTTAAGCATTTCGTTCGGGTCGGAATGAGACTGCGGATTTGCATCGCACAGGTCGGCCCTCCATTCCTCAAGAGCAGATTGACATCCTGAGCGGTCTCTTTCCTATGGATCGCCGATGGATTGTCCGAGAATTATCTTTAGAGGTTGGTCTGAGTCATCAAACGGTGTGGCGCATAATGAAGAAATCTCTCAACATGAGGAAAATTGTTTCCCGCTGGGTTCTACGTCGACTAACCGAAGTACAGAAATGGCACCGGTATGCACTGGCTGGTCCCCTCTTGGAGAGATACCGCAATGAAGGAGACGCATTTCTGCAGCGTATTGTCGTCGATGATGAGACATAGGACTGAATTAAAGCGTCAACCAAGGTTCGCCACGTCCACCGAAATTTCGGCAGGAACCCAGTCGGGTGCAGGTTATGCTGATTATGGCATACGACTGGGACGGTGTGATTCTTACAAATACTGTACCTGAAGGACAAACTGTCAACGCAGATTACTATTGTCGATTTCTACAGCACCATCTGTGTTCGGCTGCGTACCTATCGTATTGCATGACAACGCTCGTTGCCATGTTGCAAACAGTGTCACTCTCCTTTTGCAATGGTGGCAGTAAGAAATCCTGGAACACCCTCCCTACTAACCCGACATGAGTCCTTGTGACTTCGAGCTGTTTCCGAAGTTGAAGGACTGAAGACTAAAGCTGGTACGCTGCTTCGTCCCATTCAGCGAGTCTTTCCATTGGAAGTGCAGTTAACGGACAAACCCACTGATCCCATAAACGATAACTCTTTTACTAATCCTAGTTCTTTTATTTCTAGTGATGAGCATTCAGATTCTAATAACTCTTCAAATGATTCTAGTAACATCCTGCAAGGTGCTAAAGTGTCAAGATTTAGACGTGTGATCAAGATGCCTCAGAAATTGGATCTCTTCGACCAGGTACTGTATGTCTTTGAGCCAACCTGAAGTCGACTCAAAGAGGGGGAGAATGTTGGAGACGGCGGCTGCAGACAGACGATTATATAACGGTTCGGCGAAGTCGACTGAAGGAGCGCAGCATTTGATTGGACTATTTTTTATTATTCTTATTTTTTCTTTAACTGCGAACTAAGCGGGGAAATTTCCTTTTCACTCAGTTATATGTATGCACTTGATAGAGTAATGTAAAGCTTTCCGCTTGTGTGAGATATCCATATTAAAATCTTTATATTAATAATCCCTGCTGTGATTATTAAATTTGTAACCTGCACGTTACAACGTGGGCGCTCACATCAACAATCAACGCCTTGCCACTGGTCTACGACGGCTTCCCGACATTTGGCAAAAGTTATAAGCTTTGCTGGAGATTACATAGAAGGAATGTAATGCAATTGTAAGTTCATTAAAAATTGATTTATACCTATGTTGCTATTACTTAATTTACAGCCCTCTTAAATTAGGAAATATAATTTAACGTGATGTGATGCTAACAATTGAAAGACATTTTATACATTATAAAAGTGAGAATTAACAATTTTACATACCTTTCACATTTGGAATTACCTTCGTCGATCATCTTTGATGAATTCATCCCTGAAAATAGCCGACGTATAACTTTCGATGCCAAAACAACAATTCATGTTCCATGTTCCACTTTATGCCGCGATTAGCACGTAAGATTACGTGCTGTGTTCCGGCAGTCATAAGATAGTTGTTTCGAGGAGCGCTGAAAGTAAAGAATTACATGAGCTGGGCGGTGCAGGATTGCGAAGGTGTAGAGGGGGGTGTGACCAACGTCACGTGAGCACGAGAAGACATCTGAATGGTGCAGTGCAGTATACATTATATGCGATAAAATACAAAATACAAGTGAAAATATAAGTTTAAAAATGCAAAATGATAAGTATAAAACAAGTTCTTGATTAAATAATCACTATTTACATATGTACAAAGTCGCAGGAAAGTATTAATAGTTCAAGAAATTAGAAATACGTCATACGACACAGGTCACGTGGGAGGTCACCCTCCCAAGTCCTGGCTCTGGTGAATAGTCAGACTTTGAGAAAAATAACAACTATTTAAGTTGGAAAGTTCTGATTACTATCTAGCATGAATGCAGCGAAAGGACGGAGATGTCTATCTTCGTCCAGTATTTCATACAGAAACAAGTTGAATTTATCTAGATGCTCACAGTCTTTAGCTTTCCTAAAGAAGTTCTTGTTTGTTTTACGAAGGAAATTGTCCATGGTCTCAATTTTAAGGTCCGTGTGCAAAACGTCGTTCTGTACAAAGTAATGAGCGTTGGTAATGAGTCTTAAGAAGCGATTTTGAATTACTTGTAGCTTCTTTAAATCAGACGCTGACACCGTGGCCCAGGCTGGTGAGGCATAGGTCATTATTAGTCGTAAAATCGACAGGTAGATAAGTCTCTTTTTCTCTAAGCTAAGTTTGGAGAAGCATCCTAACATGGGATATAGGCTTTTCATGACAAAGATCGTTTTTTGTCTGACGTGATTGACATGATTTGTCCAACTCATTTTACTGTTTAAAATCACACCAAAGTATTTTGCTTGAGTGACAATAGGGATAGGTTCGTTGAAAAGATTAAGCTGATTTTTGAGTTTCTTTTTCTTTTTCCTTCTGTGTATGATAAGAAGCCGGAATTTTGAGGCATTAATTTGCACTTTCCAGTTCTTACACCAATCCTCGATGAGCGGGATGTGATCTTGGAGTTTACGGACGGCGTGATTCACATTAGCAGACTTTACTGCTAATGCAGTATCGTCTGCATAGCACGCTGAGATGGAATTATTGCTGTGATGAACAGTTGGAAAGTCCGCAGCATAAAACAGGTAGAAGATAGGTCCTAAAACGCTTCCTTGTGGAATTCCACTGAGTATTGGTCGTTCGGAGGAGTAGTAACCGTGTACGGTCACTTTGAATTTTCTGCAGGTGATGAAGGATAGGATAATAAGTATCAGTTCTCTTTCGAAATTGAAGTCGATGAGTTTGGAGATGAGACCCTCATGCCAGACGCGGTCGAATGCTTTCGCCACATCTAACATGAGGATAGCAACATTTTGTTTACAGCGCAGAGCTGATCCGATGAATTCGGTCAATCTAACACGTTGTTTTGTAGTAGAGAGCTGAGCTCTGAATCCAAATTGTTCAGGCGGTAGTAAAGTGAGATAGGTTTTCATTTTAGCAAGCAGAATCCTTTCAAAAACTTTACTCAGACTTGGAAGAAGGCTAATTGGGCGGAAGCCATCAGGATGTAGTTGATTTTTCCCCGATTTGAGAATCATGATAATTTTAGCTAACTTCCATAAGCTAGGGTAGTAGGAGTTGGAGATGCATGCATTAAAAATGCTGGCGATTTTAGCAATGATGTTCCTGGGTAGATGCTTGAGGGTGTTATTCGTAATGCCGTCAATTCCCGGAGCATTTTTAGGGTGGAGTTTTCTGATGATTTCGGACACTTCTGTGGGACTAGTAAGGTTTCTAATATTTCTAGCAGTAGGAGCATTAAGCCAGTCTTTAATTTTAAGTAGCGTATCCTTTTCAAAGTCTGGGACAACAATTCAATATGGCGCTTCACGAAGCAGTAGGACGTACGGTTCCCTAGATCATCGGAGCGCATGCGCAGAAGAATAAACCAGACTTGGCTTTGCCCCTGTAAAGGTTGCCTTTGGGATATGCACAGACCAAGCTAGACCAACGAGATAGTATACTGGTAGAGAGCGTATTGCAACCTTCAACCGGTTCCAACATTAGTGTCACGTGACTGCTGCGCGAATTCCGAAAGTCCGGAAATACTTTACATTGCTTTCTATGGGACGAAAGACTGCTGCTCTGCTTGATCACATAAAATTTAAGTAAAAATGGTTATTATCTGCAGCGCCTACGGATGTAAAGAAAGTTTCGTGAAAGGAGGACTTGTAACCATTCATAGGTAAGTTAAAACTGCATGATTTATTATTTTATTTTTAGCATTTTTGTCATTTTACTATCTCTGTTGAATTGGTTGGAAAGTTTCAGCCATATTGTATAAAAAAATTGCCGCCGTATATGACATTTTCAGCATGTATTATTAGCATCAAAATGTATTAAATACTGTGACACTATTTACTGGAATCACCCTTTACAAATAATTGAATTTTATATGTTTTTTCCGTGTATTCCGTTGAAATAGAAAGCTGCGCCAATTGGCGTTAACCTTTTTTCGCCAAGTCGTACGCGTTTTGATTTCATAAACAATTACTGCCTGCGATAAAAAAAGAAAAATGCTATTATTAGCATTAAATTATTGAGAAAAGATTGTGCGATATGTTTACTTTGTTAAAAAAAAAAAAAGCTGAAGATCTTGATTCATGCAACATTGAACATGAACAGTTAAACAGCATTATTTTAAAAATCAGATTACTTTTATAAAGCTCAATGCTTTATCATTATTTTCTATAAAATTAATTAAAATAAAAATAATCTGGATTATAATTCTGTCTCATCTACGATGCTGTTAGAAATTTATTATAATTGAAAAAATGTGATGTGAAAAACTTACCATATTTTAAATAGTATTTAAGAAAAAAGGAGAGTGAGAGAATTTTTAACTGTAATATCGTTTTGATCCTAATAATAAATACTGAGTTGAAGTTTGTTACCATTTGATACATATTCAATATAAAATATTTGTTATAGTTAATAAGATGTATTGATCCCCGCCATGACATACACATGAGTGTGGAAATCAATAATTAAGATTGCATTATTTTGTCCCAGTAATATAATCTCAAGAAAAGAGAGTGCATTATTTTGTTCCAGTAATATAATCTCAAGAAAAGAGAGGCAATCAATGGCATAAATACATATAATACAATGTGATTTTCTTTTTCTCTTTAGGATGCAATGCATTAAAATTAAACGAGGTTTTTTTACCTTCTCAAATATTATAACAGTAGTGCAATTAATTTTTTAACGTTATTCAAAATTAAAGTTTCCATCTCAATTTTTTATTATTTATTTTAGATTTTCTTCCTCAAATTATTTAACCTAAACATCTTAAACAATGGTGCAAATAATTTAAAGCGATTATTAAAAATATAGATAAAGTATTCAGGAAAAAAGGGGTTAAGTTTTATCTAAATATAATTGTAAAAAATCGAACAACCTAATTCGAGGCGGTTGTCTGCTGACTGCTAGCAGACGAAAATAAAAAGCACTACCTGCCATATCAAAAGCGGTCCAAACTGGCGATGAACAGCCTAAGCTATCACTCTCCAAGAGCGCCAAGAGCATTAGTCACGTGGTATATGTTGGAGACACCCTAGCAGACGAATTCTCTGTGGGTGAGCCGTCTACCTGTTATATGAAGTCGTTGAGCTAGACCGAGTTTCCATTTGGCGTTGCTGTGCTGTCGAAGCTTTATTTCCTCTCCCTACAGATTCTTTGGCAATACTTCCCTGCAACCTGAGATGTTTCCACGATGGGCATGGTGATGAAGTTTACATGAGTAGATCCCAAGATGGTATATCAGCATTTAAAAGAAAGAAAATGGCCAAAAACATGGCTTGGGGAAGTGAAGAATCTGCTGGTAGGTCTTGGAGGGAATTTCAGAGATACATATTAGTAGCTACGATGAATATAGGCGGTGCCATAGATGAGAGAGGGATGCTGAGTAGTCTATTTAAAATTTAATAACAATAATCCAAGTGGCAGGAAGAATGCAGATTTAGTTTCAAAAGGTCGTACTACTATAGTTAAGTTCGAGAAAACGGTAGAAGTTGAAAAGACCAGTACTTCCAAAAGTCGTTAACCACTGAGTATCGAACTGATGATCTGCGGATCTGTAATTAATACCTTTTAAGAAATTTCGTGATCACGTATTAAAAAGCTATTATATTAAAATGTTTGTTTTCAAAAAGGCTTTTAAAGTAATAATATTATTATAATATTTAATGAATATTTCATCCAATCATGTTCGGAGATTAAGAATAATTAAATAGAAAACCCATTGGAATGACAAGCCAAACCTTCTTTCCAAGAATTTTGAACATAAATATAATAATTTGAATTAAAAATACCTTTAATGTATTTTAAAAGTCTAAAATGAGGTTGAATATTTTAAATACTTTGATGTCTTGGAAAATTGCCATTATTTCCATTGATATCACTCCATTATTTCATAAGTCATTATTTTCATGATTTCATTTTTTTTCATGATTTTTCAATATTCATGATTGATTCAACAGACTTACATCAATAAATTCTAATTAAAAAAATGTTTTAGCACTCTGATTACAGGGATAGTCTTTATTTTAATAACTAAATGTCTTAGTTAATTAGAATAATAATCAATTTCTTATCTATGTTTTTAATTAAAAAAATAATTAAATTATGGAATTGTTTTTTCTGTAAATAAATAATTAACATTAATTTTTTATAAATGCTTACATTTAATTTTATCCAACTGTAAATTTTCTAGCAACTAGCAATTTATTTTTAAAATAAGTGTTCCTTGCATAAAGACAGTTATGAGATTATTAAGAGATTTTTATCAAGAATTTCAGTGCAGTTTTTTGACACTATTATTTTTACCTAAATTAATAAAGAAAAAAGAATTTTTTTTTTAAAATTACTAGTGTAGTTCTTAACTATTTTATCTCTGTTTTGAAAAAATGCTTCTGAGATTTTTCTTTTCATTACTTTGTCACTATTTTTTTTTTTGGTTGATGCTGTTTTTGTTTTGTATGTATAACTGTGTATGATTGTTATTTTAATAGTTTAATTAATTTTGTTTGAATCATCATAATAACAGACTTTCTACGTGAGCCTAGAGCGAAAATATTCCCCATTTACTCATATCTATGTAGGGTTGATGTATACTCAAAATGTGTGGAAAATCGCTATCGGAATCGGAATCATCACTTATATGAATATAGGCGGTTTACAATTGGTCTCTACCACAGGACGGGTATTTACCAATAAATCAAAGTTGCCCATTAGGCCATTCGCTGTTATTTTTTTAAATCAATGGGTGTTAATTAACACCGCCGCCCGCAGGCGAAAAAGGGTCGTGGATGGCAAAGCCTCGGTTAAGAGAATCGTAAACTTTCTCTATCACTCAGGAACTTTGCACTTGCCAAGAAACTCGTTGATTCGAAAATTCCACGCCTAAGACTAGGGCAGCTGCACTGACAGCCCTCCGCAGGGTTCTTCTGAGACCAAAGCAACTGCTGAGACAAGACGTCCCATGCCTGCTCCCCCAAGCAACGTCAGTTTACCATCTTATGCGCAGATGGTGAAGAACACCACCGAGCACGGATTCAAATCCACGAATCCAAGACTGCCGGCTGCAGAAGCCCCTGCAGCCCCAGCAGTGTCAGCCACAGCAGAGTGTAGCAATGACTCCGACGATGTCTTTTCATCTACCCTAAAATGCTTAATTGAAATCTCCCGTGACCCAGCGGTAGATAAGCATATTCTGCTTCTTGCCTTCAAAAAAGCAATGCCTAAACTCAGGCAAGCAGATGCTTTAATGAGGGCATTTTATATTTATGAAAGCTATCTTAAGCTTTCAACATAATTCGTCACTTTTAGACCCATGTCTTCTGTTTTTCAGTGATGAACCTCTATAACGGCCTAAAATTCAATTTTATGAATGACAGTTCAAATACCACCAGAGAACTGACCATTTGCACGTGGAATGCCAATGGATTGACATCTAAAATTCACGAAGTTCGTGATTTTGTAGTAGAGCACGATATTGACGTGTTTTTAGTCCAAAAGACTCACCTTACCCAAGGGAATACTCCCCAAATTGGGAATTATGACATTTATTGTACTGACAGGGTGTCACAGGGCAGAAATCCCAGTGGTGGCACTTGTACCTATGTGAAGCGTTCGTTAAAGCACCACATGATACCGTCCCCTGATTTAAATTTTTTGGAAGCGACAATCATAAAAATTTTCCTTCAAAATTCCTCCGCGCTGACAATAGTCTCAGCTTATCTACCTCCACTGTCTACAGCACGTGGAAGGCCAGCTTTTCCTGTCAGTGATTTTGATAAACTTTTGAATATTTCAAATCACCTAATTATTGCTGGTGATCTAAATTCACGTCATACCGCATGGTTTTGTTCAAATAGGAACAGGTATGGTATTAGTCTAAATTCATGGTGCCAGAGTAACCATGTTCAGATCATAGCTCCTACCCTCTCGACTTTTTACCCTGTAAGAGGGTCCCCTGCAGTTCTTGATCTGGCTGCCTTTTATAATATATTTTTTCGGCATGAGATAAAAGTGATTCAGGAATTGGACTCTGAACACTCCCCCGTTTTGATAACCCTAGATATTCAAAATCGATACTCAAAATTAGAGGAGCAAGTCTCAACAAATTGGGACGATTTTAGATTTATTTTGGAAAAGACTTCACTCCCTCCCATCAAAATTTCCAGCAATTCGGACTTTGACAGGCATATTAAAAGTTTGGAGTCTTTACTTAAAGAAGCGAGAGCTGCGGCTTCAAAACCACTTAAACACCCAGGTGCTAGGCTCCCACCTGAGACTAAATTCAAAATTAAGCAGCGGAACTACTTGCGAAGAATTTGGCGAAGGTCACGAGATCTAAATATCCGTGCCCAGTTTCGCAAGATACAGAACGAGATAAGAACCGAAACCCGCTTATTAAAACAAGCGGAGTGGAAAACATACATTGAGTCCCTAACGACTGAAGACAAATCGATTTGGCGCGCAGCGATTACGCAAATATAGAACACTCATTCCGCCCCTTCAAACGGCCGATGGCGCACAGATGGCCTACACTGACTCAGAAAAGGCTGATGTCATAGCTGATAGCCTTGTAACTATATTCACACCAAATCACGACTGCTACTGTAACCGCCCGAATACACAGAGGCGCATACAAGCACGGGTTAAAGATTTTTTAACACAACCCATCACTTCTGAACTCCGTCCAACGGACCCTACTGAAGTTATGGTTTTCATTGATAAATTGAAACCTAACAAGGCACCTGGCATAGATTCTATTTCGAAACGCATGATCAAAAATTTCCCCCCAATGTTTATCGTATGGATCACGGTTCTCATAAATTTAATGCTCAGGAGAAGCTATTTCCCCGACTGTTGGAAAATTGCAGCAGTCGTCCCCATTCCAAAACCAGGACAAAATTTAAACTTACCCGTCAATTACAGACCCATATGTTGTTATCTTCTCTCTCTAAGATCTATGAATTTGTCTTACTTAATCGCCTGAATGAATTCTGTCAAAATTTCAATCAAAATTTACTAATTCCGGAACAATTCGGCTTGCGACCTAAACACTCCACAGTACACCAGTTACTCAGTATAGTGGAATTCATTCATAAGGCTTTCGTAAGAGAGAGAAAACTGGTATTATCTATTAAGACGTTGCCAAAGCCTTTGACAGGACTTGGCATGACGGGATTATTTACAAGTTCATGCGGCTTAGTTTTTCGGCTCATCCCATTAAAATTATTAACTCGTACTTGACCGGACGCAGTCTCCGCGTGCGAGTTAACCACGAATTCTCCTCTCCCCGCCCAATCTATGCTGGTGTAGCTCAAGGTAGCCTCCTTGGACCTTCAATCTTTAACCTTTATGTAAACGATATTCCTAAGGCCCCAAATATCGATCTTGCGTTATACGCAGACGATACAGCCATCATTTCACAACACTCCAACACCCTCCAGGTAATCTCCCAATTGCAGAGTTACCTTTCGACCTTAGAACTCTGGCTCGGTCTGTATAAAATTAAAATTAATGTCGCAAAATGTGTTGCCACTATGTTCATCCGAAGAAATATCCCAAGTTTACCTAATTTAATGCTCTTCGGTGAACCCATTCCCTCGGTCTCTTCTTACAAATATCTAGGTGTCTTACTAGATTCAAAATTAACTTGGCAGCCTCACATTCGCAAAATCATAGCGGGTGCAACAGCTGTCAAAATTGCCCTACGCCCCCTTTTAGCTATTAATAGCGACCTGTCAATGGATAACAAAATCTTGCTCTACAAATCAATGATTAGGCCTGTTCTTACATATGCGTGTCTCAACTAGGCCCATCTGCTCTGACTAACAGAAAACATTTCCAAATTTTTCAATCTAAAATGCTTCGGCAAATTTTACAAGCTCCGTGGTTCGTACGGAACGAAGAGATTCATAATGACCTCAAAATTATGCCCA
The DNA here is from genome assembly GCF_044657685.1 of Stegodyphus dumicola. Taxonomy (NCBI): domain Eukaryota; kingdom Metazoa; phylum Arthropoda; class Arachnida; order Araneae; family Eresidae; genus Stegodyphus; species Stegodyphus dumicola. The sequence goes on from NC_140778.1 coordinate 159,778,485, forward strand.
TTAATCGCTATATACAGCGACTTTCGGAAAAATCTTTCAAAAATATTCAACGTGTTGCTAATTCTGTGCTTCATATGCCACCCGTATACGATCCTGCTGTTGCTTCTTCCCGGAAAAGACCCAGAGCGGTTCTCAACCAGGAATATTTAGCTTTTCCATTTAAATGGGCTAGATATGAGCATACTGACAGCCACGTGAATAACTACCTCTCGTTTCTTAACCCCCCCCCGCCTCTAAAGTTCCTTAATGCACACAGTATTAACTCGAGGAACCCCCTTTAAAGTTTCTTTAATAAGAAACATCACAGTCAAAAAGGACTGATTTAAAATATTTTCTAACTCTTGATTAGATCTAAAATGAAAAAGATTTTTTTTTTATTTATTTATTTTTTTTTTTAATTTTTTTAATCTTCTATTAACAAGGAACTTTCTCAGGCGTTTAACAGCGTCATTTTAGGCCTTTAAATACCGTATTGAATAGCGGTCAAAAATCAAACTTCTCCCTCCCAGCTGATCACTGGCAGAACTACTTTTTCGACCTGTAAACAGGTTCCCCCCCTCCCTCCCACCCCTGAAGAGTGCGCATCGGAAAATTCCCCTGCGAGTTCTTCACCTCTGACGTATGCAAAACATGATTATCAAGGTTCAAGGAAACTTCACTTTTTATTTTTCTAGTCTAAATTTTTTATGGCTGCCCCTATCTAAATTATTCTGGCACTTTTTCGGCGCAAAATTAAGACCTTCTGAGTTTTTTGCCTTTTTTTTGACTCAGTGTGAAGGCACTTATTCCAAGACTTTCGGCTTTTCAAAATTTTACCCTATTTGACAATCCCCTCTTTTTGATGATGTAATTTCCTTTGAAGATGGGGAGGTAAAGGCGTAATTGCCTATGAACTCCGTAAATTGCACTTCCTTGATCCTTGATCCTCGGTGATTCGACGGAGTTAGTCACGTGGGTGGTCACACACCCAAGAACTAACCCCGCGGAGAACTGCAATGTTAGATGATCAATGGCAAACGCCTACAAAGACTGCTAAGATTTTCGATGCTCCTGTCAAGGAACCGTTGAAACCCCCTACGAAGAAAATTTCCGCTGCTACTGTGGTTTCCAAAGTAGTAACGTCGAATAGTTTTGAAGCTCTCGCTACAGTCCCTGATCCAGTGGCTATGGACTGTGCTGATAATTCTGAAAAAGCTGATAAAGATCTTATGTGCGTTTCTAACGCTAAGACTGATCATAAAAGTGAACGACTTCCTCCGACTTTCTGCCCAAGACCGGATGTGAAATGGAGCGAATTGCGAGGTCAATTTAACAAATTTGGTGTCGAGGATTACGTTGGTGTTTTGACTAACGATAAAATCACTCTGATTTCTAATGCAAAAATCAAAGAGATAGAGCACTTAGATGTGCTAATGAAAGATGGAGTGCAATTTAGCACCTTTCGCCCAAAGAAGGATACACCGCTCAAATTGTTATTCGTGGATTGCCTGACGACTCGTCTGTGGAGGAAATCAAGGCTGAGTTGGTTAGAGGTCTTAGGTCTTAGGTCCTCGCTTGTTCAATAGGTATATGACCTTGAAGCATTTATCTATCTATAACTGTTCTTAATAGGAATCCTGAAAGTGAAAAAAAAATCCAAGTATTGGAATAAACCTGTACACTTGAAGTGTTGAATGACATCCAATGTAGCAGTATGTGGCAGTATCCAATGTATCCACAGTGGCATAACTTTGGTAAAATAGCGATTTAACCTCTGAAGCATAACTTTCACATCGTAAAAGAAATTTAACACATCTGTAGCATAGAAACTTTGGCATAACTTTCTCCTCGTAGGTTCTACGGCTGAGTGTCCTCCTTCCTCCGTATCCTGGAGCAACAGAATAACGTGGGCATAATAGTTGAGGCATATAACAGTAGTGGTCGGAGCATAGTTGCACTGACCAAACGTTGAAGTTTTATACGCATAAGACAAATCAAAGTCCTCCCTCCGGGGGCGCAAACACCATATCGCTTTGCAATAATTAAGCAATAATTAAGTAAATATAAATACGAGTAAACAATAAAAAGTAGAAAAAATATTAAATTCACTATGTACATCGATTACCATAACTCGTTATGGTGTATCGTTCTTGGTCTTTTGCAGTGTTGAATGACTGTGTAGTCATAATCTCCTATGCTACGTACAGCTTCATTTTCGTGATTATCACATTTGGTGTAGAAATTATGTGAGGCAATTAAGATCTCGCTATCTAATGGTTTGATTTTCATTCCACGATGTATTGCAGTGTTTCATACAAACCACGATGAGTCTGTGATAGTTCTAAGAAATTTATTTTCCAATCTTTGCAAAATCTGACGATTTGATCTGGCTGTAGCGGCCCATGCTGGTGCTGCGTACAATAAAATCGGTCTTATTGCTTGAAGATAGAGAATTCTCTTAGTACTTAGTTGTAATTTTGAATGTCTCCCTATTAAGGCATAAATAGACTTAAAAGCTTTGTGAGCTTTTTCACGAGTATACATATTATGCGGCCTGAATGTAAGCTTATCGTCAAGAATTCCAGCCAAGTATTTAATACTTTTAACTGTAGGTACTGTGGCACCATCTAGTGTTATGTTGTTTACTTCTTTGAGGTTATGTCTAAAAAACGACTTGAGACTTAGTTGTATTGGTTTTGATCTTCCAAGCGTAAAACCACTTGGTGAGGATATTAACTGCTTTTTGAAGCTTATCTCTTGCTTTGATCGGGCTAATAGAACTGCACATGATTGCGGTGTCATCCGCATAGCAAGCAAAAGTAGTATCTGGGATATTTGGCATATCGTTGATGTATAGACAAAATAATAATGGCGAAAGTAAACTTCCTTGCGGAAGACCGGCCTGAATGATTTTCTTGCTGGATAAAGTATCTTTAATTTTAACCTGAAAAGTTCTACTGTCTAGGTAGCTGAATATTGTCGTAATAAGGTCCGGAGGAAATTGATAATTTATCATTTTGACAAGGAGGCCAGCATGCCAAACCTTGTCAAAAGCCTTCTCGATGTCCAAAAATAGGGCAGCAACAGTCTCTTTCTTATTTAGATGTTGTCCGATAATTTCTGTAATTCTTGTGATTTGGTCTACTGTAGAATGACCTGGTCTGAAGCCAAACTGGTAACTCTTTAGCAAGTTGTGACTTTCAATGAAGTTATTAACTCGATTTACAATATTACGTTAAAAAAATTAAGCAAGAGTAGGGAGCAAGCTGATTGGTCTATAACCGCTCGTAGTTGACCCGTCTTTTCCTGGTTTTCTTATGACGATAATGGTAGCGTGTTTCCAGATACGAGGGAAATAGTTCAAATTTAAGCAGGCTTTAAAAATTTTTGTAATGAGGATTATCCCTTTCCTGTTCAGGTTCTTGACGGCTTTGTTACCAATCCCGTCATAACCGGCCGCTTTCTTTGGGTTCAAAGTATCAAGACAATCTTTTACTTGTCGGGGGATGATGAGATTTCCTACGCTGCGACTATTAGTAGCAATGTAATCTTTTACACGGTTTTCGATGTTAACATCATTTGGGTTGCGGTACTGAATTGGTCTTCGTAATCGCTAGCGAAGATGTTTGCAATATCCTCAGCTTTATGAAAAGCCTGGTTGTTATGTTTAATTGGGCCAATGTTGTTCTCCTCCTTTCTGAGCGCTTTACTTAATTCTCGAAACAGTAGAATCTGTGTGGGATAGGCTGTCTACAAAATTTTCCCTTGCCTCTGAACGATACTTAATCATCATGAGCCTAGGTTCTTTAGTGCATTTATTAAAATTTCTTCTATCCTGCGGATTTTGAGTTCTCTGAATAATCTTCCGAAGTCTGTTTTTCTCTTTAATTTTTAATCTGATATTGTAGGGGAGGGTTATGTCTTCATTTTTAACAAACTGCGCAATTTTAAGGCACTCTGGATTTTAATATTTAAGTTTTGTATAGCAGTGTCTATCTCTTCTTTTGAGTTAAGATTTGCGTTAGGAGTGATGTTATTATTAATTTCATTCTGGTACTGAATCCAGTTTGTCCGAGTCTTCATGGGTGGTAATCCATGTCGTAGCCCGTAGAGGGTAAAACGAACAGGTAAATGATCAGAGGAAAGATCATTGTCCACATTGAGATGAGGCTGTTGCGAAACATTAAAAGTAAGCATAATATCTAAGATATAAGAGTTGCTGCGAGTCATAGGGCAATATGTGTGCTCCGTAGGAGCAATTTGTACATTATTGTTTATTATGTAGTTATATAACACAATTCCATCTTGGTTGTTTGTCCTGCAGTTCCAGTTTGTATTTTTTCAATTCATATCACCTCCGATGATAGTAGGATAGCCCAACCATGCAATATAATTTAAATCCTGCGTATTGAGAGAGTTCCCGGGTGAAATCGAAATTTATGAGTTCTTTATAAATCGAAACTATGAGATATTCTACTCCTTTGCTATTCAGAATACACGCACATGCTTCTATGCTGTTAAAAATGGGTAATGCGAATTTGCAGCATTTTAGGTACCTTTTGGCAGCTATGGCGGTGCCTCCACCATGGTTATGTATTCGGTCGCTTCTAAACACATCGAAGTTTGCGATCTTTAGGGAGTCAGTCGTCCTGAGATGCGTCTCATTAAAAAGAACGATATCTAAGCTATGCCTGTTAATGTAGTCTTTAGTTTCAGTTACTTTTTTGCCATTACATTTAAAAAAACATGAATTTTTCATAGATAATATGTCTACTGTAACATGCTAAGTTGTTTTGGATGTGATTATACATGATTGTTCATATCAAACATCTTAATGGCTTCAAGAGCCACGCTTAACTTATTCATCTGGTCATCTGCTTCTTTAAATTGTAGGTACAAAGTGTATAAATTTTTAATAAATCTATTAAAACCTTGAATATCGTTTTCGTCATTATTTTGAGAGGTTTTTTTTCCTCCTGGCTTGGGTTTATTTCTAGTTATCATCGGTGCGGCGGCGACCGAGTACGTTTTGGAGTCGGAGCCTTTTTCTGATTGGCTCTCAGTAGAGCGAGTATAATTGTTCGCTTTTTCAGTCATGGCGCTGGGTATAATTTTCTTATTTTCAAAGTGTTTGGGAGAATGTTCCATATTTCCAGGCCTCTTAGGGCAATCAAGACTACACGCTGCTTGCGAACCGTTACAAAGGACACACTGGGCTACATGTTCTTTTTTATTTTTATATGGGCATTCGAAAGATTTATGCGATTCAGTACAGCGTACACATCGCGGTTCGTTGTGACATGCCTTCTGGGTATGCCCGTACCTTTGGCAATTAAAACATTGCGTTGGTCCGGGCCTACTTTTGTAAGATTTTATAGTAACCTTCATATCACATAAGTATTTAACTTGCCATATTTTCTTACCTCGTCATTACGGGGGTTTCAACATAAAAAACCGGCAGCTCTGTAGCAATACCGTCTCTCATTCTAGTGATGAGTTTGACTTTAATTATCGGTATTTTTTGAGCTTCTAACTCTTCTTTAATTTCGTCAGCGTGGTAATCCGTGGTGGATGGATTCCCTGTGTTAAATGTAACGCAGTTTACCAAGAAAATTGATGGACAAGAAATGAAGTTACCTGTTTTCTTTGCATCATTCAAGAGGAATGATGTGAGCAGAAACATCTACAGAAAGAAAACTTTGCTGGACCTTAGAGTCAAATTTAGAAGATACAGATGCAATCTAAGCAACATAATTTGCTTCAGATGTCAACGATATGGACACGGTCAGATGTTTTGTAACAATTCGCCAAGATGTCTCAAGTGTGGGGCAGGGGCACCTGACCTGCACATGCAAATTAGCCAAAGAATTGAAACCTACTTGGGCGAACTGTAAAAAGGATCATATTGCTACTTCCAAGTTATGCGAATTTAAACCAAAAATTCGTGTTGTCTCTGACAGGATGAAAAGGATTTTAGCGCGGAAGTCGCAGTCTATGAATTTGTCTCCGTTGACTGAAAAACCATTACAGAAAGAAAATAGTATGCCATCAGACTTCCACTCAGATGCTAGTACTTCAGCAAAAGTGGATTTCGCGATGGATAAAAATCTTCAGAAGATTGCAGTCAAATTCCTTGAATTTGTTGAAAAATGTAAGAAAATTGATTCGCCGTAGGACAAAGTATTACTTGCCCTGGGAATGGTTGAACAGATGAGAAAAATGGACTTGTAATTCTCTTCCCATTTTTATTGCATGATGAATTTGATGTTAACTTTGCTTAACTTCTTGTGTACTCGGGCCTCCGGGGATAGCACCGCCCTCCGGACTCTGCGTTTCTGCTCTGGTTAGTAGATATGCCTACTTCTCATGACTGACACCTCCCTCTATGCCTGCCATGCTTTAGGCCTTCTTTTTCACCACTTCAATAGTTCAGCTTCAACTTCAGAATTTTTACAGTCATGTGCTTATAAGCAGATCTTCATGAGCTGGGAACAGAGCGCTTCGCGCGCTATCCCAGCAATAATTTGTGTGATTGATTCATTGACCGCAAAGTAGTGATACTGTTACTTAGACTGGTCCAACCTAAAGCTAAGCTTGTTATTCACTGCTGTTGTCAATTTCTTAGAATTTTAACCAGTGCAATCAGTATTTGCCTTGCAAGACCATTCGCGGTAGTGATCTTAATTTAAAGGTGTGAGAACACCTCGCCTGAAGGCGCAAACAACAGTCCATTAATGTGCAATCAGTCTAAGATGTAAACGGTCGGTGACAAAGTCAGATAGCGTCGCATACAAAACACAGCATAGAGTCCTAACATTATGTAAATTCAATTGTCAGTCTAAATATCTTCGAAGTAAGTTGAAAGGTATAATGCATTCTATAACGGGAGCGAGTCACTGAGAGAATTGAGATGACAAAGCGACGAGCGCAGGAAAAGTACCACTACGGTGGGTGTGGTGAATTCATACCACTTAGTAATTTCACAATATGAGTGTCCTGTTAAGTCCATTCCTTAGTAAAGGCACGAAAACTAATAACACTTTAAACATCACAAACATGTCACAGACTTGACTGAAGTTGGTTAAATATGAGAAAATATGTACACTATTTACAAAATTTACAATCACCACTTAGCGTTGTGATGAATAGACCGAGGTCTCTTCACAACACTTTCTACCGTAGGGTCATAGTTTGCAGATTCAGTTAAGGTACTAATCGGGGAATTTTCTGTCTTCTCGAAGAAGTTATGTGCTACCATTAGGATTTGGATTGCGATTTCGATGATCTGAATGACTTGTCCACATCCAAACCCGTTTTCTCTACATCAGTGAAAATCGCTATCAATGTGTGTCTGGGTTTGACTTAAGTTAAATAAAAATGTGCTGGTTTAGCAAATAAAAAACAATATTACGATCAAAAGGCTCATAATTGGGTATATTTAACCATGCACAAAAATTTATTTTTTTTTATTCTATTTATTCTACTTAAAAGAGATATTATGAAAAAATAATTAAATAAAAAGAGAAAACAGAAATAAACTGTGTTGTCAAGAGATAATACGTACATCCCTTCCTTGAGGGCTAACCTGAAATATTGCTTTATGTGTACTTGTAAGCATTAGTAAACAGTCCTATAAATAAATAATAAAATACTGCCTAAAATTATATCTCTTTTTTAAGACAAATTCTTTTGGAAAGTTCTACTTGTAGATCCTTAATGCGGTTCTCCATGCACATCCGTAATGTAGTGATCTTTACGGAAATATTTCCCAAATAAGATTATGTGTTCTCTAAAACAGATTTCTTTGGAAAATCCTACACATGTGCTATCTCTCTTATGCAATCATTCCTCTATGACGGACCACTTCACATGAAGATATATTCCTGTTTAAAATAGAAATTGCCTTTAAAAACCCCACCAATGACAGTAATTTTTTAAAGATATATTTTTAAAAAATATCTACCATTTCTAATTATAATAAATAATGAGATTCTTCATTAATGAATAGTTAATCATATAATAATTATGCGTTCATAAAAAAGTTTTTAATAATATAATAATGAGCTGTAAATATTATTATTAATTAACGATGTACTGATTTTTAAATATTCTTTAAAACCATGGTTTACTGTTTTTTTCAGTACAAACAATTATTTTCAAATTATCTCTGATTTATATATTTAAATTTAGTGATTTAAAAAGATTTTAAAAGATTGCATTCTGTTGTGTTAAGCATAATCACTGCAACTTAAATCATCTGAACACCAAATGGATAAACGCGGATTTGTAGATGTAAGTTGTCTATTTACGTCAATCAATCAGAAAAACTGCCTAATACTCACTCTGAAATTTTATAAACTTCCAAATGTAAACAAAGATCGTCCGCTGCCGTTGCCTTCCTCACAAAACCAGACATATTCTTCCCTACCCATCCGCAAGAATTCTAACTTCCCTGCTCCAAATGAAATTAATAAAATCGCCTCCCTCATGGACTATCGTTTTGGAATGTAGACGCTAGTGGACTTTTGCCTTTTTGTGGGCGGAAGGTATTTCGTTTTCCTTCTACCAGCCGAATGAGGAATTCCCCTAGCAGTCACCTTGATTCTCCCTCCAGTGGTTACAGGCTTACCGGAGGGTGCTATTTCTTTTGACTTCTCGAGTAACATTGGGCCTTCACTGGAATACAGAATGCGCGACATTGAATGAAAAATTTGAGCAAAATGGCTTCGTCGTTAGGGAACTTTCCATCTTGAATAAGAGGTTTCCTTGAAGCAGACTGCCCCCAAACCTCGGCTCTTTCTTGAACGTTTTTCTTCTATAAACAAACGTTTAGTATTGTCATAGGAACACTCAACTAACATCAAGCTAGTATTGTCATCAAATTCTTTTAAGATTTAAATTTTATCTTTTAACGAGAGTGCCTTTTGCTTTCATCACATTTTTTGTATCACTTATTTCTGCTCCACCTAGTTTACTTAACACAGCGTTCTGTCAGATAAAAAATCCTCTCTATTCATGAACTGTGATTGTGATGTCTCATGCCTTTGTTTCCTTCTCTTGCGGAAGAAACACGTGAACGGTAGGATTGCAAAATGAGAAAACAATGCAGTAAGTTAAGCAAATGCGACGTATAGCACGAAGTTACGAAGTACGAAAACTTTTCTATTTTTGTGTAGAACTCAATTTTAAGCATGTTTGAAGGTTTTTTGGCCTGTTTCAAAAGTATTTTAGGCCATTTTTGAATATTTTATGGAATTTTATTGTGCGATTTTGTTTATTTGTTTATTGTGCTACTTTTATGTAATATTGATGTATTTAAATAGGAAATTTTGAATGTTCTGGTATTTTATTGATTTTTAGAGATTTTTAAATTTATCATAGCACGATTGTATAGGCGTGCATTGCGTAAACATATATTTTTTATTTGCTTTTATTAAGCTTTAAATGTAGTTGGATTTGAAATTAGTGCAAATTAGCATTCTGCGTATTTAGAATTTTGTAAATTCTTGTAGTGTTATAAATTTGTATATTGTTATTTTCTTTTTAAACTGTCAGTGTATACTACAGAGTGTGCGGAATTTTAATACTTTTGATAAAAGATTGCAATTGATTTGTTTTTAACTGTATTTATGTATTTTTAATACATTATATTTGGAACCCGGCCACTTAATATAATTTCATTATACCTAATGCAGATGATAAAATAGAAGATGAGGTTAATACAACTGAAGATGAAGAAAGGGACATTGTGCAAATCGTTAATAGTTTACATAGAGTTGTCGATAAAATCAAAGCACAGCGTAAAATTGGATGTACTTTAACTGACAAATTGACTTATGGACTAAACATGATTTTGCCTTGTGCTGGAGTTCTCGGAGATAGGAAAAACTCTCAAGTTACCGGGTGTGTTAGATGTGAAAATTCTAATGAATTAATTGCTTTGAGAGAAGAGATTGTGAAAATGAGATGTGAACTGACTTCTGAATTTGAGAAACTGCACGGAGATGGATCTCCTACATATGCTAAGGTCACGGCTAAAGGATTGGATGAGATAGTGATTAAACCTGCGGTTCCAGATATTAACGCATATGATGAAATTTGCGATAAGTTTAAACCGGAAGAGATTGGGATTAATATTAAAAAGTCTTCATTTGGAGAATGAGGTGAATTAAGATTGAAATTGGGAGATAGAGAGGAAGTTAAGAGGCTGGAAAGAGCAATTGCTGATGATGAAGGCCTACAAAAGAATTTGATTATTAGGAGGAAACGCTTTATCAGGCCTCGTGTGATTGTATACGATGTTGATAATAGTTTTACAAGTGAGGAATTGGGAATTCTTTTAAAGAGAAATTGTTTATGTTCCGGAGACTGCGGTAGACCTCTTTTCAATTTAGCAACAAGAAATCGGAATCATAGTCATAGAGTACTCTTAGTGAGCGCTTCTTGCCAGAAAGATCAATTACTGTCAAGAGGTATTAACCGAGCTTGGAGAAATTATGACCTAAAACTGTTTCTTAGACCTAGACAATGCACAAGGTGTTTTTCGTTTAATCATTCCAAAAAGAATTGTCAAGCTGAAATTTGCTGTTCCAAATGTACGCGGGCTCACTTGAGTAAAGAATGCAGTAGTAAAGAATTTAATTGCATTAATTGTACTTATTCTAATGAAAAATTTCAGACTAACTTAAACCTGCGGTTCCAGATATTAACGCATATGATGAAATTTGCGATAAGTTTAAACCGGAAGAGATGATATGAAACATAATGCCATGGACCGGATATGAAACATAATGCCATGGACCGGATATGAAACATAATGCCATGGATAAAAATTGTCCATGTTACTTGAGTGAGTTAAATTTCCTGAAGGATCATCTAGATATTGATTGTGAGTTTTAGACTTTTTTAATTATTTGTGGTTGGGTTCCAAGTTTTTCTGTTTTTCTGTTTTATTGAATTTTATTCAATTTTATTGTAAAATTTTATTGTACTTTTATTGAATTTTTATAATATATTTGTTCTTTGTAGATTAATCATGAAAGAGTCTGGTATGAAAATTTTGAGTATAAACTTAAATCATTGCGCACTCGCCCAAGCCCAGCTCCAGGTTCTTAAAGAGATTATTGGTTCCTCTCCTGAAATAATTTGTATGCAGGAGCCCTATGCGGTACAGAATGAATTGGCTTTTCAAAATCCTGAATGGAGATCCGCATATAATAGTGGAGGAAGAACGGGAATTATAGTAACTAAACCAGATGTTGATTTCACACGAGACTATGAAGCCACCCAAATGAGGAATTTCCCTAGCAGTCACCTTGAATCTCCCTCCAGTGGTTACAGGCTTATCCGAGGGTGCTATTTCTTCTGACTTCTACAGTAACATTGGGCCTTCACTGGAATACTGGATGCGCGACATTGAATGAAAAATTTTAGAAAAATGGCTTCGTCGTTAGGAAACTTTCCGTCTTGAATAAGAAGTTTCTTTGAAGCAAACTGTCCCCACATCTCGGCTCTTTCTTGAACGTTTTTCTTCTATAAAAAAACGTTTAGTTTTGTCATAGGAACACTCAACTAACATCAAGCTAGTATTGTCATCAAATTCTTTTAAAACTTAAATTTTATCTTTTAACTAGAGTGCCTTTTGCTTTCATCACATTTTTTGTATCAGTTATTTCTGCTCCATTTAGTTTACTTAACACAGCGTTCTGTCAGATAAAATATGTTTGCAACTATCCTCTCTATTCATGAACTGTGATTGTGATGTCTCATGCCTTTGTTTCCTTCTCTTGCGGAAGAAACATGTGAACGGTAGGACTGCAAAATGAGAAAACAATGCAGTAAGTTAAGCAAATACTTTAAGTTAAAGCACGAAGTTACGTGAGGCATAAAAGAAATATTTTACTATTAAAATAAATAGGATTGAAGCACGACCATGGTGAAAGGACGTATGAATCTAAAAGATCTATAAAATAGAGATGTATACATGGTGTTCCACTCTATCTGCAAAAAATTCAGCCACTTCGGAATCCTGAAGAGAATATACACTGGAAATACGCTATAAACACTGTTTTGAAATCTTCCTAAATCAGAGTATTCTAAATTGCATCCAACGAATTATGCTTATTGTACAACAAATCAAGAATGCTAAAACCCCGGCAGATAAATTAATATTAGGGTTCCAGACTGTACAACTGCTGATAAATTTCTCCAAGCAGAAAGAATCAACCACCCGTTTTAGACGTGAAAAGACAGCCGAGCTTTAGAGCGCCTAGACGGTATAAATGACTACACAGGAATGCTGACTAAAGGTAAAGTAACTCTTCTCTTTGGATACTAAGCTACCAAGCTCTCTAGCTCCCTTTCCCGAGTTCTCGAATTCATGATCAGGAATGAATTTTTATTCAGGACCTGAAAAATCTTTTAAAAGTGTCTTCTAACATCTTTATAAATGATATGCCTCTCCTCCCTTGGGGGCCAATATTTTAATATATGTAGACGACACAACCATCTTAACCCATTCAATAAATCACATTCATGCTTTTAATAAACCTTATACTGCTGCAAATATTATTATGCACTGGCTCAAAATGTGGAACATTAAAGTAAATGCAAGAAAAGTTGTTATAGTGACTTAATAAAAGACCTAAATCCTATATTCCTATTTCTGGCACCATCAAGGCTTACAGCTCTGAAATTGAAGCGAAGCATTTAGACATTACCCTGGACAATGTAAAAAATCAAATATTCTCCGTTGAAAAGAAATATAGAAAAATAGAGGTTGATAAGAAACTCACCATGATACGGCGAATTTTACCATACGTTATCCCAGGTTAGTCTACTGTCAGCAGAACTCACAGGAAAGTTGCTCATAATAATATTCCACGCCATGTCTTCTCTACTCCATGGCTCCTCAGCAATGACCAAATTCTCGCCATGTCTTCTCTACTCCATGGCTCCTCAGCAATGACCAAATTCTCGCCATGTCTTCTCTACTCCATGGCTCCTCAGCAATGACCAAATTCTCTACGATCTAAAAATTGATCCCATGAATAGCCACATTATCTCCACCACGGCCCAGATTTTTTCAAAGTACCAAAATTTCTTATGATATTATCAGAAAACTCTCATTTATAATACACAAATAATTCAAGACTTTATTCAGACCTAAAACTGCCTTCCACAATGAAAACTGTAATAATCTCATTTTGACAACAGTCCATCTTTGCCGATTTCATCTCTCATTCTCCTACTTAGGTTTCATTGAGCTGTCGAAAGCTCCAAGTTTTAAGTTAAACATTTAATATCCAGTTAAAATTTTTAATATTCAAAGACCATTACACAGGAAAAGTTAATTTAATACAAGCTTGAAGCCTCACTGGGCTAGGAACTTGTTTCCAATGTAATGGATTCGATTCTAACACCAAACTCAATTCGTCTACTTTCGAGTGTGCAAGGCCACCTATATTCAAGGCTTGAAAGACCGCATGAATTTCCGATGTCCGGTTTTCAGTCGGTTTCGCGAAAATTGATGCTAGATGACCTGCTATACTGTGGTTCCAGTTTTCTGTTTCTATACATTGGCTATAAATTTTCCCTTTATTACATTGCTGATTTAAAACAAAAAGGTATATTTTATTAAAAAATACCACAGTTTTCTATAGGTAATACAGGATGTTATATTATTGCGTGCTATACTGCAATTCACAACATATGAAAAGCAAAAATGCGTTTTTAACCCTTTGCGGCACAGTGTGTCCGGTCTTGACACACCTAAAAATTTCCTTCTGTACTCACAAAAAAATTGAATGAAGAAGGATTTACAGGTTATTATAGGTTACTCCGAACCTTCTTTATTTATAGTAGATGGCAGCTCAACACAAACCAGTCCATATATATTAGCCATGTTTAGTTTTTTAAGACCCTCATTTTTCAAAGTAATCTTCCAGATTTTTTTAGGGTATAAAAGGAATTGTTCGAAAAAAAAATTTCTGTGTTATTTTTTGGCTGTATGCTAATCTCCTTATTCTATATTAGTTTCAAATTTTTTCCTTGAAATCTTGACTAAAATCAAACGGCGAACCCTAGGTGTGTCCAGACTGGGCTCACAGATAATTTAGGACAACAGAGAGTCTGCATTCTTTGTTTCTCTGCATCTCATCGGTCAGTTTATTGACAACAATGCTCGTTTCAGCACTCTTGCTGAACTCGAATAAGCAAGCACTCTTGCTTATTTGGCGCAACAATTTGAAAAGTGAACCGACAGTCATAGTGAATCAACGTAAAATGCCAAAACGAAATTAATAGCCCTTCTTGGTCAACGCCCTTTGGACTAAAAAAATTACAAAGTACACACACAAAATAAATAAATTAATTAAAAAACCAAAAAATTACAAAAAGAAATCAAAACTTAGATTTTTTTTTCTGTCACTAAACGCTATCTGTCTAATGCGACTCTTTCCAGCTTGCATCAAACTAACTATTTATGCAATATTTCCATTTATGCACACTACTTATATATTTTTATAATGTGGAGGTATATGTTTTAGAACCATAGGTATTCCGAAATACTTAATCATTAGCGTTGTTGAAGTTTCTGTAATACTTTATTTCAGACTAGCTTTACCCGCGGCTTCGCTCGCGTTGATGTCCTTAAATAAGTTTCAACTCCGCGTGGATTTTAAAAATACACTCCGTGTAAAATTTCAAAATAAAAAACATTCCTGCGCCTTAAAATGATAAAACAAAAATTTTTATCGCACACAGTAAAATGTAAATGCAATTTTTCAAGCAACAGTAACAGAAATAAATAACACGAATGAATAGATCTTTAAAAAAATACTAAATAAAGCATTAAATATATCACAAAAGTCGAAATGTTGATAAAAATTTCAAGTTAATTAGAAGTTATTAATTTTAAAATGATTTTCCATTTGGAAAAAATGGCTGGAAATAAAAATTTCCTTTGGCGCTGGAAAATTTTGGAAATTTGGCACTGGAAATAAAAATTGTCTTTTTCGTATAGAGTTGCCATTTGTGTTTAATCAAAAATTCGTCACAAAATAGGAAATAGATAATAAAACAATTTCCAAATTACCAGTTCGGGCTTCCAGATGCCCATATTCTGGTGGAGTACAACTTATTGAAAATTTTATGTTTGCGGGTAGCGTTGTTTTTTTCGCAGGGCCAGAATGCCAACCCAACGGTCGACCGGCTTCCCCCCCCCCCTCCGTCGCTTTCGAATCGCAGTCTGTCAACAAAGAGTTAACAACAGCAAGCGTAGTATTGTTTCATCTGTGATTAAGCTGGAAATAATTAAGCGACAAAAACAGTTACACCACCATTGTTCCTAGCATTCAGAGAGCGACACAAGTTTCTGAATTTCGAGAAATTTGGATAATTAGATCCAAAGTTATAATTTTTATCACCAATTTATTGGACCCACACGGGAAGACTCAAGAAAAAATCCCTAATAACGCTTTTATATAAAAAATCTTGACAATTTCATGATGATCGCTGATCGGTTAAGCCGTGAAAGCGTAATAAACAAACAAACTCACATTCGCATTTATAATATTAGTAAGGATGGTGGCCCATGCAAGGTTTTCCATAAGAGAAAATCGGTCTGATGAACACAATGTACAGATGCCTTTTTCTAAGCACGTCCAGCTTGGAATCCGAATTTAGTAAGGGTGCTGGGTTCTGAATATCTCCTGTTGTCTTACCTTTAACATAGCTGATTTGATATATCCAACTGAATTTTGTCTTAAAAACAATTCCAAGATAGGTAGCTTTTCTGACAATGGGTACCTCGGTACTTTATGTAATTGGGATTTACGAGCGCTACTTTCGTATCATTAGCAGCTAGGACTTACATGCATTTATAGCATGATTTTCTGTAAAATTCCAACTTGAATCTAATGTAGAATCAGTAGTTCTTCAACCCGTATGTATTTACTACCATAATTTACAATTTCCCCTTGTGTAGTTGTTTTTATTTTTGTAAGTCTCCACCAGATGGCAGCACATATGCACCTAAGCAACGGAAGTCTGATCTGTGAACAAACAGCCTCTATTATTTCGAATCAACTTACAGAGTCCTTAACGTAAGCGGCATCAGCGAGCGGAAGTATATGACTGGCGAATAATATAAATTATACACGAAATATGTGAGAATCGCATATGACTCCGTTACGATAAATCATAGCTCTCGAGAAATCGTACTTCAAGAAAGCTTCTTGTAAGATATCAGGACGGACGAGTTGTGGGATAATTAAAATTAGGACTTATAATAACTGAGTAAAAAATACTTTTCTCGAAAGTGGTGATCAATTTAGAATTTAAAAGAGTATTTTGTGACAGTTTTCAGATTTTACATTGCCCTCATTGCGTTTTTTTAACGGTTTGTGAGTTACCTTTATTTATTTAATATCATGTTCTTCGCACTTGAATCGTAAAATCCAATCCAACAGCAATACCGCAAAATAATTTAAAAATGAGCATATATTTATAATTTCCGATACACCCTCTCACGCGCTGAAGGTAAAAATCGAGGGAGGTGCATACATGGAGATGCCCTACGCCCAGTCCAGATGACGTTAAAAGGGGGGGGAAGAATGCCCTTAGTAACCATGGTGTTTAGGAAGACTGATTCGCTCTTCAGTTGTTGGGAAAAAAGGTTGTTTTAAAGTAATTGGGATTTGCGAGCGCTACTTTCGTATCATTAGCAGCTAGGACTTATATGCATTATCTTGAATGTAATGTAGAATCAGTAGTCTTTAACCCTTAGGTCTTTACTACCATAATTTACAATTTCCCCTTGTGTAGTCGTTTTTATTTCTTAAAGTCTCCACCAGATGGAAGTACATATGCACCTAACTGCTGGGAGTCTGATTATTTCGAATCAACTTCTCAAGATAAGGCTTGTAACATAACCATAACCATAGCCTACGCCTATCTGATTGGTATACGGCCCTAATGAGGGTTTTACCAATACATAGTTATCGTACACTAATGAAGGAACCAAAATAAATTCGTACGCATCAAATGATGGGAGTAAAATAACAACAACATGTAAGTACAACCTAAGTGCCGTTAAATCTAGAAGTGGCCGGCTCTTGTGCCGCCATCTGGACTGGGTTATGAAACCAAGGCCAACTTATACTCAAGACTGCCAGACTGAACGAAATTCCGGGTCCCAGTTTTCAGTGGGTTTCGCGAAATTCATCACTAGGTGGCGCTCGCATTCTGCTACACTTTTGCTATACGTTCTCTATTTGTAATGTGGCTCGTTATTGACAAAAAGTGTATTTTATTAAAACGTGCCGTTGTAACTAACAGTAACATAAGATGGTATATTGTTGCGTGCTATACGGCAAAGTTTTCTTCCTTTTAAAAAAAATTTTACGATTGTATTTAAATAATTATTCGCAACATATAACTGTTGGAAGCATTTCCATCTGTTCCATGCAATACAGATTTAATAAAAACACATAATACAAAATTTCTTAAACAAAAGCAATCATCACGTAAAATTTTAAAGCTTTAAAATTCTTTTCAAATGTTTCTTTCGCTCAGCTTTTGAATATAAACAAACTTCTTAATATGTGTGTGTACGTGTGTTCAGCTTCATGTTTGTTTTTGTCTTCCTGAAATAAAAATATCATAATATTTTTTTATCATTCTGGAGATAATCTCTGTTTTCTGTATAAATGATATTTTAACCTTTCATATATATATATATATATATATTAATGTAATGCAATTAAAATTTAAGAATGCATCCACGTATATATTTTATAAGAAATGCTAATTGCGTTAGCTTTTTTACGAAATTTATTACTTTTTAGCTCCCATATTCGTTATCTTTGATCCAGAAACATTTGAATACTGTCTGCACTAGCTTCAAAATTTTAAAGTGCATATCTCATTTTAATTAGTGTGATGCTGCACATAAATTTCTGTGTACCTAGTTGAATTTTTTGTGGTTGCACTTGAAGTAATAGAGATTCATGTCGAATCCAGAGATATATGTAATTAATAGATGCAATAGTTTTTGTTTTAGGGAATATGGTTTTATTTTTAAAAATATGCTGTTAATGATATTGAAATTAGCAGTGTCAAAATTGTTTTTCCCCTTAGTCCCAAACTAGTTGCTACACTTCGGTTGAAAGTTTTGTATCGAATGGTGCTACATTTCAAGTAGGTGGAGTCATAAATAACTTTCGATGCAGTTTAGTACATGGACATCAGTAAAATTATAAGGTGTACTACAAGGACTGTAATGCTTGCATACTAGATTTTCATTCTCAGTTTTTACTTTCCACAAATGTAGCACTTATTTTAGGACAATTTTATCCACGCAAATTTAGACGGTTCGCACGCTCTTAAGCCACGCCCCATTTTGTAAGGACAATACCGCCCGTATTTTAGAAAGATCGTGTTTATGTGATTATGGCCTTGAGGGCTGTCTGCCTAAGGTGAGGGATGCCATTGAGGAAGAAATTCTAAGCCGAACTGGCTCGTATAGACTAGACAGATAATTGAATTTACATTTAATTAGCCTGAAAATTTTAGGCGATTACTGATGGAAGAGTCCTTATGAAATGGGGCGTGGCTTAAGGGTGTACCAAAGCTGAATTTTTGAAACTAATTTGGTACTGATTTATAAGGAGGGAATGCTTGGTAAGTAAAGGTGATGTTGATTGATTACGCAGCACCCTGAGATTTCTGGAAAATGTGCAAACAAAATCATAAAATCTTCAGTATCAAAAATCAGTACTCAAATGTAGCAATTAATTTGCGACAGAGGGAGTATATGATTCATTGTGATTAATGTCATAAATGTTATTATTATATGCTGTAGGTGATATTGAAATACTTGGTATTCATCACTAACAGTCTTAAAATTTTATATAAGATTCATTGTGATTAATGTCATGTATGTCATTATTATATACTGTCGGTGATATTGAAATGCTTGGTATTATTTCGAATATCAATAGTGTTACGTTTTCTCTTCAGAACTTTAAATCTGCATTATTTAAAATTATATTTTTTAATATTTCCTAAAAATGTATTTTATATTAATTAAAAAAAGAAAAACATTTTTAGTACCTAAAGCAAAATTTCTTTTAGAAATACTTTTTCTCTTATGCATTAACAAATTTACTTTCATCTTTTCTTAATTACATATTTAATAGTGGCTCCAAATTATTTTGTTGCACAGCACAACTTATATTAGTACGATGAAAAATTTGCGCTGAAATAGTTTTTGTTCTGAAGCTACCTGCTAACTTCCTACTCTATAAATAATTTTAAAGTAAAACATGTGCTCTAAATTACCCTTAAATTAAAATAGGTAACTCTAATAAGTACAATTAAAAATAGCGTATATCTAGATGGAAGCAGGAATTAAAATCAGAATCAAGCATCTGACGATTATATATGAAGAAAGAAAAATGAGATAACTTGAAATTTCATGTTTCCTTTCTAAATAAAAATATTTTTAATAAAAAGAAATGTATAATTTCTGACTACTACAGATTAATCGTTTTTAAATTTTGCATATAACAAGACAATTATTTGTCTCGCGTACCATTCTGCTCATTGTTAACGTTGCAGAGCGTAGCGGAATAGCGGCGCCCTCTTGCGGTCAGTAGAAATTTCACGGAGGCAACCGAAAACACAAAATAATATTTTCACACTGGCAGGCCTTGGTTGGCCTTGATGAAACTGTCCTACAAGTCAAGTTAGCTGATCCGGAAAAGTGCCTCTATCTTTCAGTCACGGAGTATTAAACTCCGTGCTTTCAGCAAAGCCTAAAGTTAGGCGGGGAGAGCATTAAGATGTTCTGATAAAATAAATGTGGCATAATCTTGAGAAAATTAAGACAATCTGAGTCTTTTCTATTTACTAGTAATGAATTAATTGCTTTTTGAGAATCTCAACGTTAATTGAACAATTCGGAAGACTAACATCATTTTCTCTGTGGTGCTTTCAGTGTTTTAACTCTGTGTGCTATGCCTATGATGTTTTGGATGAATTAAAAAACTTTTTCGTCTTGGAATATCTGGGTGGCTTCTGAGATATTTTTTGGAGTTTAGTTAAAAAGCTTAGGTTTGAAGAGTTTGGCGTTTGTGGGTTTTGTTTATCGTTAAAATTTGGGAGAACGAGGTTAGGAGGAGGAGGAGAGCTTATTTTCTTTTCTGTTGATGTATTTTCAAATCTTCTTCTGTAGACTTCGCATTTACGATAAGAACTTGCATGGTCTGTGGAACAAAATAGGCATTTAGGTTTTCCGTTTAATTTGCAGGTATTACTGCTATGATTTCCTGTACATTTACAGCAGCGAACTGTTTCGAAGCAATTTGACTGTGAAAGACCAAACTCCTGACAGTTAAAACACTGTACAGGATGTTTGCGAGGAGTGCACTTTTCAATTTTCACATTGAAAGTCAAAGATGTTGTTGAATCGATGTATGTTTTCTCCAGCGAGATTCTTGTGCAATTCTAGGAACAGTTGGATTTTCCTGTCTTTTTCTTTTTTTGGAAAATTTTATAACTTTGAATATGGGGAAGCCTCTGCCGTGTAAATCTTCAAAAATTTCGGTTTCACTAATGGTGTTTGGCATATCTTTAAGAATGACCTTTATTGCGGATTCGTAATTTGTCTGTAAAATGTGGAATTGTGTTTCTATTTCTTTTATAGCTTGAATTGTGTTCTGGATGTCATCGTGCGTTGTGGTTCGTAAATATATTGCGCGATTTTTTCATTTCAGCTTCAAAGTTGTTTCTACATTTCTCATGACGCATTTTTTTAATTGATCTCCAATCTGGATTGGTTTCTGTAATTACTATCCTTGGAATTTTTTCGGGAGGGATTTCTTGAGTCCATTTCTGTGCTAAAGGTAGCAAATTTGTTTTCTTTTACTATTTCGGTTTTCTCTGTTAGATTAAATGTAGGTTTGCAGGTTTAGTAGGTTTCAGCCAACTTGTAATTTGTTCTAGTTGTGCTTTACTTCTAGCGAGAAATTCTTCTCCTAGTCGATCTTGTACTTCTAGGAAGTCTTAATGAAATTTATGGTTAGGGTTTTCTTTAACATGTGCGTATTCCCTGTGGAGTATGTGTAATCTGGTTTCTTTATTTATATTTTTCATATTGAAAAACGAATTTACTGCCCGGAACTTTTATACCAGTTTCGCTGTGCTTCCTGCCGGTTTTTTTTTTTTTTTCTTTTTTTTTCTTTTTTTCTTTTTTTTTTCCTGCATTTGTAGCAGTTTCTTGCGCTGCAATAAGATTTGGAAAAATATTTTTAAATTTCTCTTGGGGTTTTACGTTGTTTTCTTGTTTTTTCCCCCCTTGACGGGGGGGGGGGAAGTTCCGAGTCCTCCTCATTATTTTTTAAGAATTGTTTGCTAGCATTCGATTTTGCCGAATAATCTGAATCAATAGCATTTGACTTTGTGAATAATCTAAATCAATATCATAGGTCTATCGGTCCAATTATTATCCGGTGGTTTTTACTGCTGGCCATGGAGGATAACGAGCAAAAGTCAACTTACCAAGTATCAAGATGAGAGCAAGAAAATTCTGTACTTCTCTCTATGAGCTCAACGTACAGAATGTGATGATCGATCCGATCCGAGCATTTTATGCCGACATATTGAGCGTTAGCGCAATGTGTCTGGCTCAATAACAGGAATTTTGCCTCTATGGCACATAATGTCAATGCTGCATGACCGGGGTATCCTAAGGGAGTGGAAAGGAGAGTGGCCGACAGTAACAAGGCCAGTGAAGCAAACGAAGACGAAAAATGGAGAAGCAAAATACTGCGAGGTGTGAACCTAAAACTGTATGAGGATTCATGGAGACGCCCTCCATGCAGTCCAAGTGAAGCCAAAAAAGGGGGGAAAGCATGCCCTTAGTAGTTGTGGCTTAGAAAGACTGACGTGCTCTAACCAAACCCAATTTTGTTCCTGGTAGTCGTAAAGGATCGCAGATTCTTCACGTCCTCTTTCCTTTACTTTTCTCGCCATTTCATTTTATTTCTACATTATGTAATTGCCATGATTTCTACATTATGTAATTGCATCCTGTAATTAATGAATAGCATTAAAAGTATTGTGAACACAGAACAGTAACTATGTACTCAAACTATAATTTGATTATAATTTACTTATTCTATGTATATATAATTCCCAAATTTTTCATGTTATAAATATTACTTATATTTCAAAAAAACTTAATTTGAATAAACAATGATGGAAATATGTAAATTTTACGTTGTTATTTTAAAACTCACACAACAAATGTGACTAAAAATCAAATCCAGTTATTATATTGTTGCGTGCGTATGGGTTCGTTACGAAATGAATGCACAAGTCCGATGAAAAATGAATAAAATTTATTATTATCGCAACAAAAATGCTTAAATCTCCTCAGATATTCATACAGTATTACAATATCTCACAGTAGTTATCTTTTAACTACTCAAACATTCAAGAGAAGTTAATTCAAAACAGCTAAAGAAAGCTAATCCGCGAATTCGCTACAGTCAACAAGAGCAGTTTTCTAAACAAACTCTTAAAACAACAGCAAACTAACTAACAACACAAAGAACTGAGAGGTTTTCCTCCTTTTTAAATCGTGCGCGAGAATTTTCTGGAACTTTCTCGAAATCAAAAAGAGAGATTTATTTATTAAATGTTAAATACACGTGCTCTTGTATTTTTAATTTTCCGGCTTATCTTTCCCATAATATTCGTCACACACGACAGTGCACGGGCAATAAAACAATTTAATTTATAATTCAACTATTATTAGCTATTTAAATACCAAATCCGTAACAATATATTTACTTGAGCACAAAATAAAATGTAGTTAAACACATAAAAGGTAAAACCTGTAATGTAATTATGATCAGACATTAAAGTAAACTGTTTTCTTTTCCATGGAGAGCTAGCCACTCCCCCTCGCCTTGTTTACTTATCGTTTTGCCATCACATATAAGTTAATTACGAATATCACTTTTATTATTATTATGAAAATGTTAAATCTGAGAACTATATATGTTTGTTTCTGCGTGTACTTTACACAAAGAAAATACTTAGACTCTTTCTTGAAGGCCATTGAAACAGACATTTCGATTATTCTACTTGTTTATGCACGTTCTAAAACATTCTTTTACGTGGACATGAAGTCAGAAATGTAGACATTATTTCGCTGTAACAATTCAGTGTCTTTTACGCCTTTCACATCTACGCATACAAAATCAGAAAACACACTGAGAGCTTGAAACCAGCTGGCGTTTTACTTCACTTTGCTTAGTAAGGTAATCGTTTTCTTGCCCTCACATGGCTTCACTTTCTTCGTATTGCAATAGCATAGACGCCATCTCCATGTAATTCTAACCTCCTTGGTGCATTCATTTGATTTAGCGAGGAATTTTTCATTCGTAAGCTGCAGGTAGTAACACATATGCTCCATTTCTAAATCTTTATGCAAGGTATTGTTCCTAATGGGTAGTGGCGTTCGTAATCCGGCCTAGGTACTTACTTTGGGTGATTAGTAATTTTGCAATGTCTGGGATGGAGGCCCCGGTCCATGCCTGTGAGGCGTAATGCTGTTATCACTTCTATAGACGGGCGCGCTTACCCGGGACAATTCCGAGAAACGAGATTCTAGTAGCGGCAGGCTTCCGAGAAATGTTTCGTGTAGCTAGGAGGAACGTGTCCCGGCTACGAGCTACATTTTAAAACTTTTCCCAAAATGTTCCGGCTGGAGACCTGTTCCTCGAACGTTCAACCAATCAGACGAAAGGTCAGCTTCTGAAGGATCACGGTAACTTTCAATATGGCGATGGCTCTCACTGTGAAGTGATGGACGGTGGAAATAGAGGCCGATTTAATTATTGCTGTATTGTTGTAATACAACTGCCTGAGTCATTTTTTAAATGTGTATATATTCATTAAATATATAATCGTGGAAATTTCAGAGTTGACAGTATTTTACGACGTTCTTGCATTTCGGATTTGTTTACAAATTATTCGTAGCCAAAAGTTTGCCAAATTTGTTGTATTTCGTGCTGATCGTGTATTATAACACTGTTATATAATAGAATTTTATTTCTTAAATTTAAGTTGAATAATTTTTTAAAATCCGTTTGTATATGCGCGGCTTTTCTCCTAATTACTTATCTTTTAAATTGTTAACTGCATAATCAGTGACACATTTTAAACAGCATAAAAGATGCATAAAAAAGAAAAGCATAGCTTATGTAATACTGAGAATACTCATTAAATTTGTCTATTATTTTCATGTTATTAATGAAATACTTTTTGGATTATAAATACATTAGAAACTATACTTTTATTGTAAATGCTACATATTGAAGCATTGAAAATTTATGGATTTATTATTATGCATGATGGAAAACATTTGTATATACATTCATTAATACAAATCTTATTCATTACATTAATACTAATAAATATATATTAATAACTTCTAAAACATCTCTCTATCTGTATGTAAATATATGACTTATTAGATGTGTGTATATATATATGTATGTATGAATACAAAAATGAACATTGCCAAGAAGTTTATTTGAAGTTACTTTTAATTCAGATAACGATTATGTAATTGGCAGCAACTATAGTTATCAGTTCTTTGCAAATTATTATGGGTATGTAATAATCAGTTGAAAAATAATTGATGAGTATTTGAGTACTAAAGAGTGTACACATTTTGTTATTGGGTTAATTCATAATTATATCATACGTATGATCTACATAATAAAAACATGACTAATAAATAATAAGAAATGTAACAGCTGTGCATTTATAACATTTGATTACTTAAAACAGCGCACAACTGATTATCACCTTCATGTCTGTTTACATAATGAATTGCACTTTCCAATTAAGTGCACGAGCCTACTAGTGGCCAAAGCGTCGTTGAACACTGGTAGTTCTGTCTCAGGTTAGAATGCCGCGAACGGGCTGGCTACATGACGTTTCCTTGGTTTGCCCCATTTGTAAGTATACGAGCCAGTTTTAAAAAATCTTCTACAAAGGGATCCCTCCTGTTGTTATCCCTCGAGGCTTTGCGGTAATCACATAAAACCAACTGAGCCCACCAGCGGCCGAGCGGTAAAGTCGCTGAACACTGGTAGTTCGGTCCGAGGTTCGAATCCCGCGAACGAGCTGGCTGCATGGGTGTTTTCGTGGTTTTCCCCATGTGTAACGTGTATACGAGCCAGTTTCCCTTAGAAAGTCCTCCCCGAAGGCATCCCTTCCCTTAGGCAGATAGCCCTAGTGTGCTTTGCTGTAATCTCAATAAACCAAACCATAAAACAAACTCATGATGTGAACACCTAATTTTTAGAGTTGGTATAATTAATGTGTTTTAGGTATGTTACCGAGTGTTCTATGGCTCGCATAGAACTACTCAGTGTACAGAACTGAGAACTCGCTCAGTGTTCTAACTCACACATGTTTGATTGCTCATGTATTCATATGCTTTATTTGATCTTCATTTTTCTGAATAGTATCTGCTGGCTGTGAGGAGGTAAATATCAGCCATATAGATTTTTGTCATTTGAATGGACAGAACAGTAATTATGAGCTATAAAGTTAGTCAGAAAATGCTTTCACCAGGTCACAAATTTTCCAGTGAGCCATCAAATTTTCATTGAAATGCAGACAACAGAAAATACACATAAGCGATGTGTGATAAATAGACTTATCCAGCACATGTTTTTAAACTATTCTTAGTGTATACAGAATTTGGCTATTACTGATGTAATTGATTGCTATAACCAGAAGTGTGTTTATCTGTTACATGAAGTGCCAGAGTGGAAATCAAAGTGATTAACTTGATAGCAATCACTTTTTTATTATCTTCCATTACTAACAATAAAGTTTAAAACAAAAAGCGTGTGAGCGATACAAAACAACACGAAGAAGCGAATGTCACTTGAAAGGAAACGTCACTTTCGCCAATCTGAGCGACAACTGATTCTTGTTTGGCTTTCAGCCTGTTTGCCAAGTGAAGATGGTAACCCTAAAAAGACGCACATATGGAAGAAGAAGATTCTCGTTAGAATAACGGGTCCCGTTGACTGAACCTGCGTCGAAGATGTGAAGGTCTGTACGACTACCAAGCATGATGCCTCCCCAAACGAGAACACCGCCACCTGCATACCTGTCCCTTTCAATGATATTCGAGGGATGATTGCGGCTTCCCCGCTCTCTCCAGATTAGTACGCGATGAGAATCGCTACTCAGACTGAATCTGCTCTCATCTGTAAAGAGTACTCGTCCCCATTCATTGTCTGTCCAATTCCGGTGTTCCCGGCACCACAGAGAACGCCTTCTCCGATGGGCAGGCGTTAGAGGTACACACCGTACAGGGCGTCGTGCAAACAGACCACCACCGTGCAGTCTTGTGGCCACGGTAAAACGCGATATCGGTCGTCCAGTCGCCTGTGACGTGTGACCTGTGACGTGGACAGCTAGGACAGCGATTTCTCCCGCTGTCTGCCGCGTGCTTCTTCTGGCCTGTAAGGCAATATACCGGTCATCTGGGAGTGTGGTTCCTCGTGGATGACCACTACTAACCCCCCCGATAGCTGTTCCTGTAGTTTGAAATTGTCTCCAAAGTCGTGAAACGATGCTGATGCTGTGAGCAATTCTGAATTCTGCAGCCACACTTGTCACATTGTGGCCTTCCTCCAACTTCCCAATGATTCGACCTCGGGTAAACGCATCCAGATGTCGTCTAACAAATTGATTATTCGCCATTTCTCGCTGAGGCAGCAACTCGGTGTGATTTTAACTGCTATACGGCGTGCAATCTCTTTGCCAGAAATACTGATCTTACACCGACAACATGCTTTATACTACTCAGACACTCCCCCATTACGTCTACCTGCATATCTGCGCATGTGCTACCGTACATCACCTTACTTGATTGGTCTTTCCGTTCGCTCTGCCTCTTTGTTCAGCTGATATGCTAATTTTTCGACTTCGTCCTTAATTTTTGCACACCAGTGTATTCAAAGAGCCTAACCCAATTCTAGCACTCAGTTCCTCTCTAAATTCTAGCGAGCGAGCGCTGAAGTCGCCGATTACTGGTAGTTCAACCGCTGCACATTATCTGATTTCAGCTTTGAATGAAAACTACATAAAGTGTTATAATGAACGATTAGTTTAAAGATTTCACTTGATACTGAAATGCATAAAATCAAATTGCGTTTCTACATATCAGATTTATAAAGTACAGCTGATAATTGTAGGAGTATCAGGTTCATAAAATACAGCTGATAAATACATGAGAAGTGGGAAGGAATTCATAAATTACAAAATTTAATGGTTGTAACGGAAATTTTAAGCGCGAACTTTCTTCATAAAGTTATGAAAAAAAAAGCGAGTAGTAATGCGAGTAGTAATCACTATACTTTAATGCGAGTAGTAATCACTACCCAAAATCTATGCTTTTCTGCCAATTTTTTGGTAGTGTTTGAAAACCTTCGGCCCGGAAACTTGGTGGCCGAGTCCAAAAACAGGTCAACCTCATTTCGGACGTCCTGTGCAGAATGGAAGATAGGACCAGCAAGTCAACATGCACTAGCATCTCGTTGTATCCCTTTGCAGCATTTTCAGATTCAGGATTAACAACATCAATATTAACTTTAGGCATAATTTCATTAACACTAGAAACATTTTCAATAATACAAACTTCACTAGCACAGGACATATTAGCATACTTGGGATTAATAGCACCGTAAGACACACTTACCTTTGAATAACTGTAGAAGACCCTCGGCAATCCCTCGTCTTTTCTGGTACCTATGTGTAATTTCCAATTGGTCTTGTTCAGTTCGAGCACCAGAATAATCGTCCTCAAAGCTCAATTCCATCAAACATATGCAAGCTTTTAGGGTTTCAATCGAATATAGTACACTCATAAAATTTTCCAACGATAACTTGTCCGCATTCAACAGTTCACTCCAGTTGCTAACACCTTGTCACCAAACCTAACAATATCCTCCGGAAGAGCAGCCACGTGCTTTAGAACAAGATCAGCAAGATCCATCTTAGCGAGCGGCGAGTTGTCTTTCCCCGCCATCTCCACGTGGTTCACAATCAACAAAACTAACAGTACACACTAAGCAGTAGAGACACAATCCGTCGTAACAACAAATCACTGTTCAGATTCAGAGAATCACACAAAAAACACCCGAAAAGCACATCCGTAAGAGAAGCACTTTGAATTAAACACATCAGAGTATAACACACTAATACAGCAAGGTACGAACAGTGCGTTAAAAAACACGTCCTACCATCACAGCGGTCAGAAAAGAAAAGGAAGGGGGAATAATTTCTCCCTGACTACAGTACAGATCAAGTCCGTGAATTTTTTTCAGCTACTGCAAAATGTTCTGAAGTACACGTTTTTCTGTTACACACTCACAATCAGTGCTTAAATTGCGCCGGAGCCCGGCTCTGGTACTTCTCAATTTTTAAGATAAATTACAATTCTAGCCGGAGCTCACAGGAGACCTAAATAAGATGAGCTCCGGTACTTCTTTTTATAAAACTGAACTCCAATTTCAAGGAAAACAAAATTAGAATTCCTAACGTTTTAGTTTAACAATAAGAAGACTTTGCAATACAGTCAAAAGTCGTTAATTCGGACACCCATAATCCGGAATGATCTATAATCCGGACCTCAAAGCTAAAAACTTTCTGCGCATTCGCCGCGTTGACACATGCGCATAGGCGTTTACGCGTGCGCGTAAGACATCTTACGACTGCGCATTTGCTTGTGAGCAAGCACAGAATACGTTTTCGCGTGCGCGTTTTATGTATAACAGACGGTATAAGCTAAAATTATCTAATTATCTATTTCAGTTAATGTTGATGATTGCGTTGTTCCTTAATTTTCGAATTGGATGCGGCTTATTATTTTTTGCAGACTGTAAGAGAAATACTATAAAAGTAAACCTGAACTTTCGATTATGTCAAATAGAATTTCCGATTCTGGAGCTCCCAAAGGATCGTACAAAACGAAAGTATGTTTCGATGTTCATCAAACAAAAAGTGGAATTGCTGCAAAAAATGGATAAAGACATGAAGAATGTGACAGAGAGGTTAGTGAAAACGAAAAAATTTCGATTGACAAGTTAGTCGGTATTCTCGGCACAGCAATTAACGGGACTTGAACAGCGGAACTTTGTAACTGAACAAAAGTTATGTCTGTTTATAGAATTAAAGATAAAGTATTATCATATAAAACGAAGCAACTTAAACAACTTGCATTGAAAGAAATGTTTAATAAAGTAAACAAATAAACATTAAGCTTTTTTTTTTTTTTTTGTAAAATTTGATACCCTTTAGATCATAATTGTTCTTTATTTCATAAATTACGGTTTCATATTTTTAATTTTAGAATTTCTGCATGCCATCTTACGCGATTTAAACTGATGATCTATAATCCGGAAAAATCGATAATCCGGAATCGCCGAAGTCCCGACGAGTCCGGATTAACGACTTTTGACTGTACTCTATTTCCCTAGACATACGAACTCATGAGACGTTCAAATAAAGTCCCCTTACTCACATGCAGAAACTTTTCCCTTTCAGAAGGGCAATAAATTTGGGGGAATTTGTTTAGGAACGCGCAAATTTTTCGCCATGCCATCGTATATAGTTATCGATGGTTAGTTATCCTCCCAGGAAGGAAAGTTTGTGTTCTTAAATGTGCATTAAGTGACAGCGAGTACAATAAGAGTGAAATCCTGAGATAAACTGCTCAAGCACGTCCTATACATCGTCTTCCCACAGTACCCACTAATGTAACCAAATACGGGAGGCGAAAAGTGTAACCAGCAACTTTAGATTTATCCTTAGGAGTGAGATACAGGACTCATTTTACCTCTGACATACATCTGCTTGATGCCTATAATTATATCAGCAGAGAGCCGCGGTCAAAGAGAACATTCTGTCTTACGAAGATTCCCCTTATTTTTTGTGATACATGAAGCATTTTTGTGGCATGAAGATACCCTCATGCCTTCATTCTGTTTCGCCCTGTTTTAAGCATTATCTTAATTTTCATCAGCTATACTTTAAGTATATTTAATTTCTGTGATGATTTTCCTATACGATCAGAGCAGTGGCGTAACTAGAACTCTTGGGCCCCTATGCAAAAAACTTTTTCTGGGCCCCTTTCCCAATAAATTTAATGTGCTTAAAAATAAATAAATAAAAAAAAATCGCGAAAAGTTTAAAAAAACAATTCAAGGATTCCAGGAGCCAATGTTTTCATGATGATTTTTATCACATCTGGATTAATTGTTAAAAAATAAAAGCACGTTCTTAGGGAACCAGTTGAAAGGTACATAACGTGAAGAGAGAATAAAAAGGAAAATAATTTCCCTTGACCAACTGGTGAGATGAAAATTTGCTTTAGTCTGGGTATTTGGCGTCAGATGATTTTAATTCAGTTAACACTTTTTGTGTGAGTGCGAGAGACAGATTTTTCTCTCCTTTCACTGAGATGCATACTGATAATAAATGAATAAGTCTATATAACAAAAGGAACATGTCGACATATAGCCTTAAGAAAAGGTAGAAAATATGTGTACTGATTATTCGATAATGCGAATTATACAGAAACAAATTAATATATAAAATAAATACTTTATAATAAATAGTTATAATTAATTTCCACTTCCTCCGCTTTTTGATATGGGATTGCAAAAGGAGAAACCTTTCCTTTAGGGGGTCGCCTTTAATAATTTTCAGGTTTGAGACTAAGGAATACAAAGAAACTTTTCCTATTTTCCACTCACTGCTATCCCTAAACTGGGGTAGGTCATGAAGTTATTATTTCGTAGTCGAATGCTAGAATTTTAACTTTTGCAACCACTTGAATTTAGCTGTTTCAGGTGCTTCCAAGGGCCTCCTATCTGCGTCATACAGAGAATTGCGTTACTGCACCATATAGGTAGGTTGCGCTTAAAAACTTAAAAGAAAATGAATTCTATTATCTAAATATACTTAAAGATTCTAAAGCTAAAAGTAAATTGGAATCAAATGAAGGCTATTCCTCAACTATATTAATATTAACAAGCATGCAAAAGGGGTTTAACACAAAATCAAAACATATTAAAATTAAAATAAGAATTTATAGTTGTACAAATTCTAAAAATAAAAATGAAAAGCAAAAAAAAAAAAAAAAAAAAAAAAAAAAAAAAAGATAAAGAATATAAAAATAATAATTAATCTTCTTTTATTGAAATTCTAATTCCGAACTAATCAAGGGAAAATGAATTAAAGCTTCTATATATATGTAATGGAATCCGTCTTTTAAGTTTAAACATGTAAATGTAGTTCAGCAGGACATTTAAGGGCCCCCTAAGCCTTCGGGCCCCTATGCGACGGCATTCCTTGCATACCCTTATTTACGCCACTGGATCAGAGCTTAAATTGGGCCAGAGCTCACCGAATCCTGGCTCCGATGCTTCTTAGTTTTTTGTAATAAATCATAATTCTACCCGCAGCGCACCGGAGCCCTAAATAAAAAGGCTGCGGTACTTCATTTATGTAATTGAATAACAATTTCAGTAGAAATTTTATCTCGAAAATTTCATTTTTAGCAATAAAATTATATTAAAAATCGCTTATTAAATTTTACTTTATCTATTTACATTTGATTTTAATTATTTAATTTCTTCAATTATTTCAATAAATAATAATAAATTAATTATCTAACAATTATAAATGAAATTGTAATTAATTAATTATATAATAATTATTGATTAAATAACAATTTATAAACATTAATTAAATAGCTATTAATTAACTATTTAATTTTAAAATTATTAATGAGTTTAATAGTCATTTTATTTATTTATTTACTCTTGCTCCTTTTTGCGGACGGTCTTCCATAGGGCTCCGCAACTTCTAATTTTAGAAATTAAACCCTGCACACAATGTTTCGGCAACATTCATCTTAAGAATTCAACACTTGTTCATTAGCCGTTAGTAATTGACAGAAATGCTTTTAGAAAGGAGCGGGGTAATTTAGAAACAAAATGGTTGGTATCAATGAACTGCGGATACGTTAGTTTCAATTGCTGGGTTCAAATGAACCCTTAAAATACTAAAAAAGTCCTTTTGCATAATCGAAAGGATTTCATCTGAGAATACATTTTTCTACTTAAAAATGAGTTTTGCAGTATTTTTTAAATATTACTTATATTTTATTTTCGAAAATTTTCATAAATATTGTAATTAATTATTTCCAATTTTAATAACTCACAGAAAAAACACAGAATTTTTGGGAATTTTTTTTATTATGGTTATTCAAACTTATATGAATATACAGCATCTTTTATATTCCTTATACATTCGCAACTGCATGCTTCAACCTGCATGTATATAAATACAATCACATAAATTTTGTAAAATTTCATTCCAAGTCTTCATTATTAAAAAAAAAAAACTCTCATGTTAATGAAGTTTCTGATCTGTGTAGGATCAAGTTACTCTTCCTTAGTAGCTCCTTACCCAGAGACGTCTCAATGAATGCCAAATCATGCACAAAATTTACACCTGAAAAAAATATGATAAAATATTTTTAGTACCATATTCACGACAATAGAGTACATCCCCCTCCAAAAAATTGCAAGAAATACAAATTTCTAATAGAAAACTACGTTTCCAAACAGCTGAAATTGTTTCACAAATTAATAATGCGGATAGCAAATGTAACACTATTGCCACCTGGTGCAATCTCTGCATATCCTAAATTCTGCTGGCTGATTTCTTCGTAAGTTCTGAACATTTTTTCGCCTCTAAATTCTGCTGCTCAGTGCCCTCTGCTAAATTATAAAATTTTGCTATGCAGTATTCTCTAAATTCTAAAAATTTTGACTGCCACTGGTTGCACAGGCCCTGATCAAAGCAGAGGCAAGATGCTACCTGCTATTGATAAACTGCATTATAAATACCACAGATCTAAATAAATATCAGTTTTATTTTCCTAATATTCTATGAAAAATATAATTGCAGTCAGAATTTAATGCACACATCATACAATAAAGTGATAGGAACATTCAGTTCGAACAAGCAACCCTGCATAAAAATACGATATTTGGAAATGTAAAATACCGATCAGAAACAGATAAACCGAAACAATACAAGTTACAATTATTCAGTAATCATATATATCCAAGACCAGAGTATTCAATTAGAACATAGTATATTCCAGCTATTTAGAAAAATTAAGAAAAAACTTTGCTTATTGAAAATTGCCTCATGTAAGAATCTAGGTAGTTTCATAATATAAGTCTCATCTGTTCACAGAAATAGAATAAATGTCCTACAAACTGTGCAAATCAGGTTAGTAGCTATGCAAGAAAATTGAGGAAAATATTTAGCTGCATAGAAAACAATTAGGGTGCAAGGGTGAAAATAACTTTCAGCAATCACATATAAATTTGACAAAAGAAATGCAATTTTTCTGGTTGGAATGATGGATTATAGCAAAGCACATATGAATTATCTCTCTAATTGAAATGATGCCATCATTAATGATATCTGAAGGGATAACTTGCATTTATGTTATACAAGGAAGAAATTCAATACTTTTCTATTAGGTATCATTTGATGCATGCTACATGAAGCTAGGTAGGACAGAACATGTTGACTTATAGATTCAGAGAGGTACAAAAATTTTAAAAGAAATATTAAAGCAGAAAGAATATCAAGCTGTGCTTGGCAAAGTATAAATTAGATAGAAAGAAAAACTCATGATATGCAATGACAATACGATTAATCCAGAAGAACAAAAGTGAATGAATGCATTATTAAATTTTCACAGGGCAAAACAGAATTATCTCACAGCTAAAGCAGTGCCTTTGCAGAAAATCTTCTTAATGAAAATAGAATTGCATCCACATTACATGTGCAGAATCCCAATAATGCATTATAAACATAGTTCCTAACCACAGTTAGGCTTAGAACTCACATCAGTATTCTTCTTGGAAGTCTTCCTAAGAAATAGGTAGTATATTTAGGGAACGCGAGCAAAATCATTACAGTATATCACAATTGCCTAATTCTTGACCATACATATTAGAAAAATGACAAAAATTGTTCACAGAAAGCTAGATTCATATATCAAAAATTCACAATATTTAGATACAATGAATATCTGGAAAATTAATTAAATGAATTAGGGGTGGGAGAAAAAGCATTTTGTAGCAAATAAATGACTATAAAGTTTCCAATACCATATAATGATGGTGAATTCAATTTAGATCGCAAGAACACGCTCATACTTTTGAAAAGATTCATTTATTTCAGCAATTCCTCGTGAAGAGGAATTTACCCTTTTAATATTTTGCAGTGTAATGTGAATGAAGGAATAAATTGTTATGACAGGATTGAATAAATACTACCATCCCCCTCATGCAAAAAAAAAAAAAAAAAAAAAAAAAAAAGAAGAAGAAGAAGAAGAAGAAGAAAACTTACTTAAAACTAAACTACAGTGGGTAATTGTGGAAAAAAAAAAATCATTCGGGCAATCAATCTCCTTTGACGCAGATGCAGATGTATCAATCACTTCTGAACTTCATTAAAAAAATAAGACCATTTTATTTCGCAATTATCCTACTATGAAATCATAAACACGAAGTAATCGATATAAAGAATAAATTGTTTCTTACCTTTGGAAACCATCCGCTTGTTCGGAAACTTCCACATCTCAGGAATTTAATTCTTGAGCACGCAATTTCGTTGACCGTTTGTTCCCACTCGGATTTTTCTTCAGTCTATCACCATCTTTATAAGTAAGGACCAAGGCGTTTGAATTACGGAGTACCTTTGCAATTAAATGCAATTACCTCCACATCTTCGTTCAGAAAAAGGAATGGATAAGAGAAAGCAGTAGCTAAAGTTTTTGAAAGAAGCAGTTAAGCAAAAATCAAGATTCGTTGAGAGTCCTCTTGTTTGGACACAGGAGGAGAGAACAAGCATTGATCATAATTGAAGGCTTTTAGCCCCCCGTCGTGAACATGGAGGTAGGAAAGGAGAAACATGGAGGCTTACTTCCTACCTCCATGGTCGTGAATCAACTGCTTCCCCTCAGATACAAAGGAAAGGCAACCGGAACGCAAAGCGTGAATGGTTACCATGGAGACGAGTCAGCTGATGGAGAGAGGCGCGGTAAACCGGGCCTCGGGAAAGGTAAGGTAACTGTATTCAAGCTATGAGGTAAGAGCCTTGGGGTGGTCGGGGTGGGGGGACGAGGTCATTGACCGAAGAAGGCGAAAGAGTCGAAAAAGCGGTTGCTGAAGGGGGAGAATTAAAGATAAGCTGTGAGGAAAAATGGAGTAGACTATGAACGGCGAAGAACCGATGGGTGAATTTGGTTGAAATGCAGCTTGTATTGCAGAAATGAAGCTCATGTGTTTGGCGGAAATATAATACAAAATTTTAGGAGCAGATGAATTATAAGATTTATAGGAGTTAATGATATTTTTTAAAATTAAATTTTTATAGTGAATTTTAAATCTGTAAGAATTAAAATACTATTGCATTCCATATGCGTCTGGCGGAAAAGGTCTTGGCAAGGGTGGGTATAGATATAAAATAGCAGCACGGTAGTAGTTGCGCGAAAAACTATGCCAGATTAGGTCTGGGGGGTAAAAACAGTTAAATGTAGCTGGGTTAGGCCCATGAAGTACTGGTAGTTTAGCCAGATTAGGTTCCCCGATCAAGCAAGCAAACCCTTTTAGGCCGCCTAGGGAAGATGTTATAGGACCTGTCCATGACAGCCCTAGGTCTTTTGGCAGAACTAGGTTCTGCCGGATCGTAGGCTGGAATGTTATGGAAGACCGGGTTGCTAATCTGTTCAATTCTATGAAAAAATTTTGCCGAAACATGCTTGAAATAAGCATCTAGGGGAAGAATTTTGAGGTCTGAATCGAGTACTTCATTGCGTACGTACCAGTGAGCATTAGTTAGGATGCGAAGCGTGACGTTTTGGAAAATCTTCTTTAGATGGGAGTTAGCTGCTGTGGCCCAGATAGGTGCTGCGTAAGTCAGGATAGGCATGATGGTACTTGAGTAGAGGAGGAGCTTGTTGCGGAGAGAGAGGTGGCTGGTTCTGGATATTAGTTGCATAAGTTGATTTCTGGTAGTTTTGGCTTTGCTGATAGTATAGGAGATATGGACGCCCCAGATTAGCTTCACATCCAAATAAACTCCGAGATATTTATAGTAATCCACCCAAGGTACGTTTTCGTTGTAGAGCTTGAGTGGTTGCAGTTGGCTGTGAACATTCCTTTTTCTGGAGAAGAAAACGGTGGCGGCACTTTTTGCAACATTAATTTTGATCTTCCAGTCAACGAGCCAGGACTCTAAATCTGACAGGTATTGCTGGAGATGATGCAAAGTGTGGTGAAGAGTTGAGTGTTGAGAAATAATGGCAGTGTCGTCTGCATAAAGTGCGAGATCGACAGTGGGTAATTGTGGAATGTCGTTTACATACAGGTTAAAAAGATACACGCTAATTATTCCTCCCTGAGGGACCCCAGCCAGGATAGGACGGAGGGAAGAGAGAGAATTTTTAACTTTTACACAAAAATGTCGATTACTTAGGTAAGAGTGCATTAGTCGCACAAAGTCAGCCGAAAGTCCAAGTCGCATGAGCTAGTATATAATGCCGATGTGCCAACACCTGTCGAATGCCTTTGCTACATCTAAATAAACAATAGCAGTTGGCATTCCATTGCGAGCACCCGCGTGAATGATTTCCACTACTCTCAGAAGCTGGGCCTGAGTGGAGTGTTTAGCTCGAAAACCGAATTGTTGTGGGATAATGATATTTCGGTTTCGGCAGAAATCTTTCAGGTGTCTAAGCAATATAGTTTCGTAAAGTTTACTAAGAGAAGACAGGAGGCTGATCGGCCTGTAATTTTGAGGGACATTTGGGTCCGAAGCAGGTTTTAGAATAGGAATTACGCAAGCATTTTTCCAGCTATTAGGATAATATTTTAGCCTTAGCATAGTATTAAACAAAAATGCTAGGTAAAATATAAATTTAACTGGGAGGTTTTTTAATCATGCGATTGTTAATATTATCCAGGCCAGGTGCCTTTTTGGGGGTTAAGTCGCGTATTACATATGCTAATTCAGACATTGTTGTTTTAATGGGTTCTTCTGAATCAGGAGCTGTGGCAAGAAAATTATTAACCTGTATTTGGACCTCTCGCCCATGCGCAGTGAAGGTATCGAACAGAGGCCCAGTATTGGGTGAAAATTGTTCCTGTTGACTGTCAGCAAGGCGTTCAGCCTTGTCTGTGTCTGTAATTGCCATTCGGTTATTAACCGTGCCCATTAGGGGGGAATGTCATTTTTTGGTTTGCGTAGCCGAGCACTAGCTTCCCAAAGGCTGTTATTTGTAGTCTTTAAGGACTTAAGATAAGAGTTAAATTTATCATCTGAATACCTTTTGATGTCAGATTTAATCTCGTTATGAAGTCTTCGTAGCTGTGTTCTGGTAGTTTCAACACGGGTTCGTTGCCAATCTCTACGAAGACGGTTTTTAATTTTGATTTTATCTTTAATGTAGGCCGGGAGTTTGGAATAATTTGGTCTAAATTTAGGGAATGAGGCCGCATAAAATGCACTTTTAATTGTGCTGGTGAGTTGCTCGATAGAGTTATCAACTTCTTGATTATTGCTAATTTTGAGGGGGGGAAGATTTTTTGAATTCAAAATATGCCGGAAATTGTCCCAATTAGTGGAGACTTGCACCGGTAAATTTTGATTAATTTTGATACAGTTAAGGGCAAGGTGAACCGGGTAGTGGTCACTTGACAATTTCGGAATCACTTGTATCGAATGAGCTAACGGTATATTTTTGAACAGCGTCAAATCAATTATAGATGGCGCACCTATGCCTCCAGGAAACTGATAATGCATAGGTACTCCTGGCGCAATAATTTGGATGTGGGCGCCCTGAGCCCAATTTTTTAGTTTATCACCATAGTTGTTGGCAGTGATGCAATCCCAACTTCTATGGCAGGCATTAAAATCTCCTGCAATAATCATGTTATTTAAGACTCCGCTAAGTTTTTTAAGATCTGGGAGAAAATTTGGTCCCTTTCTTGGAGGCATATAGCAGGACGCTACTGCTATAGGGGGTAAATTTTGAATATAAATTTGGACAATTGTTGCTTCAAGAGCCTCCATGTGCGGAGTTGGTATTCTACTGTGTTTGACAGTGCGTTTTACATAAATAGCAGTGCCAACACTAGCGTGAATAGCGTCACTGTTACTAGCCGCTCTATCATTGCGGTAGCAGTAATAATTGGGAATATTGGCGCTACGTTCCTCAACCAGATGAATTTCCTGAACAAGGAAGAGGTCCACAGCATGCTCACTGATATAATCCCGTAATTCATGTATTTTTGGAAGAACGCCGTTCGCATTCCAGAAGCCGATGAGTAAGTTTTCTCTGCTTGGAGAGTTGAACGTGGCAGCTTAAGAGGTGAGAGCGCAGTAGCTCTCAAAGATGTAAAAAGCTCTCTCCGGTCCCGAAGTGGCAGTTCTAAGTTGTGGTAAGGCCTTCCGGAATGCTGCTAGCAACAAATTCATCTCAATTCCAAACTCTCTGTATATCTGGAAAACGCTCCTCAGCGTATCCGTGCAGGAGTTGTCGTCCGGAGCCGCAGATGGGGCTAGAACCTGGGCCGGTGGCTTCTCCAGTGCAGGAACAGTCACAGGAGCAGTGGTGGTCGCAAGTTCTGCTGTGTTACTAGCAGGTACGGACGTTCTTCCGGAATTTGTTCGCTTATTAGCTACTACGGAAGAGAATAAGGACGGCGTGCTGCTATACGGAGTAGGAGCGGGAGCGGGTACAAAATTTTGTTTCCCGGCACCTGGGAGTTTCGAGACGGGGTTAGAGGGGATCCTCTGTTTCTGATTTTTGTTGGCAGGGTTTCTTGGGCAATAATTCCAGTTTGCCGCATGTCCTCCCGAGCAGTTTGCGCAGATGTTGGGCTCCTCAAATGGTTTGGGGCAGTCCCGGGCAAAGTGAGGTCCGGCACATCTCAGGCATCTTACTGGTAGAGTGCAGACGGCGCTTGAGTGGAAAAAACCCTGACATCTCCAGCATTGAGAGACTTTCCCTTTTCTTCCACGGTGCTTTTCCACTTGTATATCAATTCCGAATATTTGGGTCTCTTCAAAGATGTCATAGACGCTGATAGTCAGATTAAGCTGGAATAGAAACAGAGGCATTGGGTGCCGGGATTTGTAACGGCGTAATTGTGTTACACTAATCACGCTGTAACCCATCAGAGAGAGCTCAGACTTAATGTCTTCCGCCTCAGTTTTCACCGGGAAACCCCGAATCATTACTTTGAGGGGACGATCTTGCTTTAAATGAAATGACTTGTATTCCGCGCCCTGATTTCTCAGGACGTGGTATACAGATCTGTACTCTTCTTCAATAGTTACAGTGATTCTTAAGTAATGCCCTTTCATACGGCATTGGGCTTTTGGTACAGTTCTTTGTACAACTTTAACCAAGAATTTCCAGTCGTTAGGAACGACGAAGAAATGCGGAATATTCTTGGTGGGTGATCGCAGTACAAATAAATGTAAAAAAACAAGTGCGGAATAGCAATGCAATAGGGTTGCCGTAAACATCTTTCCGTTGACCAAGGAGGTTAGAATACATGGAGATGCCCTGCACGCAGTCCAAGTGAAGCCAAAAAAGGGGGAAAGCATGCCCTTAGTAGTCGTGGCCTAGAGAGATTGACGTGCTCTAACCACACCCAATTTTGTTTCTGGTAGTCGTAAAGGTTTGGTTTGGTTTGGTTTTGGTTTATTAGATTACGGCAAAGCACTCGAGGGCTATCTGCCTTAAGGGAGGGATGCCTTCGTGGAGGCCTTTTTAAGGGAAACTGGCTCGTATACACGTTACACATGGGGAAAACCACGAAAACACCCATGCAGCCTGCCCGTTCGCGGGATTCGAACCTCGGACCGAACTACCCATTTCAGCGACGTTACCGCTCGGCCGCTGGTGGGCCCGGTAGTCGTAAAGGATCGCAGATTCTTCAGGTCCTCTTTCCTTTACCTTTCTCGCCATTTCATTTTATTTCTACATTATGCAATTAATATAATTTCTAATTTATGTAATCGCAATAATTTCTACATTATGTAATTGCATGCTGTAATTAATGAATGCTAGCATTAAAAGTATTGTGAACACAGAACAGTAACTATGTACTCAACTATGTACTTGATTATAATTTACTTTTTCTAAGTATATATAATTCTCAAATTTTTCATGTTATAAATATTACTTATGTTTCAAAAAAACTTAATTTGAATAAACAATGATAGAAATATGTAAATTTTACGTTGTTATTTTAAAACTCACACAACAAATTTGACTAAAAATCAAATCCAGTTATTATATATTTAATTAAAATGTAGATTATTTAATTATTATTTAATAGATATCACAACTTAAAATGTAGTTAAACACATAAAAGGTAAAACCTGTAATGTAATTATGATCAGACATTAAAGTAAACTGTTTTCTTTTCCATGGAAAGCTAGCCACGCCCCCTCCACTTGTTTACTTATCGTTTTGCCATGTCATATAAGTTAATTACGAATATCAGTTTGATTATTACTATGAAAAGGTAAATATGAGAACTATATATGTTTCTTCGTGTACTTTACACAAAGAAAATACTCAAACTCTTTCTTGAAGGCCATTGAAACACACATTTCGATTATTCTACTTGTTTATGCACGTTTTAAAACATTTTTTTACATGGACATGAAGTCAGAAATGTAGACAGTATTTCGCTGCAACAATTCTGTACCTTTTAGGCCTTTCACATCTACGCATACAAAATCAGAAAACACACTGAGAACTTGAAACCAGCTGGCGTTTTACCTCACTTCCCTTAGTGAGGTAATCGTTTTCTTGCCCTCACGTGGCGTGGCTTATTTCCTTCCCCCTGCTTCACTTTCTTTGTACTCCAATAGCAGGGACGCCATCTCCATGTATTCTAACCTCCTTGCCGTTGACAGATGGCAGCTGTTTTTACAACCCCGACACTGTTTAGCGAAAACTGTGTATAAAAGAATATATTAAGCGCTTCTAAATATTATTTAGGGAAAAAATGATTTGTAACTGGTTTAAAAATCAATTATTTCAGGAATTTTTGCAGAAATAGGATTACGATGCTCAATTTAACTCGTAACGCCATCTATTGATGGCTTTCCAAACTACACATAAAAATTTCGTATTTCAAACTAATTATTTTAAAATATTATATTTAAGTAAATTTCATTCCAAACTTGATTCTGATACATTCCAAAACTGACCTATTGCTTTATATTTCTGCCAAATTTCCCGCAGCATAGTTTCTTAATTAACGATTCTAAGTGTAAACAAACTTTTAATATTGTAATGCTACTTAAGGGGCCCTGGTATAGTTTATGAAATAGATTAGCTTTTCAGTAATGATGCGATCAATAATAGCAGTTCTTTATAATTTATATTATATACTTCTGTATTCAACAGTTTGAAATTCTGCTGCTTTTTTTTATTTTCATACAGTTCTCCAACAAGTGCGAACTTTTCTGAAGCTTCTCTGCAGTGGCAAGGACGAATTTTGTAATGTAAAATAATATTTTGCATGAAACATTTGTGTACACTTCTTTAATTGTATGTTGTTCATTTTCAAGTTGAAAGTGAAAAAGCCGCTCAAAAGCCTCCCTTTTCATCACAGTAATCACCTACGTTAAGACTGTACAGTGTTCGGTTAGATAACTGGGTTAGAAACCGATAACAGAAGATTGCCGCACAATGGGTGCGGACAGCACACAAGGACTACAGAGGGAAGCTAACAAGCAGCTAATATGAATATAATCGAAG
This sequence comes from Stegodyphus dumicola, assembly GCF_044657685.1. Taxonomy (NCBI): domain Eukaryota; kingdom Metazoa; phylum Arthropoda; class Arachnida; order Araneae; family Eresidae; genus Stegodyphus; species Stegodyphus dumicola. The sequence goes on from NC_140778.1 coordinate 159,820,453, forward strand.
ACATTATGTATAGCAGCTAAATACAAGTTTGAAGAAATAGTGGAAATTATTTTTTATTCACTCAATTCCTAAAATTATTTTTTAATTTATTGCGTCTGGTTAACAATAATTTTAAGCTATAATACAACCCCTTAAGCAGTTTGCCCGTACGGTGTACGTGCTACCCGAAATTGGCCTCAACCGGTTTGCCCATACGGCGTACGGGCATAGATATTTTCTCCTTTCCTTTTCTGGTTTGCCCGTATTTTTCAATATTGCAAAGATACTATTTAGTATTAATATCTTTCGACAGATGGCGTTGTCCATGTAACTGAAATGCTTTTCATCCGGGTTTTTCTTTGTAGCGGGAAAGGGGGGATTTTTCTTTGAAATTTTTGTTCTAATGTATTCAACGCTTGTGAATTTAAAACCTTGTCTTTTCTTATGGAAGTTATGGATGGAATAAACGACGAAAATACTTTCTTGTTAGATGATGAACTACATTCTGATACAGATATTTCATCTAATTATTTGGATTATTCCTCAGATGAATCATGCAGTGAGCTCAGCTCTGATGAAGATTTGTGTTCTGCAAGGATTTTTACCGAGGTTGATGTGAAAAATCCACCTGTTCCGTGTCCTGGATTTAAATTTACTGGTATTCCTTCTGTGCACGCACAATTTGACGACACTTCTGATGTTTTAGAATTTTATGAAACATTCATTGATTCTTCACTCATGAGTAAAATTGTGGAAGAGACAAATAAATATGCTAAATAGTGCATCCAATCGAGTGTTGCAAAACAATTCTCAAAGAGTAAATTTTGGGAAGAGACAAATGTGAATGAGTTGCATGTATTTTTCGCTCTGAATATACTTCAAGGAATTGTAAAGAAACCTGGAATTGATCATTATTGGAGCAAAAGATATTCGACTAATACACCTTTTTTCTCTAAAATAATGTCTAATCGTCGATTCTGTTTTTTGCAACGTTACTTGCATTTTTCTGATAATGCAGCATTTGACAAAGAAAATCATGAATGCCCAAAATTAGTTAAAGTTTGGCCAGTTGTAAAACATCTCAATAAGAAATTTAGTGAAACGGTGACACCAGAGCGAGATATAACAATAGATGAGAGCCTTATGCTATTCAAAGGACGACTAGGATGGAAACAATTTATTCCACTCAAAAGAGCTAGATTTGGAGTAAAATGTTTTATGTTGTGCAAATCCAATTCTGGTTATGTCTGGTCAATAATAATATATACAGGTAAAGACACAATTCTGAAACCTGAATATTCTAAACTTTGCTTTTCATCACAAATTGTCCTGACAATGATGGAGCCTTTGCTTCATAAAGGATACTATCTTACAATAGACAATTATTATTCTTCGCCAGAATTAGCAGACAAACTAGTTTCATGTCGAATGGACACATACGGCACACTAAACCTCAAGAGAAAAGAAGTCCCAAAAGAAATGCAGAAAAGAAAATTGAAAAAAGGAGAGATTATAGGTTTTCAGAGAGGAAAAGTTACTGTGATGAAGTGGATGGATAAAAAAAAAGTTTCATTACTTTCCACAATTCACAATACTGAAATGGAACAAATTCAAGTCCGCTCTGATATGAAAGAAAAACCGAAAATTGTTATGGACTATAATAATACTATGGGAGGAGTAGACCGCATGGACCAAAATTTGAAGAGTTTTGAAATTATCAAGAAAAGGGGTAAAAAATGTTACAGAAAGATTTTTTTCCACATTTTTGATATTGCTATATGGAACTCATATGTTGTCTACCGTAAAAACGGAGGAAAACGTACGCAACTGGAATTTAGACTTGATCTCGTTGACCGTATGATTGAAACATATCATTTGGGACAAAATTTCCGACGTGGACGACCAGGTTCGGAGCCTAATCCTCTGAGATTGACAGAGAGACATTTTTTGGAAATAATTGCTCCCACAGATAAGAAAATGAGACCTGCAAGACAATGCGCAGTGTGCTGTTCTAAAAGAAATGAGAATGGAAAAAGAATACGAAAAGAAACAAGGTATTTCTGCCCTGATTGCGATGTAGGACTCTGCATTACACCATGCTTCAAATTATACCATACACAAAAAGACTTCTGAACTGTTTGGAAAAATATAAACTTCAAAATTCACAGTAAGTATGAGAGAAATTTTTATAGAAATTGTAAACCATTCTTTCCTGCATGCAAAATGTGTTTGAAAAAAGCAAACATTTAGGGGGTTTTGTTTTCCAAAATTGTAAAATAAAAAATGTTGTAAAACCATTAAAAGTGAAAAAAAAAACATTAAAAACTCTTATTATTCTTATTCTATTAAGTATGGTACTTAATTATATGCAATAAAAAAATATACTTTTTTTGGGAGCAATTCTGGTAAAAAAATTGACCGCTTAAAGGGTTAAAGTCAGGAAATATAAAAGGATATTAGTTAAATACTGCTTCAGGTTCAACGCTTTAACTTTCTGAGTTATTAAAGGAACTTCAGATAATTTGCTTTAAGAAAGAAAACGGAAAATTGTTTTGTTATTTAGTGTAAGCAAAAGGATTAGAGTATTTCTGATTTCTGTTAAATTTCTAGACCATAAAAAACTACAACAACAGCAAAATTTAAAAGTTTAAAAATTTTCTTTATAATTGATTAATGACGTTTAAATTTTAGATTTATAATTATTATCTTTAGCCAATAGCTGAGCAGTTATAGCTCTTCATTCAGCCATCGTCACTCGAAACCATGAGAAATACCCGAATACATTGCCAATTTAGCAACCTCATCACTGAAAATGTTTAGAAAGGTCCGCCACAGAGCATGCCCGGTATTGCACCCGCGAGAAGAAAGAAAGAACCCCCAATAAACAGATGTGAGATCGCCTTACGTGAGATTTGAGTCTACCAACTGGAGTTTGGACTAAGTTAGAAGGTCGTCCAAGGCGAAAATGTAAAAATTCCATAAGAGAAAAACCATTAATTAAGTTATTAAGGAAGAAAATGAGTGAACTGGATAGAGTTGTTCACAAAATAACAAAAAGAATAGACTTGTTCTCAAAATAGCAATATGACAGTTAAATGATGAAAATTTTCTCTCATAATAATTAATATCGATTATTTGAAATTTTACTTCTAAATGAATTTTAGGTAATAAACATCATTAAGAGAACTGGTAAAATCCTAGTAAATGGATTGTGTTAGCAAAACTGTAATGTCACAATGACATTCTGAAATTTATTCCTCACACATATCTATTAAAATTTTCTTTTATTATTTTATTTTATTAAAATTTTCTTTAATCATTCCATTTGGTCATTTAAAAACAAGAAGAGTTTCAGCCCAAATCACTTTGTTAGTTTTTTATCAAGTATTAATAACAAGGTATTTGAAATCGTAAAAGCACAAGAATGTCAAGCGCCCATTTAGTTTGACAGCCGAATATCAGACTCTGGAAAAACTACCTCTCCACCCCCCGAGGGTCGAATTGGAGCCAACCAAGGAAGTTAGAACTCGTGGAGGGCAAGTGAAGCCAAAAAAAGGGGGAAAGCATGCCCTTAGTCGTGGCTTAGAAAGATTGACGGCCGCTGCAGACAGACGATTACATAACGATTCGACGGAGGTCAACAGAAGGAGCGCCGCATCTGATTGGACTATTTTTTATTATTCTTATTTTTTCTTTAACTGCGAACTAAGCGGGGAAATTTCCTTTTTTCACTCAGTTATATGTATGCACTTAATAGAGTAATGAAATGTTTTCAGCTTGTGTGAGATATCCATATTAAATCTTTATATTAATAATCCCTGCTGAGATTATTTAATTTGTAACCTGCAAATTGTAGCCCTGAGAGTTGCAACATAGTAAATTTGACGTCCGCTACTTTATATTTTTGATGAAATATGGATATAAAAGTTTTGAAAGCAAAACGAAGGTCGCTGAGAACAGCGTTTACGGTATGCTGCAACGATATAGCTCAGAAGATCGAAAACAAAAGTTTAAAAAGTGATGAAGTCAGTACGATGTTTCGGCAGATTCAAGACAAATTCTCACGTTTGGAAACAACTCAAGAAGAAGTTTCGAATTTTTTGCTGAGTGATGATACCCTTCAAGAAGAATATTCCGAAGACTTTTTGAAAGCAGAACAATAACGTGTGTTCACTGTTAGAAAATGCAAAAAAGATAAATTCGGTTACGGAAGGAACAACAACCGAGCAAAAAAGGAAATTGAAGCTTCCGAAACTTGAATTGAGGAAATTTAGTGGAGAACCGAAAGACTTTCTTGCTTTTTGGTCCCAGGTTGAAAAAATTCCCAACGACCTCTCCATTGTCGACGAAGATAAATTTCAATATCTTTTACAATGTGTGGTAGCAGATTCTAAAGCGTCAAGACTCGTAACAAGTTTTCCGCCAACTAAAGAAAACTATTCAAAGGTGATCGCCCAACTTAAAGAACGCTTCGGAAGAGATGAACTTTTGGTTCAGATTTATGTACGGGATCTACTTTCCATAGTAATGAAAAATGCTGCTGGTAGGATTAAAGTAGATTTAGCTGAACTTTATGATTTACTTGAGAGCAAGCTTATGGCTCTTGAAAGTCTCGGTAGAACTAAGGAAAAATTTGCAGAATTTTTAGAGCCACTTGTTGAGTCCTGTTTACCAGAGACTGTTCTTCGTGCGTGGGAAAGAAGCCGCTCGATGGAAGATACTGCGTCACAGCAAGATAGTGCGTGTTCGTTGGATAAACTTTGCTTTCTTCGAAATGAAGTGCAAAGTGAGGAAATGATTAAGCTCGCTCGTACCGGGTTGGGAGCTTCACGTTCTGCACATTCGCGTCCACATTGTGATGATCCGGGTTCCTCTACAGCTGCTGCCTTGGTAAATATTCAAGACAATACAGGTAGGCGAAATTTACGTTGTATTTTTTGAGAGAAATCCCACAATTCTGCCGAATGTTTTTCTGCTCGCAAAATGTCTTTAGAAGACAAACGAAAACTTTTGGTGCAGAAGCGCGCCTGTTTTCGCTGCCTACGAGTTGGACATAGTTCACGGGCATGCAAAAATAAAGTAAAATGTTTAACATGTGATAGATTTCACTATACCATTATGTGCTCAAATGGCGAACATGTAAAGCCAAATGAAACTGACAGTACTGTTATTTCAAGTAATCCGTTGTCTAATCAGTCAACTGTTAATGAAAATGTGTATTTGCAAACACTTGTTTTAAAAATAGTTTTTGAGGGTAGACAACTTACAGTTCGTGCGATTTTGGACAGTGGTTCTCCGAAATCTTATCTTTCAGAAAAGGTTATCGCGTTTTTGGAACTGCGTCCTAAATCGAAACAAACCTTTATACACGGTTTGTTTGCGGGGAGAGAGACAAGTCCTCATTCCCATTTAGTTTTTGATGTTAATTTAAGAAATTTTGAGGGCACTTATGACCATAACTTTACTAAGTACCATAGTAAGTACCATAGTACCTTATGACCATAACTTTATAAGTACTCAGAACAAAATATGTGGATGTGTTCCCAAAGTAGTTGATTCCAATACCCTAAAAGAATTAAAAGAAAGAAATATTACCTTGTCTGGCTAAAGAATATGACATTGAATTGCTTTTAGGAGCAGATGCCATTGGGGAAATTATTACTGGCAGTTCTCTGAAACTGAACTCTGGTGTAACTATAGTTGAGACTAAATTCGGATACACTGTGATTGGTAAAGTAAACGGCTTACCTAAAGAACCTACTTCAGCTACTATTCCAGCATTACTACAAAATAATTTGTGCAATAATGTAGTTTCGTTGCATTGTGCTAATCTTAACGTAACTGAACTCTGGAATTTAGATGCCATTGGCATAACAGATCCAACTGAAGATGTTAAACGTAAACTTGCTCACTCTTGAAACCGTTAAGCAATTTAAAGCGAATTTAAATGTTCTTTCTGATGGCCGATATGAATTGCTACTACCCTTTAAATCTGAAATACTGTTACCTAACAATAAGTCTATGACTTTTAAAAGGCATCAAAGAATGTGTCAACGAATTAATGAGGAAAATCAGTCAGATGACTAAAAGGTAGTTTTTAAGCAATGGAAAGACCTAAAAATAATAGAAAAGGTTCCTGAAACTGAAATTCAACTTTTTGAGTTATTATTTGTCCTATAGACCTATTATAAAGCATACTAGGCAGACAATGAAGGTAAGGCCGGTGTTCGACGCTTCAGCCCGAGAGAGAAATCAACCGTCCCTAAATGATTGTTTAAATAGAGGGCCGAACTTAATCGAACTCATACCTGATATAATTGACAGGTTTAGATTGTATTTTGTTGGTTTATCATCGGACATAGAAAAAGCATTTCTTCAGCTGAGTATTATCCCAGAACATAGGGATTATTTGAAGTTTTTTCTTCCAACTCTTGAAGAACCTATGATTTACAGACACTGCAGAGTGGTGTTCGGCGTTTGTTCGTCTCCGTTCCAACTCTCTGCATCGATAGAGCATCTCTTGGATAATTCCCCTGCCGAGTTTGACGATGTGACCCAAAAATTAAAGCATTCATTTTATGTTGAAAATTGTATCACTGGGGTTCACCATATGAAACTCAAAGAGGGGGAGAATGTTGGAGACGGCGGCTTCAGACAGACGATTACATAACGGTTCGGCGAAGGTCAACAGAAGGAGCGCCGCATCTGATTGGACTATTTTTTATTATTCTTATTTTTTCTTATGCGAACTAAGCGGGGAAATTTCCTTTTTTCACTCAGTTATATGTATGCACTTAATAGAGTAATGTAATGTTTTCAGCTTGTGTGAGATATCTATATTAAATCTTTATATTCATAATCCCTGCTGCGATTATTTAATTTGTAACCTGCACGTTGTAGCCCTGAGAGTTGCAACACCAAGGTTTGAGCACTCGGGCTTATGCCTCCGCAGGTCGTCTTTAGAGTTGAGGTGTCATCCCATGTTAAGTTCTATTTTAAAGCCTAGGTCAAGGAGGTCTACTTTCTAGCGTACCGATAGAACTACCAGTAAATTTACCGAAATTTGTGAATTAGACATCAATAAACAAACTATCTTTTAAAAGTGGCGATGGAAATTATAAGTAAGTTGATCGAGTTTGTACCTTATTAAGGAGGTTATAACATAAGAATAGACTATATCCTACCTTCCTTGTATTCGATTATATAATGATGCTTCTATATACTGTACAGTAAAAAGCTAAACGAAACTTTATAGGAAAGCAATCACAATGTTTATAATTGTACGTACAACAATGACAATTGTTCCCTATGATTCGTCAGGAAATCTGTCAATTGCAGCAATCTGAAAATAAATCCAATAAATCGTGAAATTCTTCTACATATCACAAAATTCTATAATAATTGCGAAGCTCACCCAACGGAAATTACCAAAAAACTTCGGAACTACGATTGCATTATCGAACAGCCTTATAAACGGCCACATACTGTCCACCACAATATCAAGTGGAGACTGCTTCCTGTTAATTGCGTAAATATATACATTTAATCAGATTTTATTTACTTATTCAAGAATAGTCTACTGGAACACTTCAGGTTTTTAACTACTACATTTGCGTAGCATCTTTAGCCGAGCAGGTAACAGTACTGCTAATTACAAAATTGTGGGTTCCAATTTCAGCTAATACTGGAAACAAGGTGATGTTCTGAGGTTTTTAATTTTTCTTTTATGTACTATAATTCTGTACAGTATATTTTTCAAGAATAATTTCTGTTGGCAACCGCCGTTGATTCCCCTAGCGCATGCGCATGATAAGCAAGTTTTCTGCTGCGTAATACTTATACTTAGTTAATAGGTAGTTAGCAAAAGTCAATGGTGAGTATTGTATGTAAGCGAGAACGCTGTGTAATATCATGTTTCTACTCTGCTGTTCAACGTCTTCGTAGTTTAAATAAATGTTTGTCATGTATACAGAAGACGTCATTTTATTCTTCATAGGTTATAGGCCCAGATAGCGCTTAACTGTGCAGTCCAACCACCATTGTTAAATTCTTTCGGCAAGCCAAGCTGCGTCAACTGAAATGAAAATGACGACGACTAATACAGTGTCAATTGAAAAGCTAAACAAGGACAACTTTGATACGTGGAAGTTTCAAATGGAAGCAATACTGATTAAAAATGATCATTGGGACTACGTAACTGGGAAAATTCCGAATCCAGAACCTGGTGATGAAGACTTTGCTAAATGGAAAACTACTGACCAAAAAGCACGAGCGGATATAATCCTATCCATCTTACCCAGTGAACTTCCACAAGTAAAGAATTGTGTAACATCTTACGAACTGTGGAGAAAATTGCATTCTGTTTACGAATCGAAGGGACCAGCTAGAAAGGCCACAATTCTAAAAAAATCGATTTTTACAAAAATGAGTGATTCAAAACAAATGAATGATCATCTAAATGATTTTTTCATTCTTGTGGACAAACTTAAAGAAATGGAAATAAACATTCCGGATGATTTGCTTAGAATATTGCTTTTATATAGCATACCGGACTCTTATGAAAGTTTTCGAATAGCCATCGAATCTCGTGATGAACTGCCTCCTCCAGAAATGCTGAAAATTAAACTGTTGGAAGAAGCTAACGCTCGCAAAAATAAAAATTCATCGTTTTCTGAACAACATGCGTTCTATTCAAAAGATCGGGAGTCAACGACCTGTTCCTAAACCGAAACCAGATAAGTCTGCAAACCGAAGACAGTATCCAGTTAACTACAGATGCAACTTCTGCCATATCTATGGGCATAGAGCATCGGAATGCAAGAAGAAAAATAAAGAAACTAAAAGCAAACGCCTCAGTGAAACTGCGATGTCTGCAGAAAATCAGAATTCCTTGGAACAAGAAAAAGCCGTAACACGCACTAATAGTAATTCTAAAGACATTTTTTTGTCTGGATAGTGGTGCAACATCGCATATGTGTATCAGCATGGAACTGTTTCAGGAAATTTACGAGGTAGGTAATACTTATATTAAATTAGCTGCTGATAAAATAGTTAAAGCTATTGGAAAAGGAACTGTGAAATTTAAAGTTCGCATAGGTTCTAAAACTGAAAATATCAAACTCAAAAATGTATGTGTGTACCTGATTTGAAAAATAATTTAATCTCAGTGTCTAAAGTAACTGAAAATAATCTTTCAGTAATTTTCAAAGAAAAATGTGCTCAAATAATTAATTCTAATAACGAAACAGTAATTTTAGCTAAACGCGAAAATGATCTTTATTTTGTCATGCCAATATTTGAATCTGTATCAATTGCTAAAGAAATAGATCAGTGGCATATAAGATTTGGCCATTTAAATGAAAACGATCTTAGAAAACTTCAAATAAATAACATGGTTAGAGGTCTTTCTTTTTCTCACAATGACTCTGTTTCTACTTGTAAGGTATGCATTCAGGGTAAACAAACTGCAACCCCCTTCCCAAAGAATCTGAATATAGAAGTACTGAATTGTTAAATCTAATTCATTCTGATTTGTGTGGTCCCATGAGAACCGAATCAATAGGTGGATCATTTTATTTCGCAACATTTATCGATGATAAATCTCGATATGTTCGTGTTTATTTTCTGAAATCTAAGGATGAGGTTAAAGAAGCTTTCAGAAATTTTAAAGCATCTTTTGAAAATAAACTTAACTCTAAAATCAGAATCCTGCGAACCGATAATGAGCTAGAATATTTAGGGAAAGACTTTAATAAATTTCTTAATAATGCGGGAATAAAACACGAAATGAGCACTACTTACACGCCAGCCCAGAATGGCGTCGCCGAAAGATTAAATCGCACTTTAGTTTCAATGGCGCGATGTTTGTTATTGCAATCCAATCTACCTCAGAAATTCTGGGCCGAAGCCGTCAAATACGGTTGCTTACATTCGAAATCGCTGCAAACGCGAGGTTTAAAAGCCGAAATAAAAACCTTACGAAGTGATGTTTGGCAAAGTACCAGCTGTCTCTCACTTCAGAACCTTTGGCCAAAACGCATTTTCGCTAAATAAAAGGCCAGGAATAGGCAAATTTGATATTCGATCTAAAGAATGTATTTTTATTGGCTATTCTGAAGAATCAAAAGCGTATAGACTCTGTGATCCCGAGGCACGTAAAGTGATAATAAGCAGAGATGTAAAATTCATTAATGAGTTTGAAAACTGTTATAGTTATGACTCAGAGCAAGAAATAAATCTGCCTTTCGCTCCGGAGGAAAAAATTACAAATAAAACATGTGAAAAATCATCACCTCTGGACTGTAGCGAGTCGCCACTTCACTCTGAAGCTGAAAAGGAAAGCGGAAGTGATTTAGATAGCGAATCAATGCTTCCTATCCTGATTAAAAGGGGGCCTGGTCGAACCAAGAAAATAAAAACAGGTTTTCCAGGAAGGCCTAAAAAGGAATATCACTATACAGTTGTAAATGAACAAACTCAAAATGTTGTTGAGGAAAGCATTAATCCTACGGTGCAAGAAGCATTAAATGGACCATATGCTGAAAATTGGCATAATGCCATGCTGTTAGAATATAACTCGCTTGTTCAAAAAAAGGCTTGGAAATTAGTAAAAAGATCTGAAAACAAGAAAGTTATTGGTAGTAAATCGGTTCTTAAATTAAAATATAATCACGACGGCACTATCGAAAAATGCAAAGCTAGGTTAGTTGCTAAGGGGTGTGCTCAAATCCCTGGTCTCGATTTCACTGAAAACTTTTCCCCTGTTGCTAGATTAAGTTCCATAAGAACAGTTTTAGCCTACGCAGTAGAACACAATCTGAAAGGTTACCAATTAGATTTTGTAATGGCCTATGTAAATGGAAATTTAGATGAAGAAATCTACATGGAAATTACCGAAGGTTTTCGCGATGAAACTAATTCAGATAAAGTATGTCTTTTAAAGAGATCATTATACGGTCTTAAACAGTCAGGGCGTCAGTGGTACAAAAAGTTGGATGAAAAATTAAAATCTATGAAATTTAAATCTCTTAATTCAGATAATTGCATTTATATTAAAAAGACGTCTAACAGTGAAACTATTATAATCGTTTATGTAGACGATCTTATCGTTTTTACCGATTCTAAGCAAACGTATGAAACAATTCGCAATAGTTTAGCTTCTGCTTTCAAAATGAAAGACTTAAGAGAAATTACATTATTGCTTAGGCATAGAATTTCGCCAAAATGAGAATTCAATTAAAATTTCTCAAAAGAAATACGTTTATGATATTTTAAATCGGTATAATATGCAAAATGCTAAATCCGTGTCTTCACCTATAGATAACAGCAAAAATTATCAAAAGAGATGAGTCCTAAAAACGAAAGCGAAATCGCTGACATGAAAATTGTTCCATTTAGAAATCTGATCGGATCGCTAATGTACCTTTCAGTAGCTACTAGGCCAGATATCACATACGCCGTGAATTTCTTAAGTCAATTTAACAATAATCCTGGAAAAGAACATTGGCATGCTGCGAAATGAATACTTCGATATCTAAAGGGAACACCAGATCAAGGACTAATTTATACGAAAAAAGGAAAATCACTCATCGCCTTTGTGGATGCAGATTGGGCGTCAAATGTCGATGATAGAAAATCCTACACCCGTTTTGTATATATATTAAGTGGTTCAGCCATAACCTGGGATACACGAAAACAAGGCAGTGTAGCTCTATCTTCAACGGAGGCGGAATATATGGCTTTGTCTGAGGCCGCCAAAGAAACCGTCTACCTACGTCGTTTCCTGAAGGAGCTGGGTTACAACATAGAACACACAACAACAATATACTGCGACAATCAAGGAGCTCAGAAAATTACGAAGAATTCAGTGTTTCACTCCCGTACAAAGCACATAGACATTCGCCATCATTTTGTGCGTGAAGTATATGAACGCGGTGAATTAGATGTGCAGTACATACCTACCAGTGAAATGGGAGCTGATGTGTTAACCAAACCCCTGACTCCTGTTAAACATCAAAACTGTTGTACAATTGTAGGATTGAATACTGTTTAATATGCATTTTGTTTTACTTTTCAGGAATAGGAGAATCGACGTCGAAAGGGGGTATGTTGGCAACCACCGTTGATTCCCCTAGCTCATGCGCATGGTAAGCAAGTTCTCTGCTGCGTAATAGTTATACTTAGTTAATAGATAGTTAGCAAAAGTCAATGATGAGTATTGCATGTAAGCGAGAACATTGTGTAATAGCTTGTTTCTATTCTGCTGTTCAACGTCTTCGTAGTTTAAATAAATGTTTGTCATGTATATAGAAGACGTCATTTTATTCTTCACTTTCTATGTTTTAATTTATCTTTAAATGCTTCTTAAGATATCTTTACCTGCAACTGATGGCGGCTTCTGCGTGACAACTGCTAAAGTCATGAACTATGCATTCAGAGAAGAAACCCATAAATTGCAGAATGGGAATGTACTGATTATTGCTGCACTTAGACAGTCTGTAAATTAGGTTAATCTTTTCATTCTAAAAATTAATAATAAATAATATTTTTTATGTTTAAATATGTTTCATGCTCTGATGCATTATAAAATTCAAACTGGACGAGAAAATTCTAATAATCTTGAAAATCTTATCCGAAAGTGTACAGACTACCTTAAATTTGTAATCAAAATTATTGACTTCTGAAAAAATGGAAGGAAAATGTATTATTGAATTCTTTAGTTGCAAATCACTCTAGGGTCGCACATTAGCATCTTCAGGGTTGAATGGACTGATGCGTACAAATTGTAAAATTCGATTATATCATAACTGTTCCTTTGGCCTACCCTGGTATTGTCATTTTATATATTTCAATATTTCTTAAAATAATATTCTTACAAATTTGTACATATGTAGGCAATTTTAGTGAAACTGTAGTATTTTCCCCCTTGTTTAATGTAACATGAAAATCTAAAGAAGCGGAGCTTTACTGGAAAAGTAAGAATACGGGAGCACGTTATTTTTAAAACTGAGTTAAATGTTATGGCTTTATCGCTAAACTGGACAGAAATCGTCAAGCTTTAGCTATTAATTTGGCGAGAAATCACCAAACGTCGCCACATTTGGCGACAAATGGCAACATTTTGGTCCGGCCCCTGTATTATTCTAATGGGTATTGTAATTGAATAAATGTCATTGATCACTATATGCAACTGTAACCGTACCCGGCTCTTAGATATAACTTGAACCGTATGTATCTTTCAAAAAGAATTTTTGGAGAGATGGATTTACTATAAATATCTTGGCGGACGGGTGAAAACTATATAAGCCCGGAGAGAGCAGTTTCGGAGCAAAGTTTAGACTCGACTGCTAAGTATTGAGATATCTCCGTGTTAGCTTCGCCTTTCAGATGCGCTTTCCATTATGTTGTATCTAACGTTCTTAGTAGTTTGCGGGGTAATTACTGATTGTATTCTGTGATACTGTGAAAAATTGTACAAGTATTTTTGTGGAAAGTTCCAGAACTGTGAAATGTTTCTTTTGAGAAAATAAATTTTATCAAGCTCTAATCAACTCTGTGTACAATCAGTCTATTACAACTTACGCGCACGAAAATATATTTGGGAAAATATCCATTTTTAAAATTTTTCTTGTAATATCTACGTCTTATAATTTGGTTTGGATATTATTATACGTATATTATCAAGCCTGTTGCTGGGGAGACGAGCGCCTACCTGCTGATTGTTTTATGAGCCGCTATATAATATCATATATAAGTCCCTATATAATAGTTTCATACTGCCTTCTCTGCGGAGTTCCTGCATTAAATTACCCGATGTCATTCCGTTATTCATACTTTAATTTTATTTAAACTGCCTGCGGAATTGGGAGCTCACATGGGAGTCAAGGTCCTTCAGAGGCCCAACAATGAAGGATGATCATTATAATGAAGGATGATCGACATCTACAATGAACAATGAAGGTTCTACAATGAAGGATGATCGACGATCTACGAGAGCGACGAATAGCTTCTAAGTTAATTTTCTGATTTTAACGCCGGGAGTCTAAAGAGACGGAGGTTATTATTCCCAAACTAATAAAGGTGTAAAATGTACTCCCTCCTAGAAGTAATATTACACTGAAATAGATTTGCTGGGATAGCTGATAATAATATTAAAAATGCCAATACTTTATCTGATAATAATGTTGTAAATGTAGATGATACTTCTAACAATAATAATAGTAGTAATTCATGTAATGATGTGCGTTTTCTAATGTGAGTTCTAATCCTTGTAATAATGCTGATTCTGGTATGTGATTGATAATAATTCTCTGCAAACCCTGCTACATTTCCTTAAACGATGGCTTATGTTTGCACACTTCCCCTTCAACTTCTATGGTTATCGCTGACGGCAGGAATATGGATTCATCACTTGGATTTATGTGTCTCCTAGATGTGCACAATTTTGGTTCGAACTTTTTCTTGTATCTTCGAAACTGTTACGTGTTCGAAAATCGACAGATGTGTTATTCTGGGATAGCGTCTTATATGCGGGTGTCCACTAAAGCAAGCTGCAATGCTGCCTGAGCCGAGGTTATTATTCGTTGATAGGTTTCCTCTCCGCTTTAATCTTTACTATTGTACTGTGTTTAATCTCTCTCTCTCTCTCTCTCTCTATATATATATATATATATATATATATACATAGAGAGAGAAAGATAGACATATATAAAATATAAAATTAAAAAAGTTTAAATTCATAATAATACAAAAAGGATACATTTTTAATGCTTTCTTCTCTATAAACTTTCTCGAGTCATGTCGCCCCCTATAGTTTTTCCATTATTAACTATTTTGTATATTTCTCATTCTGCTCACATTTTAATTTTCTGATATGGAGTCTGAGGGTTCTTAAACGTAGGTACTTCCTGAAAAATAATTCTTGGAAGGCATGACTGTGTAAGCAAACATGATACAAAATAAATATATACGCAATACCTGTTTCTAAAAATTTCATATTATGGGCTCAAATTCATTTAGAGAGATGCAATGTTAAATGTTAAAATCGAAATTTACCTGAGGCATGACCTATGCTGAAATCAGACAAAAAGATCAAATTTAGTAAAAGATCTCGACTTCACAGCAACGGCCCTGATGCTATATGAATAATAACATTTAAATCAAATTATGAAAAGTAGATTTTACAAAAAAAAAGTTAAATACGAGTTAACAAATATTGAAATATGTAACATAAGATTGCCAGAGGGACCAAATTAACAATTATGACAAAATTGAATTTCTCAGTCTCAATATATTCTGTCCTGAAAATGCCTAGAGTGGTTTACAGTTAAAAGAGTCAATAACTCATTTTCAGTCCATCTTTACAGAAGTCAATAATTTCGATTACAAATTTAAGATTTACTTGTACACTTTCGGATATTGTTTTCATGATTATTAGAATTTTATCTGATAGTTTGGACTTTATAATTCATCAGGGCGTAACACATATTTAAACATAAAATCTATTATTATCATTATTATTAAATTTTAGCATGAAAAATATAACCTAAGTTACAGACACTCTGAATGCAGTAGCTGCAAAAAGTCAATGTATTAATATTTCATGATGACTATGCATCTATTCTGCAAGAAAGAGACAGTTCTTATTATCACACTATTGTTAACTTGGAAAATTTCATGCCTAAAAAAATATAATAATAAAATATTATCTTACAAGTTTAATTTTAAAATTTTGTCACTAAAAGCCTCTGTCGTGAAATTCTGGATTTGCACTTTGACTGCACGTTTTATATATTTTAGTTGTCTTTATATTTGTCTATAGTAGCAATATTATCTTCTGCATTAATGCAGTTAAAACGTGATCCACTAGTGTAGAACCGGGATGTCAAATACATCCGCAACTCAAAATCGCAAACGTCAAGGCCGCCGATTGAGAAAAACCGGGCAGCAAAACGTGACTGACTAATCATTTCGATATATGATTTCGGAGAGGTAGTTACTCTGCTGCCCTTAAACAACACTACACTACACATTCCAACAGCACACACAGGTGATGAGTTATACGCATTAGTCACCAACTTCATTACTGATCTGGTAAACGCTCTCGATGGCAACAGAACTCCTGTTTCACACAGGAAAAAAGCCACTGATCCTGAACTTAGAAAGCTCATCCAAAATAGAAACGCTGCACGCAAAGAATGGCTGAATTACAGATATCCAGCAGATAAGACTGTACTCAATCAATTAAACCAGCAAGGTCAGGGCTCTCACACGTCCAACACGCACAACGCGACTAGGCCACTTATCTCTCCTCCCTCTCAGCTGAGAAAAGCTCTGTCTGGAAGGTGACAGCAAAATTAAAGAGATGCTACACCAACATTCCGCCCTTAAACGGCCGATAACAAATTGCCACCACCGAAATTGAGAAAGCTGATCACTATGCTTCTCAATTTCAAAAAGTCACTAGCTGATCACTATGCTTCTCAATTTTGCACAAACAACATCTCTCACCCTCCAACGGAACACTTGGTTACCAGCACACTATCACAATTCCTCTCAAAACCACGCACAAACAACATTACTCCTGTCAAACCATGAGAGGTCTACGGCTACATCGAGGAACTCCAAGTTAAGAAGAGTCCTGGACTGGATAAAATCTCCAAGAAGATGCTCAAAAACATGGGGATTCTTATGCTTTTAAAACTTGTTGAAATCATCAATGCCATGTTACGCCTGGGCCACTTTCCTTCGCCACGGAAGACCGCCAAGTCCCAAAGCCTGGAAAGCCACTATCGAAGCCATCGTCTTACAGACTCATTAGCCTTTTATCTTCACTAAGCAAGCTAGCAAAATTTATCATCTTGCAGAGAATCCTTGCATACACTGAATTAAAAAACATCATTATTCCACCGCAGCATGGGTTTCGTAAGAAGCACTCTACTGTACACCAGCTATATAGGGTCACTGAGCTGATCTCACAAGGCCTCCAAGACCATCAGCTACAGGTGTCATTTTCCTCGATGTAGCTAAAGCCTTTGACCGTGTTTTGCTCGAGGGCCTCATGCACAAAATCATCCCTCTGGGCTTCCCAGAGTACATCACAGCCATCACTTATTCCTATCTTAAGGATAGACACTTTATCGTTCGTGTAAACAATTCAATCTCTACCCCACGGGCTATCAAGGCTGGCGTCTCGCAAGTGAGCCTCCTCGAGCCCATTTACTGAAGTCTGATTGAGTCTGAAGTGACAAAAGTCATGGGATACCTCCTAATATTTTGTCGGTCCTCCTTTTGCCCGGCGAAGTGCAGCAACTCAACGTGGCATGGACTCAACAAGTCGTTGGAAGTCCCCTGCAGGAATATTGAGCCATGCTGCCTCTATAGACGTCCCTAATTGTGAAAGTGTTGACGGTGCAGGGTTTTAGGCACGAACTGACCTCTCGATGATGTCCCATAAATGTTCGATGGGATTCATGTCGGTCGATCTAGGTGGCCAGATCATTCGCTGGAATTGTCCAGAATGTTCTTCTAACCAATCCCGAACAATTGCGGCCTGGTGACATGACGCATTGTCATCCATAAAAATCCCATCGTTGTTTGAGTACGTGAAGTCCATGAATGGCTATAAGTGATCTCCAAGTAGCTGAAGGTATCCATTTCCAGTCAATGATCGGTTCAGTTGCACCAGAGGACCGAGTCCATGCCATGTAAAAACGGCCCACCACCAGCTGGATGGAACCACCACCAGCTGGAACAGTGCCTTGTTGACAACTTGGGTCCATGGCTTCGTGGGGTCTGCGCCACACTCGAACCCTACCATCAGCTCTTACCAAGTGAAATCGTGACTCATCTGACAAAGCCACGGTTTTCCATTCGTTTAGGGACCAACGGATATGCTTACGAGCCCACGAGAGTCGCTGCAGGCGATGTCGTGCTGTCAGTAAAGGCACTCGAGTCGGTCTTCTGCTGGCATAGCTTAAGGAAGACAAATTTCGCCGCACTGTCCTATCGGACACGTCCCTCGTACGCCCCACATTGATTTCTGCGGATATTTGACGCAGTGTTGCTTGACTGTGAACATTGACAATTCTACGCAGACGTCGCTGGTCTCGGTCGTTAAGTGCAGGTGGTCTTTTGTCACTTCAGTGTATACATATTGTTACCCCCTTAATTGGCCGGAACTCAGTTCTTTCTATTGACAACAAATTACTCATTTACAAGACCCTTTCGCGTCCCATCCTCTCACATGCCTGTCCTGTTTGGGGATATGCTAGTTTTACTAATGTAAAGAAACTCCAAATACTGCAGAATATCTTACTCAGACAAGCGGCGAATTGTCGATGGTTCGTCAGAAACTCAATTTCTTTAGCTTTCTCCAAGAGCTTGAGGTACCAACTTTATATGTTCACTTTTCTAGCCTTGCAGATAAATTTTTCAAAAATATACCAAATGCTAATAATAGCACCATACCAGTGCTAAACTATGATTACAATATTGACTGCAATAGAAAACGGCCGCTTGCGGTCCTCAGATACCTTGATCATTAACTGTCTTTCTAATAATTCATCTACCTAGTTGTCCCACCTTAATTATATCTATGCGCAATCTCATATGAGATTGCGCATAGATACTGTATTGTTATTCTGGTCAGCAGCTAAGTGCTGTATATATTTACCTGTACATAATGTATATATTCTCCTAATTTTCACTATGCATTTATGTTTACTCCTAATATGTAAACATTACACATGAGAGATTCTCAAATTCTGCGAGCTAAGGCATTTCTTTTACCACGCCTTTTGCTTATCCGCGCACTTACCTTACTCATGGAATGCACCGCAGGTGTGTTTCTGTTGGACTCTTTTATGTGCTCACCCAGACTGTGAACTGTTCTGACCCAGACTGTGAACTGTTTCATTGGTTAATCTTTGGATTATGGTAACTGGGCGATTTTTTGGCGAAAATTTGGCGATCAACCCTGTTACAGCAACCTGCTAGTTTTTGTTTGGACGCCATTTTGTTTTCACGAAGTAAAGGCATGTTTTTTTTTTACTCAACATTTCCAACAATCTGCTAGCCGATTTACGCTTATGCTAGAACTTTTATGGAAGAAAAGTGCTTAATCATGACGAAGATTAGGTGCGAAATTGGGAGAAAGTGCAGAATCGCCCACTGCTTGCCGCGTTTTTACGAATTTCACATACACGGTATCATCCATGTACACGTCGACCTATTTTCACTTAAAAAAACACCCCAGAATTGCACAAAAATGGCAATGCGTACATTCTTGACTATATCCATGTACACTGCTAAAGTCCTAGCTAGTAACCTTTATCGCCTTACCAAAATGTCGCTAAACTACCTGTTACCATATTCCAAAGATTAGCCGTTTCATTTTCTTCAACACGACTCATAAACTGTTCGAACTTACAAAGAATCGAAAGTCGAAATCATTACGTCTACACGTATATAGGATAGCGTCTACACGCGGGCACCCGGATCTGCGAACTTCATCGAGTTTGCCTGAGCCGAAGAATCTGCTTGTGCTTTCTCTTTGGAGCGGTTCTTTTCAACTGCTTTTGAGTAATTTGTGTTTTTGCCTGTGATTTATCATGGAAAAGAACGCGTCGGATGAAATTACTTCGGAAATTTGGGAATCGACTCCCCGGCAGCTAACACCATGTGCAAAAATGGTGTCGCTAAGCCTACCGCGTGGGCAGATGCAAGTGAAGCCGTTGAAAATATGGATGTGTTATCATCAGTTTGTATCGTGAAGAAATTTGGGTTAATCTTTGGATTATGGTAACTTGGCGATTTTTGGCGAAAATTTGGGAAACTAACCCTGCTACAGCAATCTGCTAGTTTTTGTTCGGACGCCATTTTGTTTTCACGAAGGCATGTTTTTTTTTTTAATCAACATTTTTTTCCAACAATCTGCTAGCCGAATTACGCTTATGCTAGAACTTTTATGGAACAAAAGTGCTTAATCATGACGAAGATTAGGTGCTAAATTGGGACAAAGTGCAGAATCGCCCACTGCTTGCAGCGTTAAGAATTGCACATACACGGTATCATCCATGTACACGTCGACCTATTTTCACTTAAAAAAACATCCCAGAATTGCACAAAAATGGCATTGCGCACACTTTTAAATTTATCCATGTACACTGCTAAAGTCCTAGCTAGTAACCCTTATCGCCTTACCAAACTGTCGCCAAACTACCTGTTACCATATTCCAAAGATTAGCCGAAATTTGTGTCGCCGACCTTGATTTTATTACAAATTTGGATTAGTTAAATCTAAATAATATGGAAAATGTGTGCAAATTATTGAAGCTCGATATTTTCACGTCCAAGTGCTTAGATCCTGATCCAGTGGATTTTGTGATTCAAAGTTTAGCTGCGTGTGCAAGTAAATTAGTAAATTGAAAGCTATCTCCGAAAGTCTGCATTATAATTTTCTTGACATTAATTGTCAGCTACCTTCGGATATTAATAGTGATCAACTTCTCGGCACGCAAAAGCTTTCCAAACGGATTAACATCTACAAGGAATGTGCCACAACTATAGAGGGTAAGTGTGCAATTTCACTTGCCGATAGGGTACAACTTAATGGTAAGTCTAATGTTAATGCAAAATTGAATGTTCATAAATGTAAAAGTGGTGGTAATTTAAGTGACTCCAGTATAGACGATGTTTCTTTCAAAAAAAAAAAAAAAAAAAAAATCTACTAAAACATGTAAATGCTTAAAAAGAGTCACTTCTAAAGCAAATCTTGCCTTGCATAATAAGTTTGGCGGACTGGCAGTTAATGATGGTACTAATAATTTTGATAATTATGTTAACCCCAGTAGAAATCATGTTGCAAATAAGAATAATAGGTTTAATCCTAGTATCCGGTGCACATGGGTTTGGCTACTTTTGACGACTTTATGATAAGCAGTAAAAACGGGATATATACGATGAGTAGTAAACGGGTCATTCAAAGAATATATATAGTATATATTACGTATATACTCACATAGTATATAGTATATAGACGTTCTTTGGATCATTTTTGCTGTTGGCGATAATTTTCAAAATCGCGCCAACGCTGCACAGTATACTAGGATTTTACCTAATAATAACCAAGATAATAATGTTTCTATGTCATATAATGATGTTAATTTTGTTAATTCTGATATTGAAATTGATAGCTCTGTAAATGTAAGTCGTGATAATGTTAGTGCAAACCCCACGGGCGTAGGCGAGCAGCAGCAAGTCTACGGCATCCCCCATTATGGTCAGACCCAAAGAGGGTATTAATTATTATACATTCTTGCAAGAATTGCAAGCTCAGTTATCTAATTGTGTATTTCATGGCCGCGTCAGCGGTGAGTTTCTGAAAGTTGAGCCGGAATCGGCTGATGACCATCGCACGCTGAGCTCCTTTTTCCTTGAGAAAGGTTAACTATGTTATTAATAGGAAACACAAGAAACCAGTCAAGGTCCTCATAAGAGGCCTTCCTATTGATGCTAATACTAATATAATTAAAAATCACTTCGGGAGCTGCGTTATGATGTGTATAAGGGTGTTCAACTCACCCGATTTAAAATTAAAGCGGTTATGCCTCTGTTTCAGGCTCAAATTTTTCCTGATGAAAATTTCGAAAAGATTTATGATACTATGTACTTAATGTTGTTCCATATCAAAATAAAATCAAGTTCCTCAGTGTCACAATTGTCAAAAGTGGCATCATTCGTCAGAAAATTGTCATGTCGCGCCCAAATGCGTCAAATGCGTTGGATTCCACAAAACTGCTAATTGTGACATTGAGGGTCGCATAGCTGCTCCTAATGTGAGAACTGCCTAGGGCCGCACACAGCATCATATAGGGGATGCCCAAAGTTTCCCGTATATAAGAAAAAAACCTAATGCAACTCAAGCCGAAAATTCCATGATAAAGCCTGACATAAGTTTTGCACAAATGCTCAGACCCCAGCAGCCACTTAACTTGCCTGCACAGACACCTACTATGCCTGTTACTTCTAAACTAGATAATCCGTCCTCGGTCACCACTGCTGCTGCCCATGTTAATGCTCACCAAAGCTCTGGTCCAAAACATTTTATGCTTAATAGTCAATTCTCTGAATTCTTATCCCTTTTTAATGTTATGAATGACATCCAGAAGGAAATTGGTACTAATGTTGTAAGGATCTTAAGTTTTACTAACGTTTATTTTATTTTAAATCTTTACTATCACTTCTTATTTTCTACTTCCGGCCAGAATTATAAGCGTTAAAGTATTTATGCAAAGTTTGTCTGGCGAACGCCAAGTATTTAAGTTGTGGCTTTTTGCCAAGCGAGAGAGAGGAAGCAGTTAGTCGAAGCAGGCCGCTTACCTTAGAAGTTTTACTCACTTGCTGGTTGACTTCCAGGCCAGAGGTTTAATCCTCTTGATAACTTTAAACGTATTGTAATGTTCACAGTTCTCTGTACTACATACGGCTTCCTGTTAATATAAGGCCAATCTTCCACGTTTATTATTTTAAAGTTAAATTAGAGTTTAGTTTTATTTCTATATTTTTACGTTTAGACCACAAGTAGTGGGTCTTTGTATTCCGAAGTACGGAAGTTATTGTAAATAGAGAAAAATAAAGGGTTTTGTATACCCTTCTTGTGTATCCTGTCTACTTCCCACAGTTATTGAACATAGCTTTAGTAAGCTCTCTGTTCCGAGTCAGGTCCTTGCATATTCCCGAAGAAAGTAAGACGGAACATTGAACCTGATAATGTAACTTCAATTATTCAAATATTCAAGAAATATATGCCCAAATTAGGACTATGTGATACATATATATAGAAAATGTTTGTACTGTACTTAGTCCTTGAAGAGGTTAACGGACTATCTTCACAGAGCTAATTATGTATAGTGACCTTAAAATAGTGACATGGAATGCAAATGGTCTCTTGCCTAAGATACACGAGCTACAAATTTCTGTAAATCAGTATAGTCCTGACGTTTTACTTCTACAGGAACACAAGCTTAGTCCTACCTTTTCTTTCAGCATTGCCAATTATGTGCAATACAGGCATGACAGAAACAGAACCAGCAGATGTCCTGGAGGGATCTTAATTATTCTAATTAAGCGCTCCATCGCTCATTACCGAAACACATTGCCACAGTTTTTAGTACTAGCTATTACCATCACATCACTCCCTACACGACCAATCACTATTATTTCCCCTTATGTGCCACCCACCCACAGATCACGAGAGATTATTTTGCACGACTTTGAAGCTTTATCCCGCATCAACAACAGAATCGTTTTTGGAGGAGATTTTAACGCACGTCACCGCGAGTGAACTGCAATAATGACACATTCCTTGGACGGGTAATATCCCGATTTGCCCACTCAGTCGGTATTTCCATAGCAGCTCCACAAATCCCATCACGTTACGATGGTTCTTCAGCATCAGTGCTGGATTTCTTCATGTTAAGAGGCTGTGCCTCGAGACACGTTGAAAGCCTGAGTGAACTTTCCTCAGACCATAACCGAGTCCTAATTGAGCTGGACGTCTCTATTCGTAACACACCACTCAACAAGACCTTTATCACTAATTGGATGGGTTACCACAAAGCCTTAAACAACACATCATTATTCATTCCAACACTAAACACGAGCGATTAGTTAGAAAGTTTAGTTAGTAATTTTACAGCAGAGATTAAAAACGCACTGCAACATAACTGTACTACTGCTCCTAATCGTGTCAAAAAATGCAGCAATCTTATTAAGAGAAGAAATGCCGTGAGAAGACAGTGGCAGCGCTCTGGCTACCCTCCAGACAAGACATTGCTGAACCAACTGAGTCGTCAAGTCAGGTTCCTAACCCAGTAACACAATGACAAAGACTGGGCTACTTATCACTCCTTCCTCTCTAGGAAAATAATTCTGTTTGGTTTGGTTTTGGTTTGGTTTATTTAATTACGGCAAAGCACACTAGGGCTATCTGCCTAAGGGGAGGGATGCCTTCGTGGAGGACTTTCTAAGGGAAACTGGCTCGTATACGCGTTACACATGGGGAAAACCACGAAAACGCCCATGCAGCCAGCCCGTTCGCGGGATTCGAACCTCTGACCGAATTACCGGTGTTCAGCGACTTTACCGCTCGGCCGCTGGTGGGCTCTGTTTGGAAGGTAACCTCCAAACTGAAAAGATGCTACACCAACATTCCCCCCCTTAATGGCAGCAATGGAATCGCTTACACAGAGGCTGAGAAAGCTGAGTCGCTGGCCGATCACTACGCTACTCAGTTCAGCACTAACAACATATCACACCCTCCCACTGAATCTCTTGTCTCACAAACATTATCCAACTACTGAACACAATCATGCATAAACAACATTCCTCCAGTTCAGCTCTCGGAGATCTATGGCAACACTGAGAGATTGAAAATCAAGAAGAGTCCTGGCATCGATCAAGTCTCAAATAGGATGTTGAAGAACATGGGATTACACATGTTGCTTAAGCTCACGAAAATCCTAAACTGTATGCTGAAACTCGGACGTTATCCTGCTGCATAGAAAAATGCGGTGATCTCTGCAATCCTGAAGCCTGATAAATCTTCCACAGACCCGGTTTCATACAGTTCCATCAGTCTTCTCCCGACACTGAGCAAAGTTGCGGATCAAATTACTCTGGAAAGACTACTCAAGTATGTTCTTGAAACAAACTAAACTCCTTATTGACGAACAGCACGGCTTCAGAAGGAAGCACCGCACCGTACACCAGCTGTACCGAGTTACAGAGGTTATTTCAAAGGGTTACCAGGACAAAGCTGTCACTGCAGCCCTGTTTCTCGATGTGGCCAAGGCCTTTCACCATGTCTGGCTGGAGGGCTTAATCCACAAATTTATTACTCTGGGAATTCCAGGATACATCACAACCATCATTCGCTCTTACCTTCTAGGTTAACACTTTGTCGTTCGTGTAAATAAAACACTATCCACTCCTAGATACACTCAACCCTATCTTGGGCCCCTATTATTTAATCTTTACACGAACGATATCCCACAAACACCACACACCACTCTTGCACTTTATGCAGATGATAGTGCGGATTCTTTCACAAAATGCCTCTTTTAGCTCAGTCATACTATCATTACAAAGCCATGTACACGCACTAGAATCCTGGCTTACTGCCTGGAAGATTGCCATCAACGTGCAGAAGTCCGACGCAATCCTCTTCACAAAGAGGAAAAAAGATATTGACAGAAATATCCAACTTCAAACGTTTGGAAATCCTATACCCTGGACTAAGCAGACCCAATACTTAGGCGTTATCCTAGATCATTGGCTCACATGTTGCCATCACATTACACATATTGCTTTATGCAGGGGGGGGTATAAACATGTGAAACCTGTTCAACTCTGCAGATGATTCTACAAAACAGATGTGAAAAAATTCACCAAATTTCCTACTTTGCGAATGATGCAATGACGTTAACGAAACCTTTAGGTTTGCAAAGTATTTGAATATAATGGATGTATGTGCCCATTTTGTGCTGTAGAAGTAACATTTTGATGAATGAAACGTGTCATGGGAATCTGTAAATGTTACTTCATTTCCTAATATAAAAATATTCACCATTTTAATGCAGAAAACTTAAATATTACTCCAAAACGAATATTGACTATCCGCCGAAATGGAGTTGTGGTGCCCTCTATTTTTCAATATTGATACTAACCGAAAAAACACTAAAAAAAAAAAAATATTCGGCAAATATTTATTAATAACATGATAAAGTATGCTATTTTTGTAATTCAGCAGAATCTCGAGGATGTATTCTATGTAACAGCAGACTTTTTCAGTACAGCATTTTTTATGAGATAATAGAGCGCTAAATTTGCTTATGTTGAACGAATAGTCAGACATTTGTCAACAAACCGCCTTAAATGAGTAAATCAAATAGTATGAACAAAATTCAATGTATGCGAACGCACTTAGTCAAAAATAAAATGCAGTATCAGCATTTCACATGGATGCTCTAGCAAATCATCAATTTTTACAGTTCTATAAATTCCCTTGAAGTACGTAAAAATGAAAACATTTGAGATGGAAGTTTAAAATACTTGAATAACAAGAAAATTTACAAAAGTACATCAAACATGAAAATTATTCTAAACAATTATCAAGGAACAAATTTAATATTTTAGCTTTAGCCAAATTAGAGGAGATAAAGTTCATCTTTAGGAGATGAGCTCACAAGCTTTTCAATTGGCCCTGAGATTTATCGCTTGTTTGATGTTTCCTACTTCGAAGTTTGCATAAGTACTGCTGATTTTAGTATCGCAGAGAACACAAATGTCAGATTTTCGCTTCACATCTCGAAAAGCAGTTTTCTCCCAATCGGACACCTTGTAATGTTCATTTTGAGACCCAAGTCAGAATGAAAGTAGAAGAATGGCTAGGTGCTTCCACGGTTCTAAATGCCGATGGTTTAACTAATCTAAGAGAAGTTGCGGATATTATCCCCAAATTGAACCCCAAGAAAGTTACGGAGTTACGAACTTAATCATCAGGAACCTCCCACGCGGTGGGATCACAAGACTCACCAGCATTTTTAATATTTGCATTACGTTATGCTACTTCCCGGACATCTGGAAGTACGCAAAAGTTTTCCTACTACCGAAGCCTGCAAAGGACATCACTAAGGCGGAAAATCACATGTTCATAAGCTTGCTCTCTAATATAGGCAAGATCATTGAACGAATAATTTTAAGGAAATTCCAGCCTTATTTACAGTTACTTCCGGAAGATCAGTACGGATTTCGGAGCGAACTTTGCACATCTAAACAACTGATTAGGCTTGTGGAATTTATCGGCTCTGCTCTGCATCATAAGAGTTGTACTGCAGTGCTCATGCTGGACTTGGCCAAAGCATTGGAGCGCGTCTTGAATGAGGACTTAATTTATAAATTGATAATGATGAATTTGCATAGAGAACTGATCTTACTCATCCGATCTTATATTTCAAATCGTTACTTTACAGTTAGCTGCAAGCAGAGTCATTCTGGATACAAAACTATCGCTGCAGGCGTCCCCCAGGGGTCCTGTCTTGGCCCAGTACTCTATCTTTTCTATGCGGCTGATTTCCCGCGGGATAAACTCAACAGAAATACATTGCTGGCCTGCTATGCGGATGACACCGCTGTAGCGGTCAGATCTATTCAGCGTAACAGGGCAATTTCTGTTATGCAGGATATAATTATGGACATTGAGGAGTGGTGCTCCAGGTGGAAGATTTCCATCAATGCGACTAAATCACAGCTACTTCTTGTTAGAAGGAAGAAAATACTGGTCTCAGTTCAGCCACTTTACCTATTCGGCCAACATGTCCCGATGATAAACAAGGCCAAGTATTTAGGTGTTTACTTGAATCAAAGACTCACGTGGAGCACGCATGTCAATTACATTGCAAATAAGACCAGAGAAGTTGCTCAACAATTACAAGTACTGCTAGGGCGCAGCTCGCAGTTAGATCTGAGAAGGAAAAGGCAGATTTATATTTCTATTTTACGACCAATTATGTGTTATGCGTCCCCTGTCTGGGCGACTGCTACGAACTCAAATATCAACAAATTGCACGTGACTCAAAACACAATCTTACGCGCCATTACAGGAGCGCACTTTTACATCCGTAACAAACTCCTGCACGATGATTTACAAGTTGAATATATTGGCAAATATCTGCAAAAACGTAACAGCAAATTCTTTGACAAAGGTTTGAATTGCAGCAAAGGGAACTTTAATGCTGTACTGAACTATGTCTGCATTCCTGAGGACTACAATATCAGGCCTTTTGCGGCTCACAGAATGAGGGATCACAATTTTGTCACTTAGCCCAGTCGTTTTTAAATATGTAAATAACGCATTTTCATGTGTACATTACTTCACTTTCATTGCTTTATTACATGTTTAACACTGTATCCCATGCACATTTCGTGTATTTTCATTTCTTTTGCATCTTCATATCTCCATACATGTGATTATTACTCTTGTTTCAGGGGTGAAAGTTAAGTTACTTTGATGATTGGACTTTTGTCACTATGGCCGATGGGCCCTCTTTTCCTTACATGCTCCGATTTCCCGGCAGGGAACTAGCTGATAGTTGACACTCTGATTGTCCTTAGGGGATTAGATAAATACAGCTTATTAAAGCCCTGTTGGGCTAATATAAGCATAAGCAATTAGCATTTAAGCATTTAAGCATCGCGGAGAATAGAAACTTGCCTTGAGGAAAAAATAATAAAAAATGCTTTGAGGAAAAAAATAATAAAAAAATCATATTAAACTTAATATGCTGCATTGTGTGGTCTCTTATATAGTGAACAAATGTTAGCAATATGTGGGAAGCTTGACTTTAGAATTGAAGTAAAGAAATTGTGCGAAGGGAGTAAAATCATAAAATAATATTTAGTTCGCCTTTAGCGAAGGCAGATTGAACTTCTTGTATAACAGATTAGAGAAACCATTAAAATTATCAGAATTTGCATTAGGGGCACTCTTAGCATTAGTTTTTATCATTTTAACAATATTAGAGCGATTATCATTATGAATGCCTATAGCAGCAGACGGATTTACCTGTCATTTCTGGTAGTTTAGGATTTCAGGGAATAAGGTTTTTACCCGCTGCTAAGGCCTGAGAGTAGCTGATTCCAAGTTTTGTCAAGCTCTTGTTGTTAGGCTAATTCGTGGGAAACTGCACATCCGAGATAAGAAGTAGGGTGTCCTCTCTCACCGCAGCAGTGTGTGCAGGAGTTTCTTCCCACTTGCAGGCAGTCTTTAGTTCTGCGGCCAAGGATGCACTTAACACAACGAAATTTACCTGTTTCTGTAGAATGGTACTGCAACTGGCAGCTGTGGCACTGAGGATCCTGCTTTTTAGAAATGAATTTTTCCACTTCAGTGGAGAGGAGTAGTAAGTCCTATAGAAAAAATTTGCTCCACGGTTGTACGATGGTGAGATTTGCAACATAAAAAGTGGCATCGGTAACCCGGCGTCGGTTGAGCTGTATGAGCTTCTGAACTGAAAAACTTCTATTTCAGTGCTAGCATTATTTTATCGCAACTGGTGTTGATACGGAGGCCTCGTAATAAAACCTAAAGAGCCTGGTTTAATTTGGGGTTCATGATATAATGTTGAATTTTCTGAGCACTAAGAATGCAAGTTGACTTCCCCCGATGATCATGTTCCATGCGTGGGAAACTTTTTAACTTTTTAACCCTGTTAAGTCTGCCAAGAAATTTGGCATCAGTCATGGTAAAATGTTCCACATATTCCAAATTGTCACAGTATTCTTAGTTCCAAAATTCCAGTATCTTTCTATTGCCATTCATAAAATTCATCAAATCCTTTGTAAATCTAAACTCTGCAGCTATAAAATTCTTTTTATGTTACTATGTTTTCCCCTAACATGTCGCAATAATAAGCAGTCTTCGACCAAATGTTGTGCATTGCCTTCAGCATTACAATAACTACAACTATTTTGGAAATTAAAATCTTTTCAGGTACGCCGAGAAGCACCCGTGTCCAGTAATTATTTATTTGTAATCAAAATCATTATCATTTTCATATTTTTAGAAACTTCAAACTCCAACAGACAATCTTTCCTTTTTCTCGAAATGTTCCATTTCTCTTGCCAGCAACCATTATAGAAATCCTTGATTTAAACAATAACAATCCTTTTTGATGCTTGAATAATCTTGGACTAGGTACAAGAACACAGAGGTGGCCGTGCAGTTTGCCAAATTTTATGTATAGGAATACAAAAATCAGAAAAATGTACCTATTTTTTCAAGTCAGCGGTAGAAAGTCCTCCACGAAGGCATCCCCCCTTAGGCAGATAGCCCTCGAGGCTTTGCCGTAATTAAATACACACACACTCAAGTCAGCGGTATATTATCCAAAACTTAATAAATTGCATTTACTAAGTTAATGCTATATTTCACCGCAATTTTTAAATGTTATTTTTAACTAATAAAACCAATTAAATACATTTCATTATTTAATTTTTAAAAAATGTTATAAGAATGATGGAGATACTTTTCGCCTCTTTGGGATGAGACTGCAAGTGTCATTTTTTTTAATGATCACGCCTCTTAAATTAAATGGTACAAAAAAGTTAACGTTGAAAGTACTAATTCTTATTTATTATTCATTAAAGATTTTTTTCATTGTTTTTCTAAGACTGTGCTTAAATTTTTGCAAAATCTAAATCCGTATATTCTAGATTCTGCATGCACGGGACATAATATTAAGTTTTAGCCACACCTCATTTTAAAACCCCGCCTACTACGAGCGCATAGTATCGCAAAAACAATGTTTTCGATTTTTATTGAAATTCGACTATAAATATTTTAAAAAAATAATAAGCGGTTTTTTTTCTTTTTCTAATTGCTTTTCTTATATCCGTATGTATTGCATTTTGAAAGCGGAGATGTATTTTATAGTCATTTATTAATATTATTTAATAATATGTAACATTTAGCAATATGTGCTCAAGGTTTATACGGATATATGAACGTGATAATTTAAAATGTGATTTTTAAATTTCCAAATTTAAATAGAAAAATCTGCATTTGCTTAAGTAATGGCTTCAAAAAAAGAAGCTTAATTCCTTTTGTAATTCCTGTTAGAAATTTATCAAGTGCAGTAAATTTCTATTAGATGTCAGGATAAAATGTAACCATTTAATGCATATAGCTAGTCTTGAGTTTATAAGTTAGTATGCTTAAATTAAATTTCGTTCAAAATTAAATATTTTTTTAATAAAAATGCAGAGAGTAGTGAAAAATAATAACACTGAACTGAATACAAGTGAAATATTATGCTATAACTGGTGACACTTTAAAGTAAGGTATATTCATTAATACTTTAAAACGACTTTATTACTTGTCTTACTTTATTTTTGTAAAGAGGGTTTCTAAAATTCTAAGATATTTCGGTTAGTTCAATGCCGGATAGTCGGCTTTTGATTTTAGTTATGTTTTGATCATAGTTACTTATGTAATGGTTGTACAGTTATTTCTATAAATGCTAACATTTCTATACACTTTTTGCTCTGATGAAAATCTATTTTTCATCAAAAATATTTGGATAGCAGAAAAACAATTCGAAGTTGTTATCGGCTCTAAACAAACATCAACGTGATTTCGACTGGCCACATGGGCTCTATGAACATAGGCTGTATGAAATGAACAAACGATTGATTATCTTGGTTTTAACAGGTTGGTGTTTTAACTTAATGTTTATCAGGTGATAATCCCACCATATCTTCTAGGCATTCTTATTTTGCAGGATTAGTTTATTGGTAGCATTTTTATTTACAGAATTCATTTAATTAATGTCCTCTGTGCTGTCTCATAGTATAAAGGCAGTCCGTAGTTCTAGTATATTGTAACGTAATTGGGATTATGAGTGTAGTCCTCATTTTGCTCCGTTTTTCCTGTATTTCATTTGTATTCCTAATCACTACTTCCAGTATAAAGAACAGAGTAACGGGTATAAAGATTTGTATTCGTAAGGAGTAAAAAGAGTTATAAAAAGAGTTAGTAAAAAGACTATTTAAGAGTCGTGGTGGCGTGTTGAGAAGTAGAAAACGTCGTCCGCCGTCGATTGAAGGGCATGTTGATGGCGCCAACCGTGATTATTAATTAATAGATATTTAAATTCGAAACACTTATAATATTGTATCTACTTTGCTCCGGTGTTTAAATTGGGCTATGCTTTATGAATAAAGCAACAAGAAAACTAGGATTACAAATTAGTTTTTGTAAAGTAAGTCCATTCCAACCCTGCATAGATTCAAATTTAAAGTTGCTACAAATAATTTTTAAATCTGTATCCTCCACGTAAGAGTTTGAAGAAACTTTGTAACAGACTGGCACAAGTAATTCATAAGCAATTTTAACTTTGTAGAGACGTTTGTTAGGTATCAAAGAAATTTAAATCTGCATGATTAAATTAAATAAAATGATTAACGCCCAAGGTCATGAACTGTCCACAGTCATGTGTAAATGCGTCACAAATTCACGGAACCGGCAAAATCGCGAATTAGTGAGGTAGTTCCATGAAAATCAGCTCAAGTACAGTAGTTCCCTGTTTAGATCAGATTTAAGTTCTTAGTTTAGCTCAAAGTATTGACATTATTGAGTTCACTCTGCGAGCTGACACATTGAGGTTTTAAATACTGTCTTGTGTATAAAGTTCTTAGTAGTTTGAGGTGCTGGCTACTGTTTGCATTCTGTTATACTGAGAAGAAATGTGCGACTACTTTTGTGAAATGTTAGATTACCGAAAAGTGTTTATTTTCGAAAAATAAATTTTGTCAAGTTATCATCGGTTCTGTGTACAATCAATCCATTACGAACCCGCACACACATAATAGTATTAATATTGTCATAAATGATTCTTTTAATGGTTCTTACTTTCTTATACAGTACAAAGTCCGAAATCCGGACGTCCATACACATGCGCATTTGACTTTTCCTTCCATAATAAAACATGTGGAGATTTTCACTTAAAAATTCCGTTTCTTACTTTAACTTAGGCTCTAAATAAAATACCCCACGTTATGGAAAAACAATCATGTAAGCATAAATTTGTGAGATTAATAATTTGGCTCCGTAGCTGAGTACCTACTTGGCATATAACTCAAACTGAAACATTAACCTATTTTATATCCCTGAAATAACTCATGCTGTGATGTCTAAACTTTTTTGTATTAGTAATTGAATAACAAGAGTATGGCAACCTTTTATGCTAACATTACGCTTGGCGGTGATGACAGATTTTTAAATGCTCTAAGAAATGTTGACGAGGAAAAATTCAACAAAAATTTCTTTTCATACGCTAAAAATAGATTTTGTTAATAAAACTCATAGACCAAAAGATTACATTTAGTGCTATTTTAATCAAGAATAACTGATATGTTATTCCCCATAAACCCAGAAGCGGCGGCAGAATATGTCGCCACCGGACGACAGAATTTAGGGAAGATTGGAATTTGGGGAAGCAACCAGCGGCAAAATTAAGGGATGAGAAGTTTTTATGATTTAGGGAAAGCACTGGGATCCAAAGTTTAGGCACGATGAAAATTTAGAACTTAGGAAATCGCTTTGTAGCAGAATTTAGGACCCGTAGAGACTGCACCAGGCGGTATCGAGCGCCGGCCCTTGACAAAGCCTTAAGTATATGTGGGAATTTATTTATTCAGGACTAGGATTAGTTTGAAGCATGTGCAAGAAATAAACGTAGGTATAGGAAATAACTACAATTGAGGCTTAATTCAGTACGCAATAGGAGCAAGACAAAATTTAGGGAAACAACTTGGCTTTCGTCGCCAATCTTGTGATACGCAGCCAATAACGTATAACGGACGCTATAAAGCTAGACTAAAATTATCTTTACTGATTCTAAGGCATTTCATTTAATGTAGCAGACTGCGCTCATCCCTGATCTTCTAATTTGATCCAGCTTATTATTTTTGGCAGGCTGTTATTATTACGGCAATTTTATAAAAACTAAGCTTGAACTTTCGGTTATGTCGAAAAGAGTTTCCGATTCTGGAATTGCCAAAAGATCTACAAAGCGAAGCCATATTTCGGTGTCTATTAAACAAAAAGTAGAATTGCTGCAAAAAATGGATAAAGGCATATCCATCTCAAAATTATGCGAGGAGTATGGCATTGGAAAGTCCACTGTATATGACACAAGAAAAAAGAACTTATTGAATTTTTTGTGGAAGCATCTTAAACAACTTACATCGAAAGAAATGTTTAAAAAAGTAAGCAAATAAATAGTAAGCTTTTTTTTTTTTTTTTTTTTTTTTTTTTTGTAAATTTTGATACCCTTTAGATCATAATTGTTCTTTATTTCATAAATTACGATTTCATATTTTTAATTGCATAATTTCTGCATGCCATCTTACCAGATTTAAATTGATGATCTATTATCCGGAAAAATCTCAAATCCGGAATCGCCGAAGTTACGTCCAGTCCGGATTTCGGACTTTGTACTGTATTATTATTTTGCCCATTAAGAGAAAGACGGTAATAAAAGAAGAAAACTCGAAAGCTTAACGTTTTAAAGGTATATGACTGCAGGACATAAAGAGTAATTATTTTTTATTAATAGTAAAATATTATTAGAATCAACAGTCTATAATTTAAGAACCATATTGTAGCGTTGCGCGCCTCCAACTTGCACGCAACCAAGAGGTGACTGTGAAAACTGGATAAAAGACAGAGTCTTGTTAAGGGTTTAAGTCCCTTTTTATTCAACGTAATAAATTACAAGTGCGTGCTCTTGACGCTCACAAACTGCGCCAACTCGGCGGTCAAATAAAAATAATAACCTGAAAAGACTCTAACTACGAGGCTCTCTAAAAGTAACTAACTCACCGCGTTTTACAATACCGCTGCTAATTCAGCAAACTTGAAGATCACTTGAACGATTAACACTACTTCCAGGCAAGCACACAGGCCGAAACGCGGGGTTCTTCAATTTCTGGCCAACTACCTCCGCGCTCGTGAAGTAAGAATATCACACCTCGAACTCGTTTCCTTTCTATTTAAATCAGAATACTTCCGCTGATAATTTGAATCCTTGCGCGTTCTACTAAAATTTACATACTCTGGCATTGGCAGTTCCAGGGGAAAGTAAAGCTTGACAGGAAAGATAGTTTAAACTTAAAATAAATATTAGTTAAAATAAATATAAACCCTACATTTGCCGCTTCCAGAATTTGGAAAACTTGGAAGCAGGTCCTACAAACGACCTGTTGTAAGTTTCTCTAATTCTGAACTAACTGTCGAGAACCTCGTTTACACACACACACACACACACACACACAAAAAAAAAAAAAAAAAAAAAAAAAAATCTTATGTAACAAATTGTATACTAAAATTCTGTTGATAGTTATAACTCTCTCTTCTTACAGCAACTTTTCCTGGACTTCATCAATCAATCTTGGTCTTTCCTTCCAGCATCTGGAAGGAATAAGTATCAGTATCTTTCTAAATACATTATAATTTACACTTTCTTGACACAATAAATTTTTGTTTTTACACGATTCGTTTTTCATAGTTATTGCTTACTTCACATTCATTCAATTTTTCAAGCATTAATTTAACTTTACCCTGGCTCTCCACTATGTGTGGTGTCAAACGGGAATATTCGTGTTTTAGTCTTATAACACTTCCCCTAACCACCATGATTTGTTAGAATTCAACGACCAAATAGACACACCTTACTCGACATTCTACAACTCGATGAGCTACTTTAATATTCTTAAAAATTCAAGTGTAGGTGGAGAACCCTACAAAACACATTCATTCTAACTTCCCCCTCATTCATCTTTTAACATGCAGGCTTTCGCTCTAAAGCATGATTTTATCTACAGTTTAATACTTAAATTTTGAATTCATTCCTTTTAAGCCTTTTACTTTTAGCATCTAAAATTTTATGCTTCTAGACTAAATTCTACTTTTACATAACATTCAAGTATTTACGTACATTTACAAAATTTTAATACATATGATTCTTACAATTTACCATACAATGAATAAGAGAAAATAAATTTTTACTTTACTCATTCTTCGCCAAGCTGGCGGCACTGAAATTAAAATTCTTATTAATACAAGAATACGAAGTTATTTTTATCTTCGGCCAAATTTTGGCTTTAACATAACAGAATTAGTCTTTCAACCAACAGAAAATGTTTGTTTTTAGCTTTTATACTTAAAGAAAATAATACTTTTGCCTTAGCTAACTAAAGTAAAACAAAACTAAGTCTCAACCGAGACATATTGACTTTCGTCAAAACATAGAACTTCGTACTTATACATAACATTTCGGAACAAAAGAGAAAAAAAATTTTATAGAAGGTTTTAACTTATCTTTGAGTTTTCGATGCTTGAAACTCCGTCATTCTTTTTTGGAAATATTGGTCCCAAGCTAGAGGTTTCATGGACGTCAATCTTCTCCTTACTGACCTCCGAGTGTCGTCCACATTAGTTTTTCTTTTGCGTCCTCTACATGCTGGCCTCTTGGCGGAGTAATCGTCTGGTTGTTGGCATTTCCGTTTTTCCCTGGGACGGCTGGTCTTGACGTCCTCCGGTCTGGAGTCCTTCTTGAATTTCTTCTGTTCCTGGTATTTTTGTTTTGTGTTGCCGTTTCAGTTTCCGGAACGGCGGCCTTGCTGGCACCTGACTCTGTGGCCGTGTGCGCGTTCTCCTTGATGTATAATTTCTCCTGCGATCCGTTGTAGGTGGTGTTTTGCTCTTTACCACGGTTTCTTTACGCGGTGCATCTGTATTCTTGTTTTTCTTAAACGCTGGAGTTTGAAAGTTATTTTTTCTTTTTGATACCGACGTCCGGGTTGTAGAAGGGCTAGGTCTCTCTTTAGTTCTCTGCTTCTTGGGTGGTGGAATAGTTGTTGTTATTTCTGGACCTTCTACTTCGTTTAGACTTGAGTCCTGCAAGAAACGTTTAAGGATTTCAAAATCATTTGGATTATAGTATTTTTTCACCTGGTCGGGACTTGTTTTACAGATTTCCCCTCTCTCGTTCTTAAGATATAATACTACTCCTTTGATTTCCTGAATTACATAGGTACCTTCAAATTTTGGAGCTAGCTTTGCCGTAAAATTGTCTGGGGCACTTGATAAAGAAAATTTCCGCTTCACTACTTTATCCCCAACTTTAAAATCTGCTTCACGGCGTTTTCTATCATAATATGTTTTCTGCTTATTTCTTGCCGTATCCGAGCTTTTAAGCACCTGATCAATAAGCTTTTGCACATCTTTTTGTTTAAACTCTTGCTCTCTTTGTTGCACAAAGAATAATTTATCTAAAGGCGTAATTAATTTTCGGCCTAAAAATAATTCTGCTGGGGTTTTTCCCATAGTATCGTGATTTGCTGTTCTTAAAGCATAAGCTAATTCATTTATGTAGCCATCCCAGCGCTTGTGATGTGTGCTCACGGAGCTGCGAATTATTTTTACTATGTTTTTATTCACTCTTTCTGCTATGTTTGCCTGTGGTCTATACGGAACCATTTTGATATGGCGTATGCCAAGTCCATTGCATATGTTTTCAAATATTTGACTAATGAATTGTTTTCCGTTATCGCTAATGACTTTTATCGGTGCACCGTATTTTAAAATGTATCTGTGTAAGAATGCATCTGCGACTGTTTTGGCTGACGCGCGTTTAAGTGGAACAATTTCTGTCCATTTTGAAAAATGATCTACTATTACTAAAAGAAAACAATTTTTATTTAACTTGCTCTGGGGGAAGGGACCAAGAAGATCTATGCCTAAAATTTCATTCGGAAATGTAGCGCGAATGCTATTTAAGTACCCGGCCGGGCTGTAATTAATATCATTTATTAACTGACATTGATTGCAGGACCTGACATACGCCGTTACTATTTTGTATAATTGCGGGAAATATACCGCCTCGCGTACCCTTTTTAAAGTCTTTCTGACCCCTAAATGGCCCGCTGTTTTCGCGTCGTGTAATTCCTTCAAAATGCTTAATCGAAGCGAGGCTGGGATGACTGGTTTATACTCAAGATTTTCGTTTGTTGTTTTCGTATAAAATATTAAATTATCTATTATTTCATAGTTTTCTGCTCTATTTCTTATCGCATCGATGTCTGTGTGCTCAAAGCTTTTGGGGTCTTTCAAATATGCATAGATATTTCCAAATTCAGGATCAGCTTTCAGTTCAGTAATAATCGTATCTCTAGAATCTAAAATTTTTGAAGTCAACACAGCGCATTTAAGTTCATTTCCTTCATCGTCCAGTTTTATACGAGAAAGTGCGTCAGCTACATTGTTTTCCTTACCCGGTTTATATTTTATTCTGATATTATATTCTTGGAGTTTTAAAGCCCATCTTATTAACCTGGGCGTTAGGTTTTTCCCCGAGTAAAGTCTACCAACAGCCGCATGATCCGAAAAGACTGTTACTGGCGCTTTGCCGAAATAAACTCGAAATTTGTGTACAGCCATTAATACGGCTAATGTTTCTCTTTCTGTAACTGTATAATTCCTTTGTGTCTGATTCAATGTTTTACTAAAAAATGCCAGAGATGGTTATTTTGCATAAGAACCGAACCCACCGCATAGTCTGACGCATCTGCTGCAATTTCCAGGTTTTCGTCCCCCTCCGGGAATTTGAAAACAGGGGCATTAATGAGCGCTTCTTTTAATCTTTCAAATGCTGTGTTTGCTTCCGCTGTCCACGTAAATTTATCCCTTTTTCTTTTGATTACTAAGAGTGGTTCAACAATATTAGCGAAATCTTTTATGAAAGATCGATAGTAAGAACACAACCCAAGGAAAGAAGAAAGTTTCTTGGCGGTGTTGGGCGGTGGGAAATTCTTGATAGCTTTTATTTTTGAATCTTGCGTTTCTATACCCTTTTGCGAAATTTTATAACCGAGATATTTAAGTTCTTTAGTTGCGAATTTGCATTTTGAGGCGTTAATTGTAAAACCGGCCTCTTTTAATAATTTAAAAACTTGTTCTAGATCATTAATGTGTTGTTCCAACGTACTACTCGTTATAATTATATCATCTAGATAAATTAAAGTTGATTTTCCTAGGACAGGCTTTAGAACAATGTCCATAGCTCTCTGGAATGTTGATGGGGCCCCACACAACCCAAAGGGCATGCGTAAAAATGCATAAGTGCCCGATTTTGTTATAAACGCGGCTTTATGTATGTCTTCGGGTCTCATAGCTATTTGATAGTAG
The DNA here is from genome assembly GCF_044657685.1 of Stegodyphus dumicola. Classification (NCBI taxonomy): domain Eukaryota; kingdom Metazoa; phylum Arthropoda; class Arachnida; order Araneae; family Eresidae; genus Stegodyphus; species Stegodyphus dumicola. The sequence continues at coordinate 159,859,241 of NC_140778.1, forward strand.
TCAGACGTTAAGTCCAAAGTAGACATGTATCTTGTCGATTTGATCTGTCTAATGATCTCGTCTATAACCGGCAAAGGGTAAACTGGAAATTTAGTAATACTATTTAGTTTTCTGTAATCAATAGCAAACCTCCAAGCCCTTTTATCCGAAGGAGGAAACTCGTTCTTTTTCCTACATAGTACGACTGGACTCGCGTACTCACTATTTATGGGCGTTATTATTTTATTCTTTAACATCTCCTGAATATGTTCTTCGATGATTACGTCTTTTTGTTTGTCGTACCGATAAGGTTTAGTCCTACAAGGTTTTTCGGCATTTAATTGAATCTTATGCGTGACTATTTGACAATTTCCTGGTTTTTCTGAAAACAAATTAGAAAAATTACTCACCACTTGCTGTATTGCTTGCCTTTCATGGTCACTCAGATGGCTAAGGTCCACTTGCGGTGTCTCCACAGGTTCCAACACCCTCTGGTCCATCTCCAGCACCACGGAACTGTCTTGAAAATTTAATTTGGCCCTCGCGGCCCTTAAAAACTCCATACCTAAAATAAGAGGATTTTGCAGATTTTTCACTATAAAAATTAATACTTTGAGGCTTTTCTCTTTTACCTGTAAGTTTAATGATAATTTCCCGATGCAGTGACATGTTTTTCCTTGCGCCGCTATAATTTCCGTATTTTTGGTTTTAAATAATCGTACCCTATAAAAATTCTTTTTGAAGAAATTTTCGCTCATAAAATTTCCTTCTGCTCCTGTATCGATGAGGGCTTCTACTGGTACATCGCCAAGCAGGACTTGTATAATTGGTAGTTGTGAGTTTTTACGATGACCGTATTTAAATGTCTATTTGAGGGTTTTTTTCAAACTTCCGGGGTCTGGACCCTCCCTTTCACAGGCCCCTCTACTCGTTTAAAGCTTTCCTTTCAATCTGTGCCTTCTGGGTACGCGGATGTTTATTTTCGAATTTTCTTTTTGGGTCTTGACCTTCGAGTTTCGATGAGTTAGCTTGATAGCTCTTCCCCCCATAAGAGCGATTTCCATTTCTGGTTTCCTCACTTGAAGATTTCCTTCGGGTACTTTGAGAATACGTTGACCCTCTGTCTTTTTCCGCTATTCTGCGATTTTGAAACTTTACCGCCAATTCGAAGAGCTCCTGCAATGTGCTTGGGTTTCTAATTTCAAAGTAGTCTTGAACAGCGGGTAACAATCTTGGTAAGGTTATTTCAATAATCTCCGCATCGGGTTTCTTCCCATACAGCATATCCGTCAGCTTAATTTTTCGTAGAATAAAGTCCGTCAATTCTGCTATATCCCGTTGATAGAAACTATATAGTTCGGCTTCCAGCCTTGCGCGATCTTTCACTATGGGGAAGGCCTTTACTAACGATTTTTTGAAATTTTCAAATGTATATGTCTGGCTTCCAAATTCCCCTAATAAAAATTTGCCTATATTTTTCCACCATAGCGCGGCCTGTCCTCTTAGTGCGGATGTGGCGATGGCAACTTTTTGTCTTTCCGGCACAGGGTAGAGCTGAAAGTGATTTTCTAGGCCTTCGAGAAATATCGCCACCGAATTTTTCCGTCGAAATTAACGTTGGGCTTGATTGACGCTCTCAAAGTCTGGACCAGGTATCCAAATCCTTCCAATTGGCTTGTCATTTCTTGGTGTTGTCCAGCGGTTTCCATCCAATTTTCGGCCATTTTAGTTCGATAAGTGTTCGGGCGCCAATGTAGCGTTGCGCGCCTCCAACTTGCACGCAACCAAGAGGTGACTGTGAAAACTGGATAAAAGACAGAGTCTTGTTAAGGGTTTAAGTCCCTTTTTATTCAACGTAATAAATTACAAGTGCGTGCTCTTGACGCTCACAAACTGCGCCAACTCGGCGGTCAAATAAAAATAATAACCTGAAAAGAAACTAAAGACAAGACTCTAACTACGAGGCTCTCTAAAAGTAACTAACTCACCGCGTTTTACAATACCGCTGCTAATTCAGCAAACTTGAAGATCACTTGAACGATTAACACTACTTCCAGGCAAGCACACAGGCCGAAACGCGGGGTTCTTCAATTTCTGGCCAACTACCTCCGTGCTCGTGAAGTAAGAATATCACACCTCGAACTCGTTTCCTTTCTATTTAAATCAGAATACTTCCGCTGATAATTCGAATCCTTGCGCGTTCTACTAAAATTTACATACTCTGGCATTGGCAGTTCCAGGGGAAAGTAAGGCTTGACAGGAAAGATAGTTTAAACTTAAAATAAATGTTAGTTAAAATAAATATAAACCCTACAATATAATTACAATTAATGTATCTGTATGCATATATATTGGAATGAAATTTCTGTCTTTCTCAGACAGAATGCATATGCATATATATTGGAATGTGTCAGATTTAGTTACGCAGATAATTCTAGCTTCTACCTGCGTAACTAAATCTGATTTTTCATAGATAATATGACAGCCAAGTCTTAGCTGCACCTACTTTTAATTTAAGTCCACCTACCAACGAACAAGCACAGCGTTGCGTTGAGAATTAGTAAGACATAAATCTAAAATTGTTTCAAACTTCAAGATGCATGCTAAAGTAATTTTTTGAACCACGTAGATAAATTTGGAGTAAATTGTAGAAATGTAATTAAATTACTAATTTTAAAATAGTTTGTACTTTATTTAATTATTAATTATTCTTCTATTTGTTGAAAAATGTTATTGCTCATTACCAATGCAGCTTACTTTATAAAGAACTTAGATAAAAAAAAAAAAAAAAAGTAAATGAAGAACCTTTATGTAAAATCTATATAAAATTAATTCAAAATTGTTTACTAGTACACATCCTTAAGATAGCATATTTCCTGATTGCAGTGCATTATGTATGCAGCTCATTATAAATTTTCGAATTCAAGTTGATAGCAAAATAAGGCTTTTTGTAATTTTATACCAAAAAAGCCATTTCCCCCCCATTAATTTTGCTTTTCCAAGTTAACTGAACTATCCGGAATACTCTGATATTTCCCGAGCATTCAGGATAGCTGAGATTTCATTGTAAGTAATAAATATTTTAAAACATTCTATGTTTTGTATAGCGAAAACAATAAAACAAGTATTAAAATTAACTTCTGAAGTTTTATGATGAATTCGTTTGTGAAATAATTCTTAATGGAAGAACTTTTAATATTTATTATTTAAAAAATATTTGGAATGTATTTATGAAATTTTTAATGTAGATACAGTCTTTTTATTTTACAAACCGACAAATTTGTTTAAGGGTGAAACGCGAGCTTTGTATTAAGAACATTCAGCATCAAATTCAGGAAATGACAAATTTACAAAGGCATCTAATTATCCGGTTTCTTCTATTTGTATTTCTTTGACAATTTAAAAATTCGAATATTTAGAAAATTAATTCAGTTTCTTCTATAAAATAAAAATTAACTTTATGACATATATTAAATTTATGGTAAATCAATGAGTAAGAAAAAGTATAAAATTTTAATAATATATTCAAACATATTAAAAAAAATAAGAACTCTTCTCCAGAAACTTAGACGTCACAAAATTAAATAAGTACATTTCTTTAATAATTAAAAAAAAAAGTGTGTAATTTAGACCAGGCATGTGAAACAGACGGACAGGTTTACAGTAAATCGAGGAATATGATACAGAACGTAAGAACTTATTGAATTGGATCTTTGACAGAGTTTTTAGCGATAAACTCGGATTTTCGCAGATTTTCTAATTTGAATTCTTGACAAACGTGACCTTCGATATTAGACACAGAGTTCATGCATGAGAAAAAAGGTATCAAGGCTAGATCTGCTTCGACACCGGCTTGATAATTATTTCGCGCTGGATGGGTAACCCCTGTAAAATAAACGTGGAGTATATTTTTTCTTCGACGGAACCATTCCTGCTTTAATGTTCCTACTTTTCGCTGTCAGCGTGCACGTTTTTTGGCTGTTTTGTCGAAAGAGGAAATTTACTATCGAAGGAGCCTGTGTTATGAGGCGATCCTGCTGTTATTTGTCTTTTGTTCTTGTATTTCATATTTGCAAAAATAAACGCGAAGGTTCGAAATATGAAACGCTGGAAACCAAAAATTTTGATAACTTTTTTACTTCATTTTAATTTTTTACAGTGCATATTTCATTGCGCACTCTTAAAATTAAGATCCCTAAAAATAATAGAAATACAGTCTTAGCTTAAATAACCTTTCTGTAATTAAGACACAATAACACGCCGAACAAATACTAATTCCCAAAGTCAAACAACAAAAATCAGCGTTATATTTCAAATTTTCACAGGACTAGTTTCGATGGTGTTTCGGTAAATCCATCGAAACTAGTCCTGTGAAAATTTGAAATATAACGCTGATTTTTGTTGTTTGACTTCGGAATTAGTAACCCTTCTGTAGTTTAGCGGGCGCTTTCCTGATTATAGTTGATTTAAAGTGAAGTTTGAAATTATGGTGATCTTTTATACAAGATTTATTTAACTCTCCTAGGGAAACAGCTCTTAGGAAAGGTGTACGAAAAATAGAAAAGATCTGCAAGTGATTTCCGTGACAAAAAAAAGTCTGAAACTTTTTGGTCTATATGAATTGCAGTTATTAGGCGATTTTTCTTCACAAGCGGTATCATCAAGCGGTTTGTTTTGCTTCAGAAACAGTATTATTTGCCTTCAGAAACAGTATTATTTTCAGGCAGTAGGCAACTTTAAGCATTTGCTGCAGAATTTGAGGATTATATTTGATTTGGTGCTTCCTTTTAATTCGTAATATGGATTTTATATCTGTTTGTTATCACAAATAAAGAATGCATCAGAGCCTGTTTCATATCTGGCAGCAATAGCGGCTATGCCGTTGCTTGGTTAAAACCCTGGACTTAGATCCTAGGAGAAATGAATTAACAGTACCAAAGGAAATTTCTCTATTGACTGTTGTTATAACCTGTGACCGTTGGCATATTTCACAAGTGCACATCTGTGTAGCCACCGAGGGAGTGGCTTCTGGGATGGACCAATGAGCATCCAGTAATATTTCTGTTATATAGCATGACCTTTCGCGTACTTTAAGATTTAAGCAAGATGGTTAAAATATTCTGCCACTCAATTTTCTGTACAAAATAATTAAAGTATCGTCGATTACTTCTGAAACTTTTCATTGCGAAGTTAGATCAAATATAGGAAATTATGAAGATTTCACTACTTAGTTGAAATAAATACAAACACATATTGACTTATGACTTACTTTTTTCTGGTCATCAACTACTAAAGAGTTTTCGCCAGTAGATCCCATTAAAGTGCACTAGGCAAAGATATTTTCAAATAAATGGTACTAGGGAAGTACCAATACCCGTGGGCGAAGAAAATTCAGCTGCGTTAGCAGGCATATCTTAATACTTACGAAAGTAGGCGTTCATCATAAAAATTGTGCAGTGATAAGCAATGGCATTAACTCTTTCGCATCAAGAGACGACCAAATCTGTTTTCAACAAACATCGAAAACGCCCGTGTTTACGAATTTGTCTTGTAATAAATTTCCTTTCCCCCTGCGGTTTCATCCATTGTGTGCAGCTTCACCTTAGGGCCGGATTGCACCTGCGAACGTCAATAGCTTTCCGTATTTCTCCTTTATTTGCTTTAAAAGAATGATTGACATGTCTTTTAACAACTCGCGAAACCAATGAGACATACACTAACGTGGAGGGGAAAGAACTAGGTAGAAAATAAACGAGGCGTTGAGGCGGTTTGCCGTTGCCTGAATGAACGGGCGTTACGGACGACTTCGATGCGAAAGAGTTAAATTGAAGCATGCAGATAGGTGCAGTGAGTTGTATGGCAAATGCAGATGGTGAGTGCAATATAGCTAGTAAGAGTGCAGGATAAGCAGTAGTGAGACATCATGAAAATGGCGCGATGATCTAAGTTTAATTTTCGCCAAAGCCACCGCTCTGCCAACAGTAGGCAACGCAGTTTCATTTAAAAGAACAGAGTTCATGGTGTGTTGTGTGTGAGTGGACATTCATTCCCGGAGAAGACGTACGTGGACTTGTGACCCTTGGAGACTGCTCGTCTTGACAATCGGTAAGAGACTTTTGTTTTGACCCGAATGTTTTAACGTATTACTTAGTGGGTTCGGTGACTAGCTGTTCGGCATAGAGGAAGGAGAACCCGGATCGCTTTATGCATTATTCGCGCAGTTTTATGCACTAAAAGATGTTGATAAACTTCAAGAACTAAAGGAATCGACAGGTATTACCGAGGAACAGGGAAAATGTCTTTGCTCTTTGCGAGCCGAATTGGAAGCGAAACATTAAATGATATATCGCAAACATGGTGTAGAAGTTCTAAATCAGGCATTTTCTAATACTAACAATAGGCAAAATTCACAAAAATCAGACAACGGTTGGCAGGATGCACCCGTTTCAAAACGCGGTAGGAAACGTAGCAGTTCGAACGAGGAAACGTACTCTCCGCTAAAATCTGCAAATCAATTCAATTCCTTACAAGAGGTAAATTTAGATGGAAACAGAATGGAAGACGACAATATCCTGGAAGAAGTAAGGTTACCCCTAACCCAAATCCCTTCATTCAACCCAGGCAGTATGCTGGGAAAATTCCCCCGCTAGTTATCACTAAGACCATTAACTGGAAGGATTTTAGGAAAGAATTAAAAGATAACTTAAAAATTGAAAAATTTGAATGCAAAAAAGAAGGCGAAAATATGGTTCTTAAACTAAGCTCCGCCGACGATTATAAAAAGGTGCAGGATAAATTAGAAAAGGAGGAAATTCCGTATCACACCTTTTTGTTAAACTCAGAAAAATGTAACAGATTCGTCATAAAAGGACTCACTACGGATTACCAGGCTGACAAAATTAAAGAAGAGTTAGAAGCTCAAAAAATACCGATAATTAAAGTCAAACCCATCACTAGAATGAGAGACGGTATTGCTACACAGCTGCCGGTTTTTTATGTTGAAACCCCCCGTAATGACGAGGGTAAGAAAATATGGCAAGTTAAATACTTATGTGATATTAAGGTTACTATATAATCTTACAAAGGTAGGCCCGGACCAACGCAATGTTTTAATTGCCAAAGGTACGGGGATACCCAGAAGGCATGTCACAACGAACCGCGATGTGTACGCTGTACTGAATCGCATAAATCTTTCGAATGCCCATATAAAAATAAAAAAGAACATGCAGCCCAGTGTGTCCTTTGTAACGGTTCGCACGCAGCGTGTAGTCTTGATTGCCATAAGAGGCCTGGAAATATGGAACATTCTCCCAAACACTTTGAAAATAAGAAAATCATACCCAACGCCATGACTGAAAAAGCGAAAAATTATACTCGCTCAACTGAGAGCCAATCAGAAAAAGGCTCCGACTCCAAAACGTACGCGGCCGCCGCCGCACCGATGATAACTAGAAATAAACCCAAGCCAGGAGGAAAAACCTCTCAAAATATTGACGAAAACGATATTGAAGGTTTTAATAGATTTATTAAAAATTTATACTCTCTGTACATACAATTTAAAGAAGTAGATGACCAGATGAATAAGTTAAGCGTAGCTCTTGAAGCCATTAAGATGTTTGATATGAACAATCATGTATAATCACATCCAAAACAACTTAGCATGTAAAATAGGCATATTAACTATGCAAAATTTATGTTCTTTAACTGTAATGGCATAAAAAGTCAAGTAACTGAAATTAAAGACTACATTAACAGGCATAGCTTAGATATCGTTCTTTTTAATGAGACGCATCTCAGGACGACTGACTCCCTAAAGATCGCAAACTTCGATGTGTTTAGAAGCGACCGAATACATAACCGTGGTGGAGGCACCGCCATAGCTGCCAAAAGGTACCTAAAATGCTGCAAATTCGCATTACCCATTTTTAACAGCATAGAAGCATGTGCGTGCATTCTGAATAGCAAAGGAGTAGAATATCTCATAGTTTCGATTTATAATCCACCCGGAAACTCGCTCAATACGCAGGATTTAGATTATATTGCAAGGTTGGGCTATCCTACTATCATCGCAGGTGGTATGATTTGTAAAAATACAAATTGGAACTGCAGGACAAACAACCAAGATGGAATTGTGTTATATAACTACATAATAAACAATAATGTACAAATTTTTGCTCCTACGGAGCACACGTATTGCCCTATGACTCGCAGCAACTCTGATATCTTAGATATTATGCTTACATTTAATGTTTTGCAACAGCCTTATCTCAGTGTGGACAATGATCTATCCTCCGACCATTTATCTGTTCGTTTTACCCTCTACGGGCTACGACATGGATTACCATTCATGAAGTCTCGGACAAACTGGATTCAGTACCAGAATGAAATTAATAATAACATCACTCCTAACGCAAATCTTAACTCAAAAGAAGAGATAGACACTGCTATACAAAACTTAAATATTAAAATCCAGAGTGCTTTAAAAAATGCGCAGTTTGTTAAAAATGAAGACATAACCCTTCCCTACAACATCAGATTAAAAATTAAAGAGAAAAACAGACTTCGGAAGATTGTTCAGAGAACTAAAAATCCGCAGGATAGAAGAAATTTTAATAAATGCAATAAAGAACTTAAGCTCATGATGATTAAGTATCGCTCAGAGGCATGGGCAAATTTTGTAGACAGCCTATCCCACACAGATTCTACTGTTTGGAGAATTAGTAAAGCGCTCAGAAAAGAGGAGAACAACATTGGCCCAATTAAACATAACAACCAGGCTTTTCATAAAGCTGAGGATATAGCAAACATCTTCGCTAGCGATTACAAAGACCAATTCACGTTAAATCAGTACCCCAATCCAAATGATGTTAACATCGAAAACCATGTAAAAGATTACATTGCTGCTAAGTGTCGCATTAGGCGCTCAATCCCGGAACGAATGCTACTGTTTACTGGAAGAGTTCAAGATTTGTAGGTATGGTACGTAAAAGTAGGGATGAGCTAAGAGGAAAAAGGAAAAGGGATTTTGAGTGTAGGGAATTTCAGTCGTTCCGGTATTGAGCGCCTACTATGAACGGGCACCTGCTTTGTTAGGGTAGCTAGCGTTTCGTTAGTAAGTGTATTATTTATTATTCTTATTGATTGTCTGCCTCTTTTTTTTTTTAATTTTGAAAATTATTTGTAAATTTACACATTTTAGTTTTTTTTATAAAACACTAAATAAGAAATATTTATTATGAAAATTTTTATTAATTCTGATTATTTCATAATATAAATTTTGTTTGACACTTCTGTAATAATGCAAATTCATTAAGTTAATCATTTATATCCCAGTATTTAGAATCAATGCATTTGAAAAATCAATTTTGAAAGACCTTTTGATTACCAATGACTGAATGGTCTAACTCATTAAAAGACCTCTTACAGTTAATTTTCAGAATGTGTAAACTCTAAATTTGTAACATATCTAAATCAACAACTGAAAGCAGTGCACAGGATTGATGTTAAATAATTTTGGTTAATTAAGTATAACAAAGTACTGTTAACTTTCTAACTGGATTTTATTCCAGGAAACAAATTTATTCTGTGTAAACAGGATTTGTTCTTTCACAAGTGAATATAAAACTCTTTTCGTATGAAGAAAGGTCTTTTAAAGCTCCATCAAAATACATCATACTAAAAGACATTACTTATTTTGTGTACCAGATAAAATAAAAGTTAAGTAATTATGTTTTGTTGCTATCATATTAGAAGTAAATGCTATAAATATCAAAAATTTACAGTTATAATTTTCTACAATACCTTAAGTAAATAAAATCTTTACAGTTACGTATTGTAACTTCATGTAATACTCGGTTACTTTACCGTAATAAGAGTTCTAATAAATATTAAATTTCGTTGGAATAAACAAAATTATGTAATTTCGCCAGAATGGTTTGCCTTTAAGCAAATTTTAAATAAGCATACAATTTTACATTGCAAATACGTATTTCTCTACGAAATATTTTTTTTTGTTTCATAAATTGATAAAAATTAATCCGTCCTTAAACAAAATGTTCAATAAAGCAGAGCATAAAAACAAGCGGTGAAACTCCTTCTACGGTTCGGGAATAAGTCAGCGAGCATATCCCTTTTTTCCCTAGTATCCACTGAAAGCCATTCCACGATCTAATTAATTATTTCCGTTGGAAACCATTCCGAAACCTTTCCTTTCTATTCCTCTCACCTGCGTATATTGAACACGCCCAGCTAACAATAGCAGGCGTTCCGAGATTGACGGTCTAGTTAATAGTCGCAGCGTAGGAAATCTCATCACCCCCCGACAAGTAAAAGATTGTCTTGATACTTTGAACCCAAAGAAAGCGGCCGGTTATGACGGGATTGGTAACAAAGCCGTCAAGAACCTGAACAGGAAAGGGATAATCCTCATTACAAAAATTTTTAACTCCTGCTTAAATTTGAACTATTTCCCTCGTATCTGGAAACACACTACCATTATCGTCATAAGAAAATCAGGAAAAGTCGGGTCAACTACGATCGGTTATAGACCAATCAGCTTGCTCCCTACTCTTGCTAAATTATTTGAACGTATTATTGTAAATCGAGTTAATAACTTCTTTGAAAGTCACAACTTGCTAAAGAATTACCAGTTTGGCTTCAGACCAGGTCATTCTACAGTACACCAAATCACAAGAATTACAGAAATTATCGGACAACATCTAAATAAGAAAGAGACTGTTGCTGCCCTATTTTTGGACATCGAGAAGGCTTTTGACAAGGGGTTTGGCATGCTGGCCTCCTTGTCAAAATGATAAATTATCAATTTCCTCCGGACCTTATTACGACAATATTCAGCTACCTAGACAGTAGAACTTTTCAGGTTAAAATTAAAGATACTTTATCCAGCAAGAAAATTATTCAGGCCGGTCTTCCGCAAGGAAGTTTACTTTCGCCATTATTATTTTGTCTATACATCAACGATCTGCCAAATATCCCAGGTACTACTTTTGCTTGCTATGCGGCTGACACCGCAATCATGTGCATTTCTATTAGCCCCATCAGAGCAAGAGATAAGCTTGAAAAAGCCGTTAATATCCTCACCAAGTGGTTTTACGCTTGGAAGATCAAAACCAATGCAACTAAGTCTCAAGTCATATTTTTTAGATACAACCTCAAAGAAGTAAACAACATAACACTAGATGGTGCCACAGTACCTAGAGTTAAAAATATTAAATACTTGGGTGTAATTCTTGACGATAAGCTTACATTCAGGCCGCATATTATGTATACTCGTGAAAAAGCTCACAAAGCTTTTAAGTCTATTTATGCCTTAATAGGGAGACATTCAAAATTACAACTAAGTACTAAGAGAATTCTCTATCTTCAAGCAATAAGACCGATTTTATTGTACGCAGCACCAGCATGGGCCGCTACAGCCAGATCAAATCGTCAGATTTTGCAAAGATTGGAAAATAAATTTCTTAGAACTATCACAGACTCATCGTGGTTTGTATGAAACACTGCAATACATCGTGGAATGAAAATCAAACCATTAGATAGCGAGATCTTAATTGCCTCACATAATTTCTACACCAAATGTGATAATCACGAAAATGAAGCTGTACGTAGCATAGGAGATTATGACTATACAGTCATTCAACGCTGCAAAAGACCAAGAACGATACACCATAACGAGTTATGGTGATCGATGTACATAGTGAATTTAGTGTTTTTTCTACTTTTCATTCTTTACTCGTATTTATATTTACTTAATTATTGCTTAATTATTGCAAAGCGATATGGACTTTGCGCCCCCGGAGGCTGGACTTTGATTTGTCTTATGTGTATGAAACTTCAACGTTTGGTCAGTGCAACTATGGCTCCGCCCACTACTGTTATATGCCTCAACTATTATGCCCACGCTATTCTGTTGCTCCAAGACACGGAGGAAGGAGAACACTCTGCCGTAGTACCTACGAGGAGAAAGTTATGCCAAAGTTTTTATGCTACAGATGTGTTAAAACTCTTTTACGATGTGAAAGTTATGCTTCAGATGTTATGTAAATAGAAGTCAGCACTTTTTATTGCAGTCTATATGGAAAAGACGTTCTATAATAATAACCAATGCAGAATTTTATTCAAAGTGAACTTTACTAATTTACATTCGTATACATTTAGTGCGTTAAATTTCACATTTAAAAAATTCTCACCCTTAACTGTACTATCTACACAAAAAATACTCATCAAAGAGAGTGAATTTATCGTATTCGCAACCAGTATTTTCAATTTATTCACATATAATTTTTAATATTAACAATGGATATAATCAGATCATATGTATTCTGAATCTTACATTTTAAAAATGAAAAGAATGCACGCACTGAAGTAAGAAAACACTAGATTCATTGTAACACTTTGTCATTCTCAGGTCAATTAATAACGAACCATATTACACATAGAGAACGTGTAGCAAAAGTGTAGCAGAATGCGAGCGCAACCTACTGATGAATTTCGCGAAAGCCACTGAAAACTGGAATTTCAGTCAGTTTCGCTGGCCTTGAGTATAAGATGGCCCTGAATAGACTGAATGGCATTGCCCCTGTAAAGGTTGCCTTTTAGATATACACAGACCAAGCTAGACCATTCCCAATTTGCTGTGTTGTCGATGCTTTAATTCTTCTCACTGCAAATTCTTTAGATACAACCACTTTAGATGGATTTGTCTGGATAAGTGCTTAAACAGAATCTTTTCATTAAGCGATGACTAACGGTTTCTTGAAGTATTAGATAATACATCAATCAAACAATATTACTGTAATTTCAGCCGGCACCGGCAAACTCGAAGCTTGTGAGTGATGTTGCAAAAATAAGGAGGAAAAAAAATGGATGCATGGAATCCAAATCGTTAATCATCAATAAGAAGCTATCGATCTTTACCGCACGTTACTTCTATAAAGCTCATATTGCCAATTGATTTTGTGCCAAAGAGTTTAAAATACATGCAGACAGGCACGGATGGAAAAGGTGCGGGACCTGATTGGATTTTTTTTGCGGGGCTCCTTTCAAATATCTTATACAAACGAATTTTTTCTTGGTTCAACAGCTTCTGTTGAGCATTGTCTATTGTTTGCTCAGCAGAAAGTCTTTTTTGAAGCTCTGTACATTTTAACATAACTACCAAATGATTTTTTAATTTTTTATGTGTTCTCGTTCTCGTTTCAGTGGATTCGACATCTATTGATAAAATTATAGGTTAGGTATCATTTTTAAACACATAATACACTTAAATTTTTAATTTTAAAAATAATTGTTTGTTAATAAAGACTACGTAATAAAATTAGTACTTACCTTATTCAACAATTACAAATTGTAGTTACAAAATAGGACTCTAATAATTATAGCGATTAGAAGAATAGCGAACTACAAATGCTAGAAACAATTGACATTTGATACTAGCTATGCATCCACCACTAGCTATACTTCTACCACTGACTGGTACGATTGCGCAACTAGCTGCGAGTGCATATACCTGCATAGTAGTTTACGTACGTAAAGTAGTTCACGTACGTAGTGCAAAATCTCTCTAATATAGGACTATCCCAATTAAATTCAATACATTTGACGTGAACTTTTACAAGTACGTATCAGTTTTCTATATCATATAATAATAAACACATTAATAAATCTCACCCAACAATGCGAAATTAAAATAAATATATTTTTAATTATTTGAATAATTCATAATTTGTTTGAAGGTTGTTTGCAGTTACGCTGCGATCTGGCTATTACCACGTGCTATTTCTATAGACGTACGTCCCATGTCTCGCGCATTCGCAATGCCTAATGAACATCGCTCGGTCATTGTTGACCAAGCTTACGCTATTCTTAAGTCATTCGGTCATGAAGTAGATGATCCTGAAAACAAAGAGATATTCGAAGCTCTGCAAAAAGTAGATGTTTTGCAAGAGGAATTAAGAAATGGCAAGCCTGTGAAATCGGCACTACGCAAAGCTGAAAAGACTTGAGTATAAGTTGGCCTTGAATAGACTGAATGGTATTGACTGAATGTTAAAGGAACACTATAATGTTAAAGGAACATTATGACCCGGAGCAATTTTATGATAAAGACTACCTTAAGGATTATCCGAAGAGTGACCGGGTAAGGAAGGAATTCGATAGACGACAAGCTGAAAGAAAGAGAAAGCAGTTTCTCAAACCTGACAAGCCTAAAGATGACGAGTGGAAAACTCCGACCAAAGTAGTGAAGAAAATCACCGCTCCTGAACCGGTGAAATCTAATACCAAAACGACTCCTGTTGCTGCCGCCACTTCTGAAGTAGTCACGAAGCATAGCTTCGAAGCACTCACTACAGCTCCTGCACCATTGGACTGTGTTGAGATTGCAGAAAAAGAAGTTACAGATAGTTTGCATAAAACGGCGAACAAGACTGATGAAAAACATGTAAGACCTCCTCCGATTATCTGTCTTAGACCAGAGGTGCAATGGAGTGATCTGAAAGGAAAGTTCAACAAACACGGCGTTATGGATTACGTCGGAGTCCTGACTAGAGACAAAATCACTCTGATTTTCAACTTTATTGATCAAAGAGGCAGAGCCTTAGCTACGCTCATAAAGGATGAGGTGCAATTCAGCACGTTCAGACAGAAGAAGGAAACACCTTTAAAAGTTGTAATCCGCGGTCTTCCTGAAGACTCAGCTGTTGACGAAATTAAAGCTGAACTTATCAGAGATGGATTTCCTGTACTTAGCGTCTCGCAGTTCACAAGGAAAATTGAGGGAAATGAAGTAAAGCTCCCAGTTTTCTTTGCTTCATTCAAGAGGAATGATGAAGGAAGGAGTATTTACAAAAAGAAAACGCTGCTTGATCTCCGAGTCAAGTTCCGAAGATTCCGAGGTAATCGAAGCACAATGATTTGCTTTAGGTGTCAGCGGTATGGCCATGGCCAAATTTTCTGCAATAATGCACCCAGATGTCTCAAGTGTGGACAGGGTCACCTGACCTACACCTGCAAACTTCCTAAAAATCAGAAACCTACTTGCCCGAACTGCAAAAAGGAACACATTGCGACGTCTAAGATGTGCGAATTTCGGCCGAAAATTCGTGAAGCAGCTGCCAAGAAGAAACTGAATCCTGCGCGGCAAACTTTATCAGATACATCACCGCCGTTGTCTGAATTCTTTACCCCGAAAGATGTGAAGTTACCGATAAAATCCCCCTCAGATGCTACATCTGCAAAAACGGACACTTCGATGGGTGAAAATCTGCAGTTGATTGAACTCAAATTCTTAGAATTTGTGCAAAAATGCAAGCAAATCGAATCTCTGCAAGGAAGGAAAAGTTCTCCTTGCTTTAGGAATGGTTGAAGAAGTGATGAAAATGGACTTATAATTTCTCCTTTTCTCGGTAAGATGAATCAAGGCCAACTAATACTCAAGGCCTGTCAGACTGAACGAAATTCCGGGTCCCAGTTTTCACTGGCTTTCGCGAAATACATCACTAGGTGGCGCTCGCATTCTGCTACACATTTGCTATACTTTCTCTATTTGTAATAAGGTTCGTTATTAACAAAAAGTGTATTTTGTTAAAACGTGCTGCTGTAACTAATAGTAACATAGGATGGTATATTGTTGCGTGCTATGCTGCAAAGTTTTCTTCCTTTAAAAAAAATAGTTACGATTGTATTTAAATAATTATTCGCAGTATATAACTGTTGGACGGATAGCATTTCCATCAGTTTCATGTAATACAGATTTAATACAAATACATAATACAAAATTTCTTAAAGAAAAGCCGTCACCACGTAAAATTTTAAAGATTTAAAATTCTTTTGATATGTTTCTTTCGCTCAACTTTTGTATATAAACAAGCTTCTTAATATGTGTGTGTACATGTGTTCAGCTTCAGGTTATTTTTTCGTCTTCCTGAAATAAAAATATCATATTTTTTATCATATTGGAGATAATCTCTGTTTTCTGCATAAATGATATTTTAACCTATCATATATATATGAATTTCATGTAATTGTAATTTAAGAATGCATCCACGTATATATTTTATAAGAAATGCTAACTGCAGTAGCTTTTTTACGAAATTTCTTGCTTTTTAGCTCTTCTATTCGTTATCTTTGACCCAGAAACATTTGAATGCTGTCTGTAATAGATTAAAATTTTAAAGCGCATATCTCATTTTAATTAGTGTGATGTATCAATATGCTGTACATGAATTCTTGTCTACCTGGTTGAGTGTTTTGTGGCTACACTTGAAGTAACAGAGATTCATGTCGAATCCATATATATATATATGTGTGTGTGTGTGTGTGTGTGTAATGAATAGAGGAAAGACGTTTTGTTTTAGGGAATATGGCTTTATTTTTTAAAATATACTGTCAATGATATTGAAATACACTTATGTCCATAAATTAAGGATAATTCGGAGTCACGCGGAAATTGAACTCTAAAATAAATATATCACCTGTAAAATCACTACACACAGCTTCAACAATCATACGCAAATTTCAGGAAGTAACCAGATGACACCTATGGTACGTCACAATGACAAGAGCACAGCCAACTCTATAATGGCCTTGAACCGCAAAAGTCACTTGATTCAGATGGTCGATGTGTTTTTGTGGTTGTGAACTCGTGGTCGTGGATTTTTTGGATGTATATTTTGCTATTCTAAGTTATTTTAAATCACTTACGCTAAGGTAAATAATATTTTTATCTATACTTCGTTTTATACTTTTTTAATTTTTAGATTTATTTGGGAAAATTTGTAGTTGTTCTCAATCCTATTCAAGTATTTCGTTTTAGCATAACATCGAATACATTTCATCTAGTTTGAACACTTCGCATAGTGTTGTTTTGAATATTTGTTTGGAATAGTACATTAGGAATTCTTTATTTTGATTATTTCTTTCTAATCGCATATTTGACATGCTGTCCCAATAAAAGAAACTTTATCGCCACAAACATTTCAGGCATTAATAACAACTACAGATGCATTCATTCAATTGATTCCATGTTTGTTTCAAAAGTATGAAGTTGAATACATATTGTTAGGAAAATTTCAAACTGATGCTCTTGAATCACGTTTTGGAATGTATCAGCAAATGACAGGTTCAAATTATTAAATAAATGACCTACAATTATTAGAAAGTGAGAAGAAAACGTTTCGTTTTAAAAACAATATTATAATTTCATCATCAAATATGAATGTCCCTTTTATTAGATTATGATAAGGATTCTATCTTTACTTTTGCGAATATTAATTGATTAATCAACTAACTAATGATTTTTTTATAGAAAATGTTTCTTCTGATATTTTAGCAGTGCTAGTTTATGTTTCAGGTTGTGATGCCATGAAAAAATTAAGGGTGATAAAATGCAATATTTGCCAGGACTGGTTGCAAAGTATTCATTCAGTAGATACAGCAGATGATATTTTTGGTTTTCTTAAAGAATTAGACAGGGGGGGGGGATTAAAAATTTTCCTTCTGAAGTTACTCTATTAAAATCTTCAATTGTATATTTCTTATTTGGTGAAATTCTTAAAAACATGGAAAATACATTTCTTATGCCAGGAAAGAAAATGGTTATTTTATATGAGTTATCTTGCATACAGTTAGTACAGCATACAGTTACTTTAATTAACAGATTCTTGCACTTGTGGAATGACTTTACAAACTCGGTTAGAAAATATGTTTGATAACTTGTAAAATAATGTTAAATAATTATACAAAATATAAAAATGACAATATTAATATAAAATGTTCATATAAAAAATTTTTAAAAATTAATTAATTTCAGTTAATAACTCACAACTGTTTGTTTTTATTTATGCTTTGCTTCTGCATAGATTATGTATAATATGTAGCATGTATGTATATGGTACAGCTCCATGTTTATTAATTTATTTTTAATAGTGGAATAGGCCTGTAATTTGGGGAAATCATTTTAAAAAAACCAAGCCTAATCACTTACCTCTTGGATGGTTTGGAAACAGTGATTCAACATAAAATTGGAACTGGTACAAATAGATGGCTGTCCTTTTTATGAATGTAATTAGCATTTAGTTCTTTGAAATTATCTTGAAAGATTTATTTATAGTATAATATGCATGTAAGTTCATCTTACATGCATATTTTATTATAAATAAAACATGATGATCATGCATATTCAAATGATGATCTTGCATATTCAAATTTTCTAGCATTTAAGGAATTGTATTTCATTTCCCTGTTTTGACAAAATTGAGATATGCAGATTTTATTAGTGAATGGAGTGAAGAGAGATGACTATGGGTATTTGCCATCTAAAAATTTATATAGCTGATGCGATGGTAGCGGCATGAACTTTTACAAAATAATTCTGCCTTTAACATTTATTTTACTAAGTATAAAAATCTAAAATTTACATCGATAAAATGGATATAAATGGATTTCATTTTTATCAAAATTACATAAAGTTCGCATGTGGTGATTTTCAATGATATTTTTAGTTACATAAACGCAGTACAAATTGTTTTAAAAATTATTGAAGATATATATTTTTGCCGCCTGTAAAAATATTGCACTATGAAAAATTTAATGTAAATCATACGACCTACTCGCGTTTATTAATTTTACTTATATTTATTTTAAGACAAACTATTATTGTCTTTAAACTCCGGGATTATGGTAAAGAGAAAGAGATCGACTATTTCGATCACGTGACCTTCCGAAACTGATTTCGCTTCAAGGCCATGATGCAGTCGGCTGTGGACAAGAGTGTAAGAGGACAAGAGTGTAAGATATAAGGAATACAGGCAAAGCAGAAAAATTGTTCGCAGGCGCTTTATAAGCATTTCAATGCAATAACCGAATAGTTATGACACAAAGGACGCATTTGGATGATTTTTTACGTGGTAGAATTATCGGCCGTCTGGAATGTGGGCGTATCCAACTGGAAGTATCAAACGAACTTGGAATTGCCCAGAGTGTCATCTCCAGGCTTTGGCAACGATTCCAAGATGATGGTAATGTGAGTAGACGTTACAGCACAGGTCGCCACAGAGTTACAACGCCGAATGAGGACCAGTATTTGGCAGTTACTGCCAAAAGAAACAGGCGGAGCACAGCCTGAGACCTGTCTCGTCAGCTCTCTTCAGCCACTGGTACGACAATTTCAAGGCAGACCGTGTACAGACGCTTAGGGCAGATTGGTCTATATGCTCGTAGACCTGTCAGACACGTTCCACTTACTGCAACTCACTGTCGCTTGCGGTTAGCCTTGAGTAGAAAGCATACATTGTGGACACCGCAACAGTGGGCTTGTGTGATGTTTTCCGACGAGTCCAGGTTTAGCTTGCAGTCTGATTCTCGCCGGACTTTCATATGGAGAGTTCCAGGTACCCGTTACCACCAAGAAAACATCATTGAACGACACCGTTACGGTGGTGCAGGAGTGCTCGTTTGGGGTAGAATTATTCTGGGTTCCAAAACTGACCTGCATGTTCAAATTGGAACCGTGACAAGCCAAATCTATCGGGACGTCATCCTGGAACAACATGTACGTTTGTTTCGGGGAGCCATGGGCGCACAATTTGTGTTTATGGATGACAACGCCCGTCCTCACCGTGCAAACATCGTAAGCGAATGCCTTCAATCGAAGGATATCACCCGTATGGACTGGCTAGCATTCTCGCCGGACTTGAATCCAGTACAGCACGTGTGGGACATGCTTGGCCGACGAGTTGCAGCCCGTCAACCTCCTCCTACATGTCTACTGGAACTTCGGAGAGCATTGCTTTTTGAGTGCTGTAATATCCCCCAAGATCAGATCGATAATTTGATACTCAGCATGCCTAGGCGTTGTACGGACTGTATTGCATCGTCTGGGAGACATACAATGTATATTAACAATCATATCAACCATGTAATATTGATTTTTTGTAAATAGGTTTTTTTTGTAATTTGCTCCAGGGAGAAAAAATCGCTAATTTTTTTAATAATATCAAACATATAGCATCTTTTTTGCTCTTTACCTTTTGTTTAATAAATAAGCTTTACAAATAAGACAAATATGTTTTGCTTCTAACTCTTCCTTTGCCTGATTTTGCATTATCCTTAATTTATGGACATGAGTGTACTTGGTATTCAACACTAGCAGTCTCAAAATTTTACATTTCCTCCGTCACAAACTAGTTGCTACTCTTAGGTCGAAAGTTTTGTCCCAAATTAGGTTCTACATTTCAAGTAGGTGGAGTCATAAATAACTTTCGATGCAGTTTAGTTGATGGTTATCAGGAAAATTGTAAAGTGTACTACAAGAAATGTAACGCTGCATACTAGGTTTTTCATTCACAGTTTTTACTTTCTACAAATGTAGCACTTTTTTTGGGACAATTTTATCGACGCCAATTTAGAGGGTTCGCACGCTCTTAAGCCACGCCCCATCTTATAAGGACTATGCCTCCCGTAATTCAAAACCCTTCGCCATTAGTCGTGTTTATGTGATTAAGGCGAAGCCTCGAGGGCTGTCGATTCGCAGGGTAGCCACCGAAGAGAGCAGACGTCCCGTCATGAGCTCCTCGCCTTCTCCCTCGCCAACGCCGGACGCACGGGCCGGCCCCGTAGATTCACCGAATGCTATGGACACAACCGCTATCATCGATTCTTCACCAGCTGAGCCTGTGAAAGATGTTCCTGATCTGACCATGAATAAAGATGAGATCATCGTCGACAACCTGCTTCTACAGATAAAGCAGTTATACGCTTTAAAATCCAGATTTGCTGAGTTAGAGGCGACGCTAACAAGATCCCGACGAGCAACGCCACTCGAGAACTTCAACCTGAAACAAGTGGAAAAGGAAAGTCAGGTAATACTCTTTTCACTTACCTCGTTAGCCAAACGCCTGAATCTCCCCCTATTTGCAATCCCAAGCACTGAAGAAGAGTGTTTTCAAAAACTTTTTCGCGCATGCGAAAACCCCTCTGAAAAAGATGCTGAAATGGATGTTATCTCAAAATCAGTTAAATGGATGCCTCAATCTGAGAAAAGTAATAATAACTCTAATAGCAGTGATAAAAACTCAATCCTTAAACCTGCTAAGTTAATTTTTGACCACAGAGATAAATTTAATCAGAAATCTCCAAAAAAATCTTCTAACAACACTCCGAAAACCACCCCAACAAAAGCAAAATTGACAGCTAAACAACCTCCCCAAAAAAAGCCTAAGGTTGATTCAGAAGGATTCTCAATACCTTCAAAGCATTTGATAGTCAAAAAGCCAACTCTTAAAGATTTAGATAAAGCGCCCGATAAGGGCAGTTCAAAAAACTCCACTTCTTCTTCGCCTCCATCTTGGAGCGAACGGAGTGAAAGAACCAGTTCTGCCTCCCCCCCCTCACTAGAGGAAGGAGAAATTCAAGAAGAAGCATCGGAGCGGAGCGAAAGCGGGCCTCCCCCTCCCCCTCCCGCCAAGAATATTCCGCATTTCTTTGTCGTTCCTAACGACTGGAAATTCTTGGTTAAAGTTGTACAGAGAACTGTACCAAAAGCCCAATGCCGCATGAAAGGGCATTACCTAAGAATCACGGTAACCACTGAAGATCTGTAGACCACGTACTGAGAAATCAGGGCGCGGAATACAAGTCCTTCCATCTAAAACAAGATCATCCCCTCAAAGTGATCATTCGGGGTTTCCCGGTGAAAACTGAGGCGGAAGAAATTAAGTCTGAGCTCTCTCTGAGGGGTTACAGCGTGATTAGTGTAACGCAGTTACGACGTTACAAATCCCGGCACCCAATGCCTCTGTTTCTTATCCAGCTCAATCCAACCATCAGTGTCTACGACATCTTTGAGGAGACTCAAATATTTGGCATAAATATTCAAGTCGAAAAACACCGAGGACGCAAAGGAAAAGTCTCGCAATGCTGGAGATGCCAGGGGTTTTTCCATTCTAGCGCTGTGTGCACACTACCAGTGAGATGCCTGAGATGCGCCGGACCTCACTTTGCCCGGGACTGCCCCAAGCCATTTGAGGAGCATAACATCTGCGCCAACTGCTCAGGAGGACATGCGGCGAACTGGAACCATTGCCCGAGAAACCCTGCTAACAAGACTCAGAAACAGAGGATCCCATCTAATCCCGTTTCGAAACTCCCAGGTGCCGGGAAACAAAATTTTGTATCCGCTCCCGCTCCTACTCCATTTAGCACACGGCCCCCTTATTCTCATCCGTAGTAGCTAATAAGCATACTAATCCCGGAAGAACGTCCGTTCCTGCTAGTAACACAGCAGAACCATCCATCACCACTGTTCCTGTGACTGTTCCTGCGCTGGAGAAGCCACCGGCCCAGGTTCTAGCCCCAACTGTAGCCCTGGACGACAACTCCTGTACAGATACACCGAGGAGCGTTTTTCAAATATCCAGGGAGTTTGGAATTGAACAGAACCTGTTGCTAGCAGCATTCCGGAAGGCCTTACCTCAACTAAGAACCGCTACTTCGGGACCGGAGAGAGCTTTCTACATCTTCGAGAGCTACTGCGCTCTTACCTCTTAAGCTGCCAAGTTCAACGCTTCAAATAGAGAAAATCTACTCATCGGCTTCTGGAATGCAAACGGCGTTCTTCCCAAAATACATGAATTACAGGATTATATCAGTGAGCATGCTGTGGACCTCTTCCTTGTTCAGGAAACTCATCTGGTTGAGGAACGTAGTGCCAATATTCCTAATTATTACTGCTACCGCAATGATAGAGCGGCTAGTAACAGTGACGCTATTCGCACTAGTGGTGGCACTGATATTTATGTAAAACGCACTGTCAAACACAGTAGAATTCCAACTCCGCACATGGAGGCTCTTGAAGCAACTATTGTCCAAATTTATATTCAAAATTTACCCCCTATAGCAGTAGCGTCCTGCTATATGCCTCCAAGAAAGGGACCAAATTTTCTCCCTGATCTTAAAAAACTTAGCGGAGTCTTAAATAACATGATTATTGCAGGAGATTTTAATGCCCGCCATAGAAGTTGGGATTGCATCACTGCCAATAACTATGGTGATAAATTAAAAAATTGGGCTCAGGGCGCCCACATCCAAATTATTGTGCCAGGAGTACCTACGCATTATCAGTTTCCTGGAGGCATAGGTGCTCCATCTATTATTGATTTGGCTCTGTTCAAAAATATACCGTTAGATCATTCGATACAAGTGATTCCGGAATTGTCAAGTGACCACTACCCGGTTCACCTTACCCTTAACTGTGTCAAAATTAACCAAAATTTACCGGCGCAAGTCTCCACTAATTGGGACAATTTCCGGCATATTTTGAATTCAAAAAATCTTCCCCCCCTCAAAATTAGCAATAATCAAGAAGTTGATAACTCTATCGAGCAACTTACTTGCACAATTAAAAGTGCATTTGATGCGGCCTCATTCCCTAAATTTAGACCAAATTATTCCAAACTCCCGGCCTACATTAAAGATAAAATCAAAATTAAAAACCGTCTTCGTAGAGATTGGCAAAGAACCCGTGTTGAAACTACCAGAACACAACTACGAAGACTCCAGAATGAGATTAAATCTGACATCAAAAGGTATTCTGATGATAAATTTAACTCTTATCTTAAGTCCTTAAAGACCACAAATAACAGCCTTTGGGAAGCTAGTGCTTGGCTACGCAAACCAAGAAATGACATTCCCCCCCTAATGGGCACGGTTAATAACCGAATGGCAATCACAGACACAGACAAGGCTGAACGCCTTGCTGACAGTTTACAGGAACAATTTTCACCTAATACTGGGCCTCTGTTCGATACCTGCACTCCGCATGGGCGAGAGGTCCAAATACAGGTTAATAATTTTCTAGCCACAGCCCCTGATTCAGAAGAACCCATTAAAACAACAATGTCTGAGTTAGCATATATAATACGTGACTTAACCCCCAAAAAGGCACCTGGCCTGGATAATATTAACAATCGCATGATTAAAAACCTCCCAGTTAAAATTATATTTTACCTAGCATTTTTGTTTAATACTATGCTAAGGCTAAAATATTATCCTAATAGCTGGAAAAATGCTTGCGTAATTCCTATTCTAAAACCTGCTTCGGACCCAAAAGTCCCTCAAAATTACAGGCCGATCAGCCTCCTGTCTTCTCTTAGTAAACTTTACGAAACTATATTGCTTAGACACCTGAAAGATTTCTGCCGAAACCGAAATATAATTATCCCACAACAATTCGGTTTTCGAGCTAAACACTCCACTCAAGCCCAGCTCCTGAGAGTAGTGGAAATCATTCACACGGGTGCTCGCAATGGAATGCCAACCGCTATTGTTTATTTAGATGTAGCAAAGGCATTCGACAGGTGTTGGCACATCGGCATTATATACAAGCTCAGGCGACTTGGACTTTCGGCTGACTTTGTGCGAATAATGCACTCCTACCTAAGTAATCGACATTTTTGTGTTAAAGTTTAAAATTCTCTCTCTTCCCCCCGTCCTATCCTGGCTGGGGTCCCTCAGGGAGGAATAATTAGCGCGTATCTTTTTAACCTGTATGTAAACGACATTCCACAATTACCCACTGTTGATCTTGCACTTTATGCAGACGACACTGCCATTATTTCACAACACTCAACTCTTCACCACACTTTGCATCATCTCCAGCAATACCTGTCAGATTTAGAGTCCTGGCTCGTTGACTGGAAGATCAAAATTAATGTTGCAAAAAGTGCCGCCACCGTTTTCTTCTCCAGAAAAAGGAATGTTCACAGCCAACTCCAACCACTCAAGCTCTACAATGAAAACGTACCTTGGGTGGACTACTATAAATATCTCGGAGTTTATCTGGATGCAAAGCTAATCTGGGGCATCCATATCTCATATACAATCAGTAAAGCCAAGACCACCAGAAATCAACTCATGCAACTAATATCCCGAACCAGCCACCTCTCTCTCCGTAACAAGCTTCTCCTCTATTCAAGTACCATCATGCCAATTCTGACTTATGCAGCACCTATCTGGGCCACAGCAGCTAACTCTCACCTAAAGAAAATTCAAGTTTTCCAAAACGTCACACTTCGCATCCTAACTAATGCTCACTGGTACGTACGCAATGAAGTACTACATTCTGACCTCAAAATTCTTCCCCTAGGTGCTTACTTTAAGCACATTTCGGCAAAATTTTTCATAGAATTGAACAGATTAGCAACCCGGTCTTGCATAACATTCCAGCCTATAATCCAGCTGAACCTAGTTCTGCTAAAAGACCTAGGGCTGTCATGGACAGGTCTTATAACATCTTCCCTAGGCGGCCTAAAAGGGTTTGTTTGCTTCATCGGGGAACCTCATCTGGCTAACCTACCAGTACTTCATGGGCCTAACCCAGCTACACTTAACTATTCTTACCCCCCACACCTAATCTGGCATAGTTTTTCACGAAACCAACACCGTGCTGCTATTTTTACATATACACCCACCCTTGCCAAGACCTCTGCTGCTTAGAAGAATATAGAATGCAATAGCATACAATTCTTTAAATATATTAATCATTAAAATCTTAAATCTCAATAAAAACTCTACTGCCAGACGAATATAGAATGCAATAGAATATAATTCTTTAAGCATATTAATCATTAAAAACTTAAATCTCATTAAAAACTATTTTAATTTTAACAAAATAACTTTAACTTCTTAAAATGTTAATATCCACCTGCTCCTAAAAATTATTAGATCATTTTCCCTAATTAGTTAAAGCTTCATTTCTGCAATACAAGCTGCATTTCAACAAATTCACCCTTCGGTTCTTCGCCGCTCACAGCTTATTCCTTTTTTTCCGTAGAGCTTACTTTTAATTCTCTCCCTCAGCAACCGCTTTTTCGACTCTTTCACCTTCTTTGGTCAATGACCTCGTCCCCCCACCCCGACCACCCCAAGGCTCTTAGCTCATAGCTTGAATACAGTTACCTTACCTTTCCCGGGGGCCCGGTTTCCCGCGCCTCTCTCCTTCAGCTGACTCGTACCCATGGCAACCATTCACGCTCAGCGTTCCGGCTGCCTCTCCTATTGTATCTGAGAGCAAGCAGTTGACTCGCGACGGGGGGCTAAATGCCTTCCATTGTGTTCAATGCTTGTTCTTTCCTCCTGTGTCCAAACAAGAGGACTCTTAACGAATCTTGATTTTTGCTTAACTGCTTCTTTCACAAACTTTAGCTAATGCTTTCTCTTATCCATTCCAATTTTCTGAACGATGATGTGGAGGTAATTGCATTTAATTGCAAAGGTACTCCGTAATTCAAACGCCTTGGTCCTTGGTCGAGGGCTGTCTGCCTATGGTGAGGGATGCCTTCGTGGAAGAATTTCTAATCCAAACTGGCTCATATAGACACGACAGATCATTGAATTTATATTTAATTAGCCTGAAGAATTTAAGCGATTACTGATGGAAGAGTTTTTAAAAAGTAGGGCGTGGCTTAAGGGTGTGGTGGATTTTTTAAACTAATTTAGTACTGATTTAAGGAGGAAATGCTTGATAAGTAAAGTTGTTGTTGATTTATAGTGTAGCACCTTGAAATTTCTGGAAAATGTATAAACAATATCATAAAATATTCAGTATCAATAATCAGTACTCAAATGTAGCAACTAATTTGGGACAGAGAGAGTATATGATTCATTGTAATTAATGTCATACATGTTATTTTTATATGCTGTAGGTGATATTGAAATACTTGGTATTCATCACTAGCAGGCTTAGAATTTTATATAAGATTCATTGTGAGTAATGTCATGTATGTCATTATCATGTGCTGTCAGTGATATTGAAATACTTGGTATTATTTTGAATATCTGTAGTGTTGCGTTTACTTTTTAGAGCTCTAAATCTGCATTATTTAAAATTTAATTTTTTAATATTTCCTAAAAAAGTATTTTATATTAATAAAAAAAGAGAAAAAACTCTTCAGTACCTAAAACGAAATCTCTTTTAGAAATACTTCTTCTCTAACGTATTAACAAATTTTAGATAATCATTTCTTAATTACATATTTAATAATGGCTCTAAATTATTTTGTTGCATAGGACAACTGATATTAATACGATGAAAATTTTGCATAATTTATGTTCTGAAGCTACCTGCTAACTTCATACTATATAAATAATTTTAAAGTAAAGCATGTGCTCTAAATTACCCTTAAATTAGAATTGTTACCTCTAATAAGTATAATTAAAAATAGCATATATCTAGATGCAAACAGGAATTAAATTCAGAATCAAGTAGCTGACGATTATATATGAAAAAAGAAAATTGGGATAACTTAAAATTTCAAGCCTTCTTTCTAAATAAAAATATGTTTATTATAAAGAAATGCAGAATTTCTGACTCTTACAGATTTATCGTTTTTAAATTTTGCATATAACAAGACAATTATTTGTCTCGGGTACCATTCTGCTCATTGTTAACAAAGCGTAGCGGAATAGTAGCGCCATCTTGCGGTCAATAGAAATTTCAAGGAGGCCACCGAAAACACAAAAGAATATTTTCACACTGGCAGGCCTTGAGTATAAGTTGGCCTTGGATGAATTCACTAGTTTCAATCTTCTAGTTCCACAGTCTCCGATGGATGGCGCCACCTGACGGATCTGACTCGCCGATGCGCTTCATCTCCAGGTCTGAAGCGGCCTACCAGCGGCCGAGCGGTAAAGTCGCTGAACACTGGTAGTTCGGTCCGAGGTTTGAATCCCGCGAACGGGCTGGCTGCATGGGCATTTTCGTGGTTTTCCCCATGTGTAACGTGTATACGAGCCAGTTTCCCTTAGAAAGTCCTCCACGAAGGCATCCCTTCCCTTAAGCAGATAGCCCTCGAGGCTTTGCCATAATCACACACACACACCAGGTCTGAAGCTCCTCATCCACTTGTGATGTCATGCTGTAACCTCCCTTTTCCACTTCCTGACCCACCAGTCTAGACTTTTCACCGTCATCCGCCCTTTGGGCTTAAAGCTGGAAACATTGCGTTATAACAGCAATATCCCGGCATAATCGATGATGATGATGATAATTTATCCATTATCGTCAAAAGCAGTTTGCTTTAAATTTCGAATTTTTGTTTGTTTGTTTATTTGATGGTAATGCGGGGCCCTTTCAAATGCGGGGCCCAATCGCCCTTTATCCGGCCCTGCCTGCAGATGCCCTACACCTAGTCCAAGTGAAGCCAAAATGGGGGAAAGAATCCCCTTAGTAGTCGCGTCTTAGAAAGATTGACGCGCTCTTTAACTATTGAGGCAGAATGCCCAATTTTGATCCTGTGAGACGTAACTTAAAGACTGCCTGTTCTTCGCTCTGCTTTTTCCTCTACTTTTCGCGCCATTTCGTTTGATTTCTCCATTATATGATTCCAGTAATGGCTAATCTTTGGAATATAGTAACAGGTAGTTTGGCGACATTTTGGTAAGGCGATAAAGGTTACTAGCTAGGATTTTAGCAGTGTACATGGATAAAGTCAAGAGTGTGCGCAATGCCATTTTTGTGCAATTCTGCGATGTTTTTTTAAGTGAAAATAGATCGACGTGTACATGGATGATACCGTGTATGTGCAATTCTTAAAAACGCGGCAAGCAGTGTTCGATTCTTCTGCACTTTCTCCCAATTTTGCACGTAATCTTCGTCATGATTAAGCACTTTTGTTCCATAAAAGTTCTAGCATAAGCGTAATTCGGCTAGCATATTGTTGGAAAAAATGAATGTTGAGAGAAAAAAAAAAAAAAAAAAGCCTTTACTTCGTGAAAACAAAATGGTGTACTAGCAGGTTGCTGTAGCAGGGTTGGTCAATTTTCACCAAAAAATCGCCAAGTTACCATAATCCAAAGATTAACCCCAGTAATTTTTGCATTATGTAATTGCATGCTGTTATTCAAAGTATTGTGAACAAAAAATAGTAACTAAGTATTAAAACCATAAACTGATTATACTTTAGTTGCTGTAAATATATGTAATTCTCTAATTTTCTATGTTATAAATACTAGTCATATTTTGAAAAAAAAAAAACCTTAACTTGAATGAACAATGATAAAAAATTGTATTTAAATTCTGCATTCTTATTTTTTAAATTCGTACCACAAATTTAAGTAAAAATCAAATCCTGTTATTAAATATTTAGTTAAACAGAAAATAAAATACAGTTAAATACATAAAATATATGACTTGTAGCATAATATAATCATACTTTAATGTAAGCTGTTTTCTTTTGCATGGAGGGCCCACCAGCGGCCGAGCGGTAAAGTCGCTGAACACTGGTAGTTCGGTCCGAGGTTCGAATCCTGCGAACAGGCTGGCTGCATGGGTGTTTTCGTGGTTTTTCCCATGTGTAACGTGTATACGAGCCAGTTTCCCTTAGAAAGTCCTCCACGAAGGCATCCCTCCCGTTAGGCAGATAGCCCTAGAGTGCTTTGCCATAATTAAATACACCACACACCTTTTGCATGGAGAGCTAGCCACTCCCCCTTCCCTAGTTTACTTACCGTTTTGCTTTCACAGCTCAATTGATTATGAGAATAACATTTATTATTGCTATGAGAAGAAAAATCTAAGAACTCTGTACGTTTTTCCTTGCTCACAACACCTGGAAAATACTCAAAATCTTTGTTGAAGGTTTTCAAATACACATTTCATGTGGCGTGAAATTTGCAAATAAGCCATGCCACATGAGGGTGAAAATGAACACTCTCATCTAGCGAGGCTTATTTGCTTCCTCGACTTCACTCTCCTCATACCCTGCGACAGCAGAAACGCCATTCCATGTATTCTAACCTCCTGGGTTTGTGTAGTACTCCGGAAAGAATTTCAGAAAAACTTCGATGGGAAGTAGGTTAGAATATAATCTCCTACTTGGACTACTTTCCTTGGGCTGCCATCCGTGAAGTCCAAGGAAAGCCAGAAATAGGGGAAAAGCAAGCCCTTAGTAGTTGTGGCTTCGAAAGATTCGTGGCCCTAAACATGATTGGCAACCTAACTGCGGGACTTCGTCACTTAATAAGTTAAATACATAAAACACCCAGTTTCTTTGCTGGCAGTCAAACCATCGATTCATCGCTCCCTTTTTTCTTTTCTTTTCGCGCCATTTTATTTTATTTCTACATGTCTACATTTTACGATTTCATTCCCGTGTAAAAGAATATTTTTAAACGTGCATAAATAAGTAGAATAGTTGAAATGTGTGTTTCAAAAACCTTCAACAAAGATTTTGAGGAATGTTTCAGGAATTTGAATCGATGGTCTGACTGCCAGCACCTAGAAAACTAGGTGTTACATGTAATTCCTACATTGTGTAATTGCATGCTATCATTAATGAATGCTAGCATTAAAAACATTGTGAATAAAACAACAAGAAGAAAGTACTCTAAACATAAATTGGTTGTAGTTGTTCTAAATACATATATAATTCTCAAATTTTCCATGTTATAAATTGTATTTTGTTTTGAAACATCTTAACTTTCATAAACAATAATAAAAAAAATATGTGTTATTTTTTAAACTCAAACAACAAATGTGACTAAAGATCAAATCCTGTTGTTATATATTTACTTAAGCACAAAATAAAATAAAGTTACATGCATAAAAGATAAGACTTGTAATATGATCACATTTTAAAGTTTTTTTTTTTTTTTTTTCCATGGAGAGCTAGTCACTCTCCTTCCCTTTGTTTACATATCGTTTTGCTGTCACATGTGAGTTAATTACGAGTATCGCATTTATAAATATTATGAAAACTAAAATCTAAGAACTATATATGTTTCTTCATTCACTCAAAGAAAATACTCAAACTCTTTCTTGAAACTTCTTTTCAAACACACATTTCGATTTCTACTTTTTCATGCATGTTCGAAAACATTCTTTTACATGGAAATGCAGACATTTCGTTGTAACGCCTCTCGTAGAGAAACATGAAAATACACTCTGAACTTGAAACCATGGACCTTATAAGAAATAGACTAACCCAACCGGGTTTTCTCCCTCGTCTGAGGCATTGCCGGCTGTCACCTTGATCACATCCGGAGGAGTAGGGACGACTTGCAGAAATTTAACATTATTTGCCTATTGCAGCAAGTGTAATTGTCAAGAAAAAGCTGGTTGTAGCGCCTCATTTCACAAATTAGAATTTCTACATATTTTTATTTTTGAAATTGAGATGGATTTTTAAGAATTTAGCATATTTATCAAGCATAATTAACGTTCCAAATAATTATAAAGCTGTTGCATGCTTTCAGGACTGGATATTTTTTCAGCTATTCCTATGCTGTAAGGAAATTTGTAACTACTTCTTTTAGAAAATAATATACAATTTCAAACAAGCAATTTTCTCTTCCAATTTTTATGCTTTTTATTGGTGTAAAAAGTAAAAAATACTAAAATATTTAAGAACGAATTTTTGAAAGTTTTGTTTAAAATTCTAAATTGTGCTGCTTTTTTAAAATTAAAGATGAGTATTATAGCACAATTTCTATAAAGAAATTTTATTTCAATTATATTTCATAATACATCATAGTGATAAAAACTTTTGACTCCTGAAACATTTTTATACATTTAATTCTAATATTAAAATTGTATTTAACCGTAATAATTAACTTTACTTGTATAGTGATTATTTTTTAAATTTATTTTTAGTTCTGCATAAGATTTTTTTTATTTACTGTTAATTTAATTTATTAGCCTAAAGGGGCGGTAGCCTAGAAAGGCTGTTAATTTCGAAGCGGCATTTTGCACTGTTTCACTATAAATGTCCGTGTCTCCTTGCAAATTGTTGTTACCTTATATTATCGCCTTGTATTATATGTAAAGAAATTAAATAATGTATAATTATAATACATGTATGTTTCTTGCACTGTGACAAAAACGACAGTATCCAGAGCCATCAAATTTTGAATAATGTAGTTCTCCAACCGAACATGGGCATCTGGACAGCCAAATTTCGAATTTACTTTAAACTATTTCTTATTTTGTAAAACTTTAATGAATTTTTCATTAACAAACTCAACGAGTTCAGAGAGACCCCTGTACGGATAATAACAGTTTTATCTCCAGTGCGGAAATTCTAAAGATATGCTGTTTTCAAATGTATGTAGTTTACGGGCAAAGAAAGTGATATTCAATAAATATAGGTAACACACAAACGTTAAAAAAAGGTTCCTTTTGGTGTTAATATAAAATCTGACTGCTTCTAGATTTTATTTTACCTTTTTTTTCTTCCCTTCATTACACTCAGAAAATTTTATGCTCCGAATTTTATAAATTACTAAAATAAATATTCCACTTTAATGTTAATAAGTTAATGATGATATAATCAAATAAATGATTGTTTTGTAATGTTACTATAGTTTTGAAAATCACTGCCTGAAAATGGTCATTAAATTTAAAAAAAAAAAAAAAAAGCTATCAGATCTTGTTTAATTTTACCTTTATATATTTCAAAGCATCACGTACTATCAGTCCTGTTTAATTTTACGTTATTTGTACGCAAAATTAAGTTCATAAATTTTGTGCCTAGAGTTATTACCGTTTTACCCAAGGAGATTAGAATACATGGAGATGCCCTGCACGCAGTCCAAGTGAAGCCAAAAAAGGGGGAAAGCATGCCCTTAGTAGTTGTGACTTAGAGAGATTGACGTGCTCTAACCACACTCAATTTTGTTTCTGGTAGTCGTAAAGGATCGCAGATTCTTCAGGTCCTCTTTCCTTTACCGCCATTTCATTTTATTTCTACATTATGTAATTAATATAATTTCTAATTTATGTAATCGCAATAATTTCTACATTATGTAATTGCATGCTGTAATTAATGAATGCTAGCATTAAAAGTATTGTGAACACAGAACAGTAACTATGTACTCAACTATGTACTTGATTATAATTTACTTTTTCTAAGTATATATAATTCTCAAATTTTTCATGTTATAAATATTACTTATGTTTGGAAAAAACTTAATTTGAATAAACAATGATAGAAATATGTAAATTTTACGTTGTTATTTTAAAACTCACACAACAAATTTGACTAAAAATCAAATCCAGTTATTATATATTTACTTGAGCACAAATTAAAATGTAGTTAAACACATAAAAGGTAAAACCTGTAATGTAATTATGATCAGACATTAAAGTAAACTGTTTTCTTTTCCATGGAGAGCTAGCCACGCCCCCTCCACTTGTTTACTTATCGTTTTGCCATGTCATATAAGTTAATTACGAATATCAGTTTGATTATTACTATGAAAAGGTAAATATGAGAACTATATATGTTTCTTCGTGTACTTTACACAAAGAAAATACTCAAACTCTTTCTTGAAGGCCATTGAAACACACATTTCGATTATTCTACTTGTTTATGCACGTTTTAAAACATTTTTTTACATGGACATGAAGTCAGAAATGTAGACAGTATTTCGCTGGAACAATTCTGTACCTTTTAGGCCTTTCACATCTACGCATACAAAATCAGAAAACACACTGAGAACTTGAAACCAGCTGGCGTTTTACCTCACTTCCCTTAGTGAGGTAATCGTTTTCTTGCCCTCACGTGGCGTGGCTTATTTCCTTCCCCCTGCTGCACTTTCTTTGTACTCCAATAGCAGGGACGCCATCTCCATGTATTCTAACCTCCTTGGTTTTGCCAAAGTAAAGATGTTTGTACAAGAATTACGCGTGGAAAAAATGCGCGAAATGAAGTAAAAAGTGCTTTAATGAGACATATTAAATCCTATTTGGAAAAAACTGTGGCTTTCTTAATCTCATCACTATACAACGTATCATATTTAATAATTAATAAGAGTTATGTGATACAAACGCCATAGGTTTCAGTTAAATATAACCTGATCAAGTAGTTTGTAGTTAGTGAGTACGGTTGATCTGGTTTATCTTGCCGACATGTCGGTGACGCGCGCCCCGCCCACTGGGTTAGTCTACCTCTTATAAGGTCCATGGTTGCAACCAGCTGACGTTTAACCTCAAATTCGCTTAGAAAGTACGCCTTTTCTTGCTCTCACCTGGCCACTCTTATCTTACTGCAATAAGAGAGCCGCCTTCTCCTTTTATCCTACCCTCCTTGTTCAACAACATAAAGCACTTAGAGTAAACCACACTTGTTGATTTCTGTTTACGTATCTTCTGCGCGACCCCCTGTCCCATCAAGGCCACGCAGCTATTCAATAAATATACAGGACTATCATCGTAAAGTGGTCGTAGAGACAAAAAAATGACAGAATTTGTTTCTTAACAGAATCTCGGTGAATATTGTACAATTTTGCTCATTCTTCAGGAGTCGTTGAATTTTTAGTACTCAGCAAAGAAATTCTAAAATTTTCTAAATGGAATAAATACATATTATACGTAAAAGCAATTAAGGGGAAAAATTAGTCCAAAAGGCCATTATGTTACAGGAACATTATGGTCCAGATCAATTCTACGAAAAACCTATATTAAAGGATATTCGAAGAGTGATCCTACAGAGATGGAATTTCATAGAAGACAAGCAGAAAGGGAGAGAAAACAGTTCCTCAAGCCCGATAAACCCAAAGATGATGAGTGGAAAACTCCAACTAAATTAGCGAAGATTTTCACCGCTCATGCTCCGGAAATGATGAAAACCAATATCAAGACGACTCCTGTTGGCCCATGGACTGGGCTGAGAAAGTGGAAAAAGTAGTTACTGATTTTACGCAAGACACGGCGAATAATACTGATGTTAAAAAAGAGAGACTTCCTCCGATTATCTGCCGCAGACAAGAGAAAAGTTCACCAAGCACGGCGTTAATGATTACGTCGGCGTCCTGACAAGAGACAAAATCACCCTGATTTTTAACTCGATTGATCACAGAGACAGGGCACTAGCGGTGCTCATGAATGATGAGGTGCAGTTCAGCACGTTTAGGCAGAAGAAGGAAACACCGCTGAAAGTTGTTATCCGCGGCCTGCCAGATGACTCACCTGTTAAAGAAATCAAGGAGGAATTAATTAAAGATGGATTTCCAGTACTCAGCGTCTCGCAGTTTACCAGGAAAATTGACGACAAAGAAGTTAAGCTCCCGGTTTTCTTTGCTTCATTCAAGCGGAATGACGAAGGCGGGAGCATTTACAGAAAGAAAACGTTACTAGATCTCCGAGTCAAGTTTCGACGATTTAGAAGTAACCGAAGCACCATGATTTGCTTTAGATGCCAGCGCTATGGTCACGTCCAGATTTTCTGTAATAACGCGCCAAGTTGTATCAAGTTTGGACAGGGTCGCCTAACTTACACTTACTAAAGAACAGAAGGCTACTTGCGTAAACTGCAAACTGGAACACATAGCCACATCGAAGATGTGCGAATTTCGTCCAAAAATTCGTGAAACCGCTACCAAGAAGAAACTGAATCCAGCCTAGAAGATGCTATCAGAAAATCCACCTTCGTTATCTGAATTCCCAGCTTTACATCTTTCAATGTAAACCTCCCATCAAAATCACAGTCCGACGCCACAACTGCAAAGTCGGATATTACCATGGATATAAACTTAAAGATGATTGCTCTCAAATTTCTAGAATTTGTAGAAGAATGCAAGAAGATCGAATCTCCGCAAGAAAAACTTTTACTTGCACTAGGAATGGTAGAACAAATGATGAAAATAGGCTTGTAATTTTCCTCATTTCTCTGTGAAATGTTTTAACTATTTTCCTTCTAGTTCCACAGTTTCCGATGGATGGCGCCACCTGATGGACTCTTCTGCTGGATGTGCTCTAAGATCAAGTCCGATGCCCCTCCTCTACCTGTGACGTCCTGCTGTCACCTCCCTTTTTCCACCTCCGACTCCTCCGGACTATTCTACGTCAATGTGAATCCTCCTCCCTGGCAAATTGTGTCATTGAGCCGGCAACGTCGCGTTCAAAACAGCGACAGGTCTGCCAAGGCCAACTAATACATTCAGTCCTGCCAGACTGAAAAAAATTCCGGGTCCCAGTTTTCACTGGCTTTCGCGAAATTAATCACTAGATGGCGCTCGCATTCTGCTACACATTTGCTATCAAAGAGGTCATGTATGTCATTATTATATGCTGTCAGTGATATTGAAATACTGGTATTATTTGGTATTATTACTGGTACTGAAAGAGTAAACGCATCTGTACTGATGCGTTTACTCTTTAGAGCTCTAAATCTGCATTATTTAAAATTTAATTTTTTTAATATTTCCTAAAAAAGTATTTTATATTAATTAAAAAAGAGAAAAAAATCTTCAGTACCTAAAACCAAATGTCTTTTAGAAATACTTCTTCTCTTACGTATTAACAAATTTTAGATAATCATTTCTTAATTACATATTTAATAATAGCTCTAAATTATTTTGTTGCATAGGACAACTGATATTAATACGATGAAAATTTTGCACTGAAATAATTTATGT
Source organism: Stegodyphus dumicola (assembly GCF_044657685.1). Taxonomy (NCBI): domain Eukaryota; kingdom Metazoa; phylum Arthropoda; class Arachnida; order Araneae; family Eresidae; genus Stegodyphus; species Stegodyphus dumicola. Next base: position 159,895,649 of record NC_140778.1, read on the forward strand.
TCTGAAGCTACCTGCAAACTTCGTACTATATAAATAATTTTAAAGTAAAGCATGTGCTCTAGATTACCCTTAAATTAGAACTGTTAACTCTTATAAGTATAATTAAAAATAGCGTATATCTAGATGCAAACAGGAATTAAATTCAGAATCAAGTAGCTGACTGTTATATATGAAAAAAGAAAAATGGGATAACTTGAAATTTCAGGTCAGCGCTAAATTCCCGAAAGCGCAGGGAGGTCACGTGATCGTCACTTCAAGCGTAAGACGATGTCACAACGAAGCTCCGCCCAGCATCAAAAACAACAACTTCGTTGTATGTAAACATGGTTCGCAACTTTGATTCGGAAATCTGAAATAAGTCTTTGTGGATATATGTGTATATGCATGTTTGAACGCTTTCGAGCATTATACAACTGAATGGCTTGGTTATGTTTCTCCGTATAAGAAAGCGAAAGAATAAATAGTGATAATTTTTTAGATTGGTCTTATATAGAAAATGTAGTGCACGTAAAAAATTTTTCAGTAAGATATTCTAGTATCAGACATTTATACATGATACGATTGCTTTGTCAACTTCACTGATTAAGCCAGATTTAGCAAAACTGGCCAAATTTAGTTTATAAATTTCTCTTTCAAAGAATATTCAGAATAAAACTGGGATTATGGTAACCTCACAGTAAGATTAATAGTTTAATTCACAATGGAACTGTGTTTGAATAAAAAATATATAAATAAACAGTTATCTGTTATTTTGTAACCAGACCTTAAAAATAGATTCTAAGTTTTTGAAAATGCCAATCAACTGCCTTTCCATATATTTTCTATTTTTTTCTCATGTCACATCATTCATCATCATGGGCAGACTTGTGAATAAAATTTATATAATTGCTACTAAACCATCTGCATGTTTTATTGGATTTATGATGCTTGCATAATAACAGATATTTGTCATGCCACCATTCATACTTGTGGATAAATATCTGACTCTCATATAACAATTTATAATAATATCAACACAATTAGAAACTGAATTTCTTTGCTCCAGGCAAACTGGGATTTGTGTTTCCTCGCTTTCAAAATCAATTTAGTTTTATCCAAAATCTAGGCTCCTATTTTTTTTTTTTTTAACCTAATTTTAAATAGTTTTCTTGCCAATTCAATAAAGTTAAAAAAAAAAAAAAGTAGACAGTTTCTATTCTTGACTTTGCAAATCCAACAGATACATAAATCAGAAATTACAGAAAAAATGACAGTTTTTTATTGCAAGCTGAAATTAAGTGCATTTCAGTAAAAATTTTATATGATGCAATTAAAATATAAAATGAGCAAAATTTCAGGCACATATCTTGTAATACTATTTCCATCATTATCATATTTTTCAAACAAGGAGCTCACATGTGTTAAAAAAAAATTCTGCACAATGTTCCTATTAAAAATTTTATGCTCATTCTTTCTCTAATAAGTATGTTTTTAAAATGTTTGTGTACTTTTATCATGCATCTTAATAATACAAGTGAAACTGAAAAATTAATAAATATCAGCTTTTATATGTGGCACTCAACACACTTTTGTTCTGCAGTGTTGCCTCTGCTATAATATTATGGAACACTGCATTTCTGATTATTAAAAAAAAAAAAAATGGATAGCAATTGTATAGGCTGCACCTTTACGAAAGACAAACTAAATGCAGATTCTGCCAAATTAGGAAATAATAGGTAGCAGTGCTAGGAATGTGTTTTTTTCTACATATATCAACCATTCAACTTACTTTCTGTGTTTTCAGCATTCATCTTTACAACCTATATTTCTGTCACTGAACTTGATTAAGTACAGAGTCGTAGCTAGAGTTTTCAGCGCCCAGGAACAACTGAAGGGTTAATCTTTGGATTATGGTAACTTGGCGATTTCTTGGCGAAAATTTGGCGACCAACTCTGCTGCAGCAAACCTCTATTTTTTTTTTCGCCGCCATTTTGTCTTCACGAAGTAAAGACATGTTTCTTTTCTTTTTATTTACTCAACACTTTTTCCAACAATCTGCTAGCCGAATTACACGTATGCTAGAAATTTTATGGAACAAAACTGCTTAATCATGACAAATATTAACTGCAAAATTGGGAAAAAGTGCAGAATCGCAAACTCCTTGCCGCATTTTTCAAAATAGCACGTACACAGTAACCATGTACACGTCGACTTATTTTTACTTAAAAAAACATCCCAGAATTGCACAAAAATGGCATTGCACACACTCTTGACTTTATTCATCTACACTGCTATTTTCTCATAAATTACAAAAATTTGCACGAAAATGCAGGAAAATTTTGTGAATCTTTAAACTCGGTAAAAAGCACATATATGAAATTACCTGATCGCGAAAAAGTATATACCCTATCCAAGGATGAACATTTCCACGTATAATATAAATAAAATATCCAAAAACTTTTACCTCTAAATTATCTTATTATAAACGTCACCGACGAATCCATAACAAAACATTAAAAATGGTTACAAATACTTAGTTTCAAATATTTAAATTATTTCCATGCACGTTTACTTCCACTCAAACGTATACCAAATTGCTACAAACATATAATTCACAAAATAACTATCATTTAATTAAAATATAATTAAATTAAAAAAACACTACGTAAAATATAAATAAGCACATACATTAAATTAATAAAAATTAGCTTAAAACCCTAATTACTTTAAAGTAAATCATTGCTAATAACAATTTTCCAATAATACCATATTAATTTATTTACTCCTTACATTTAGAACAATGCATAAAAATAATATCCTCAAATGATTAAAAATACTAACTTACCTAATCTTCTTCAGAATCTTCATTACGTGGCATGCACACTTCCCTACAGAAAGAGTTCCGATTGGCTGCAGTACTACTGCTAATTTCTAAATCGGAAATCCAGTAGTCAACTGGCAGTCTATTCACCCAGTAATAAGAAATTAATAAAATTTCACAAATTACTTTCAGCAAACCACGTACCCTTCCTTACACTCCGTTTCACAAAATGTCCTTTTTCACCAGATTTCTTGCATGGCCATTCAAACTTATCTGTAACATCCTTCCTTTCACACAATCTCAACTTATTATTATTATCAGATAAACGCATTAAAAATTTAGAAATCACTTTACATAGTGCCATGCAATCCGAAAATTAATCAACACTATTTCACACAACACACAAAGAAGCTAAATATAAAATAATATAGTACTACAGATATTTTTCCAAATTTTACCCCCTTTTCCGATTAAAGAACTGTAATTCGTCCATTAATGGTAATCAAAGTATCTACAAAAAACTACAAAATATGTGTCTTTCTAGCAGGTTTAATGAAATTTTTGGTTGATCTTTGGATTATGGTAACTTGGCGATTTTTTGGCGACCAACTCTGCTACAGCAACCCTCTACTTTTTTTTTCGCCGCCATTTTGTCTTCACGAAGTAAAGACATATTTCTTTTCTTTTTATTTACTCAACACTTTTTTCCAACAATCTACTAGCCGAATTACATTTATGCTAGAAATTTTATGTAACAAAACTGCTTAATCATGACAAATATTAACTGCAAAATTGGGAAAAAGTGCACAATCGCAAACTCCTTGAGCGCTTTTCAGAATAGCACATACACATAAACCATTTACACGTCGACTTATTTTACTTAAAAAAACATCCCAGAATTGCACAAAAATGGCATTGCGCACACTCTTCTCACTATATCCATGTACACTGCTTTTTTCTCATAAATTAGAAAAATTTCACGAAAATGCAGGAAAATTTTGTGAATCTTTAAATTTGCTAAAAAGGACATATATGAAATTACCTGATAGCGAAAAAGTATATACCCATCCCAAGGATGGACATTTGCACGTATACAATAAATAAAATATCCAAAAACTTTTACCTTTAAATTATCTATTATAAACGTCAACAAAACAGTAAAAATGATTACAAATACTTTTAGCATTAAATACTTAAATTCTTTCCATGCACATTTACTTCTACTGAAACGTATTCCAAAATACTACAAACATATAACTCTCAAAATCACGATCATTAAATTAAAAAACACTACTTAAAATATAAATAAGCACATACATTAAATTAATAAAAATTAGCTTACAATTCTAATTGCTTTAAACTAAATCATTGCTAATAACAATTTTCCAATAATACCATATTAATTTATTTACTCTTCACATTTAGAACAATGCATAAAAATAATATCCTCAAATAATTAAAAATACTAACTTACCTAATCTTCTACAGAATCTTGAGTGCATGGCGGATCACAAAATGTCCATTTTCAACAGATTTCTTGCACTGACATTCAAACTTATCTGTAATATCCTTCCTTTCACACAATTTCATTTCATTCCCACATATTGGACATTCATACTTATCCGCAATTAAGCAAGTGTTTTCAATTACACATAAACGCAATAAAAATTTCCGATTTACTTTATATAGGGCCATGGGATCCAAATATTAAACAACACTGTGTTTCACAGAACATAGAATGAAACTAATGCTATAAAGTACATCAGATATTTTTACAAATTTACCCCCTTTTCCGATTAAAGAACAGTGATTCGTCCATTAATGTCACATGACATATCTCATGATCTCTCATTTCCCAAGGCCCAAGGCGTTTGACTTCCGGAGTACCTTTGCAACTTAGTGCAATTACCTCCACAACTTCGATAAGGAAACTGAAGTAATTAAGAAAGAGCATTGGCTAAAGAAAAAATGAACGAAACCGTTAAGGGTTTACTGCAAAAGAAATGAATAAGAAGTCCGCGCAAGGGACGAGTAATTCTTTCTGCTTTCAACTTGTTATGCAAGATTGAAAGAGAGAGAGGTGATGATTAAGGCGAATTCCTGAACGCATTGCGTTAATGGAATCGGAAAGGTTGGAAGAAAAACAGCCGGGAAACATATTGTTCCAAGGCTTGGGAAAGGTGAATTAGGTAATACGGACAGCCGCAGTGATTGCTAATGCCTTGGGGATGAGCGGGGGGGGGAAGAATCTTGCGACTAAAACAAGTATCCAGGGATGGAAGAGCGAAGAGAAGGGGGGGAGATAGACTATTCAAGAAGGCGAAAAGTTCTCCGACCACCTGTGGCGAGTAGAAGAATAGGAGCAACTTTTCGAGCGGAAAAGAACCGTGAGGAAAGTTAACTGCGAAAAAGACGGAGAAATCGTGGGAGAGGATTTAAAGGGAATAGTATAGAGCTAAAAGGAGGAAATGAGGGGAATTAAAGGAAGGAGGATTAATTAAAATGGTAAGCAAAATTAAAAAATTAAAGGATTAAGGTAGTGAAGTGATGAAATGCAAGCTTGTGATACCTAGGGAGAAAATAAGGATTTTGCATCTTAAAATCAAGAAAAGATACTGGAATAAATGTGTTTTAAATTAATTTTGGTAAGAATAATTAGATCTTAGAATTAAAGAATTTTTGCAGAAAGTTGAGTTAATTTAACGAGTTAATTTTAATTGCATATTTTAAGGTTAATTTAGATGCTGTGAGTCTGGTCCGTGATATTTGAAAAGGTGAGGTCCTGATAAATGGGGGGAGGTCATGTTTAGTGGTACAGATTTAGTTCCCGATGAACGAGGCCAGGTTAGGTCTGGCGGGCAATTATGATAAGATGAGAGTTAATTAAGGGTCGCCGGGTTAGGCCCGTGAAGTGCTGGTTGAAATTTAAAATTAGAAAGAATTCCTAGTCAAGCAAGCACCTCCGCTTTGGCTTCCTAGGAAAGATATTAAATGTTCTATCAAGAACGCTCCTAGGTCGCTTAGCTGAGCTGGGCTCCGCTGGGTTATAGGCAGGAAGTGAATGCAAGACTGGGTTTTCAATCTGTGATAGTCTATTGAAAAACTTGGCCGAATGTTGCCGAAAAAAGGAATCCAGGGGTAAAATTTTGAGATCGTTATGTAGCACTTCATTCCGGACGAAATAATGAGCATTGGTGAGTATGCGAAGCGTAACGCTCTGGAATACTTGGAGTTTCTTTAGGTGGCTATTAGCTGCAGTGGACCAGACGACGGCTGCGTAGGTCAGGATGGGGAGGATGGTACTTCGATAAAGGAGGATCTTGTTGCTGAGAGAGAGGTTGCTGGTACGGTTGATGAGAGACATTAGTTGAGTTCTGGTGGTTCTTGCTTTGGCTATTGTATAGTTGATATGGGTACTCCAGAGCAGCTTCGCATCTAGATAAACTCCCAGATATTTGTAGGAATCCACCCAGGGTATCTCCTCTTCAAATAACCTGAGTGGTGGCAGTTGACTATGGACGTTCCTCTTTCTGGAAAAGAAAACGGTGGCGGCACTTTTTGCGACGTTAATTTTGATTTTCCAGGTAATGAGCCAGGACTCCAAGTCTGTTAAATAAAGTTGAAGGTGATTGAGAGTGGCGTTGAGTGTTGAGTGCTGGGAAATGATGGCTGTATCGTCTGCGTAAAGGGCTAGATCGACACTTGGTGATTGTGGTATGTCATTTACATACAAGTTGAAGAGCGTAGCGCTAAGAATTCCTCCTTGAGGCACCCCCGCCAGGATAGGCCGAGGAGAAGAAACAGAGTATTTAACTTTAACAGAAAAGGTACGATTAGTGAGGTAAGAGTGCATTATGTGCACAAAATTAGCCGAAATTTCAAGTCGCATGAGCTTGAATAAAATTCCGATATGCCAACACCTGTCGAAAGCCTTTGCTACGTCTAAATAGACTATAGTTGTAGGCTTTCCACTGCGAGATCCTGTATGAATGATTTCTACTACCCTCAGTAGCTGGGTCTGAGTTGAGTGCTTTGTGCGAAAACCGAATTGTTGAGGAATAAGAATATTTCGGTTTCGGCAGAAATCATTCAGGCAGTATAGCTTCGTAGATTTTACTAAGTGAAGACAGGAGGCTGATCGGTCTATAATTTTGAGGGACCTTTGGGTCCATACCAGGTTTTAGAATAGGAATGACTAAAGCATTCTTCCAGCTATCAGGATAATATTTTAACCTTAGCATTGAGTTAATCAAGACTGCTAGGTAAAATATGAATTTAATTGGTAAATTTTTAATCATGCGATTAGAAATCCTATCAAGGCCAGGTGCTTTTGCAGGGGTGAGATTTTTGACAATTGCAGAAATCTCAGTCATGGTTGTGGTAATGGGTTCCTCAGATTGTGTATCTGAGGAGAGAAATTCTTCAACTTGGTGTTGAACTTCATGCGTGTGCGTTGCACAGGAATCGAACATGAGTCCAGTGTTTAATGAGAATTGTGTTTGAAGACTGTCCGCAATGCGTTCAGCCTTCTCAGTGTCTGTTAGTGCCATCCGGTCATTGACCGTGCCCATTGGGGGGGAATGTCATGTTTAGGTTTGCGAAGCCGTGCACTAGCAACCCAGAGGCTATTGTCGGAAGTCTTTAAGGACTTAAGATAATTTGAGTATTTATCGTCTGTGTATTTTTTAATGTCAGACTTGATCTCATTCTGGATTCCTCGCAGTTGTACTCGAAATGTTTCCAAACGTGTATTTTGCCAGTCTCTGCGAAGACGGTTTTTAATTTTGATTTTTTCCTTAATGAAATCAGGTAATTTATAGTGATTAGGCCTGAATTTGGGCTTGGAAGCAGCCGTGAACGCACTTCCCAGAGTGTGATTGAGCCTGTCAATGGCTAAGTCAACCTCCTGATTATCGTTAATTTTGATAAGGGGGAGAATACCATTTTCCAAAACATATCGAAAGTTGTCCCAGTTAGTCGAGACTTGCGCTGGTAAATTTTGATTGATTTTGGTAGTTTTAGGGGTGAGGTGAACCGGATAATAGTCAGAGGACAATTCCGGAATCACTTTGATCGAATAATCTAATGGAACATTTTTAAATAATGCCAAATCAATAATGGAAGGGGCACCTAACCCCCAGGAAACTGGAAATGGGTAGGTGTGTTCGGCGCTATAATTTGGATACGGGCGTCCTGAGCCCAAATTTTGAGTTTATCACCATAGTTGTTGGCAGTGACACAATCCCAACTTCTATGGCGGGCATTTAAATCTCCTGCGATAATCAGGTTATTTGCTACACCACTTAATTTTCTGAGATCAGAGATAAATGCAGGTCCCTGTCTCGGAGGCATATAGCAGGACGCTACTGCTATTGGGGGGGGGATTTTGAATATGAATTTGAATAATTGTCGCTTCTAGGGCCTCCAGTAGTGGCGTGGGTATTCTAGAATGCTTTAAAGAGCGTTTTACATAAATGGTAGTACCGCCACTAGCACGAACAGTGTCACTGATGCATACCTCTCTATCATTTCGGTAGCAGAAATAATTCGCGATGTTCGCGCTAAGTCCCTCAACCAGATGTGTATCCTGTACGAGGAAGAGGTCCATGTGGTGTTCATTAATAAAATCCCGGACTTCGTGGATCTTGTTCTTTATTCCATTGGCGTTCCAGAACGAAATCAGGAGTTCGTCTTCACTACTTGGCGCGTTGAACGTGATGCCTTAGTTCAGGAGTCCAACGTACGCCTCATAAATGAAGAATGCTCGCTCAGGTCCGGTGGAGACTGTCCGGAGCTATGGCAGGGCATTTCTAAAGGCTTGGAGTAGTGTCTTGTGTTCGATTCCAAATTACGAAGAGATCTGGAACACGCAACGGAGTGTATCTGTGCAGCTGTAGTCCTCTGGAGATGGGGCTAGAGCCTGGGCCGGTGGTGCTGGCTGTGGTGCAGGTTTCAGTGCCGGGGCTTGCTTCTGCTCACGTTGGGTCATAGTCGTAGTAAGCCCGGGATTTTTTCCTCTCATTTCCCTCACACAAAATAATGCGTAATCGGAACTGAGTACTTCTCACATTATTCCCAAAGTCCTAGGTAGTAACCTTTATCGCCTCCAAAATGTCGCCAAACTACCTGTTACCATATTCCAAAGATTAGCCCAACTGAAGATTTCACGCCCCCTATTGCTTGCCAAGGATGGAAAACATTTAACTCTAAAATGTCGTAACATCAGTTTGGCGCCCCTTGGAATCTGTGCCCGGAGACAGATGCCCCCCTTGGCCCCCTCTATCTACGCCCCTGATTTAGTATTAAACTATTATTTTAATTCTCAGGTATGCATACATGGAATTAGTTTCATTAGTTAAAAAGATTATTAGTAAGTAAAATGCTTGCAATGATATATTGCTAAAGATATATAAGGATGCAGGAAAAGATTTGTTTTAAAGGACATAAATTATATCTTAATAGAGAAACCAACATAATCAACAAACCAATCAGTAATATATTGTAATTTCTATTTCAGAATTTTCAGCAACAATACATTTTCTTTTTAATTTTTTAAAGCTACAATACAGAAAATAAATCCATGACTGTTTCAAAATTTAAATACTCAATAAATAAAAGTGTGGAGAACAAAATATGATTTTAATAATGAATAATGTTTAACATTTATAAGAACTGTTCAAATAAACTATCACTAACAGCTACACATTCATCGTAACCACAATGAGGTAACTGGCATATACTTTGAAAGATGGCCGGCATGTACTTCTACAGCAATGGTGCTAATTTGGTGCCAAGGTCGGACTAGGGTTTCAAAAATTTATAGTTAATGTTGCACGTGGTTGCGGCTGTGTGCAACAACAAACTATGCGTATTGGAATTTGCCAGTGCTTTTAAGGATGAATTCATAACATGCCATAAGAGCCAATTTTTTGATAACAAAAACATTTCATCACATCATAATATTAAAACTTAATTACTACAGTCGACAGATGATCACGTTGGAGGAAACCGAGCGACCAACCGCATGGCCGGTATAGATAGAAAACACACGACCTTCTACCATATGACGAAAATGTTTAACAGCCTCATACGCACTAAGAAGTTTGCGGTCGTACGTGCTATTTTGATTGCGCTGCAGAAAAGGTTTTCGAGAAGAAAGCCAGAGGCTCCATGCTCCGGCTACCAGTTGTTGCAAAACTGCAAACAAAGGCTGTACGGGCATCATCAGACCAAATAATTGGCCGCGTATATTTCTTTTTACTCCCAACCAAATATGTGTGCAAAGGTGCCTGCTTTTCAGCGGCATGAAGAAAAAAGCGACGATAAAAATTTAACATGGCCAGAAAACGACGCAGCTCCTGAACAGTTTTTGGCTCTGGGAAATTTTGAATTGCAGTGACTCTGTCACTAAGTGGGCGAACGCCCTCCGAAGAAACTTCGTGACCAAGAAATGACACTTTAGATTTCCCGAAAACACATTTTGATGGATTAATGACTACACCATAAGACTGAAATCGGCCAAGGACTATGCAAAGGTGTTCAAGGTGCTGGTTTTCAGATGTCGAGGCTACCAGAATGTCATTGAAATATGGGACACAAAAATCTAAATCTCGAAAGATTCATTAATGAAGCGCTGAAACGTTTGCGCAGCGTTACATAACCCGAAAGTCATGACAGGAAATTCGAATAATACAAAAGGTGTTATTACAGCAGTTTTTGGTATATCAGGTGGATTGACAGGGATCTGATGGTAAGCACGAGTCAAATCTAACGTAGAAAAAATATTTTTGCCTTCCAAGACTTGCATGCAGTTCTGAATGTGAGGAACCGGATATCTGTCAGGCAAAGTAACTGAATTAAGACGTCGATAATCCCCACAAGGACGCTAGTCGCCGTTTTTCTAAGGGACCATGTGGAGTGGACTGGCCCATGAACTTTTAGATGGCCGACAGATTCCCTGCTCAAGCATGTATTTAAATTCTTCTTTTGCAGACTTTAATTTCTCTGGAGGCAACCGCCGTGCTTTGGCAAAGATTGGTGGTCCAGTAGCCTCTGTTTCAAAATATTCTAAGATCTATAAATCGACATCGATCACTTAAAATGTAACTTTTAATATGTACAATATTTACAGACCATTAATCAAAATATGGTGGTTCAGTTGACAAATAAATCTATATGCTTTCATAATCGAAATCAAATAGGAACGAAGTGTTCCTAATCTAATAGAGTGCGAAACATCAGACATCCATCTATCGAACTGCCGGTGGTGAGTCTATGGAAATTCAGAAGGCACGTCGCGTCGCATTAACACGCAACGCTAGCGCCATCTATCAATTAATCAAAATAACTTCCACACACTCCCCACCTGAACTCTGTCAAGAGTTCACATTAATCTAACAACAATCAAATTTATATCAATAAGTATTTTAACATATAATTTTAAAACAATTGATAAGTATATTAAATGAATAGAAAATATATTCAAACTATAATCACTATACTAAATTCTAAAAAAGGTATGTTATCATCAGATACAATTTGACACTACTTCAGTAAATCTAAACTATTCTTAATCTAAGCATATGAAAAAATAAACAATTGCATAAAAAACATATTCAATCTTATTTATATTATTAAACAATAAAAAATGTTTTTAAAGTTCCAAAGGATATAATAATTGAACTAGTCGTTTTATTATTGTTCCATCAGCAGTTTTTAGTTCACAAGAACGAACTTTGTTGTCACGACCACGAAAAACGTTTATCACTCTACCACAATTCCACAAAAGTTTGCCCTTATTGTTGCCTTCAATTAAAACAAGATCATCGACTTAAACGACGATCATAAACGTTAGTTAGTATTTTTAATTGATGAGCTGTCCGAAGATCCATTAAATATTGTTTTTTCCATTTAGTCCACAATTGCCTAACCAATAAATCTTGGTAAATCTTTCTTTTGGTGAGAGAGGACTTGGTAGAGCCATCTTTAACAATGGAATTAAAGTTGATAGGTAATGTAGAATCCTTGTTTCCAAAAATCAAAAAATTGACAGGCTTCAGAGGCAACAGTTCCTTGTGGTCATTGTACACATATGTCAGAGGACGAGAATTCAAAACAGCTTCCACTTGTGCTAAAACTGTTGACAATTTTTCAAACGTTAGTAAAGCTTTACATAGAATTTTTCGTAAGCACTCTTTCACTGATTTTACTAATCTCTCGTAGAAGCCTCCTCACGAAGCCCCTCGTTCTATTATAAACTTCCAACTGATTCTTTCAATCGACAGAAAATCTTGGAATTTCTCATTCGACAATAGTTTAGAGAAATGTTCGAGTTCTTTTTTTTCCTTTTTAAAAGTTTTCGCGTTGTCCGAATAAATTACTCGGCAATTGCCTCTCCTAGATGTGAATCTTTTGAATGCCATCAATAAAGAATCTGTAGAGAGATTCGGTACAAGTTCCAGATGTATGGCTCTAGTGATAGCGCATGTAAATAATGTTACATAGGCTTTTTGATTTCCTTCCATGTTTTTTACGTAAATCGGTCCAGCAAAATCGATGCCAGACACGTAGAATGGTGGTGTCTCATTGATTCTGTCTTCTGGAAGTTGAGAAGTGGTCTGGTCAGCAAATTTCAATGAATATCTTTTACAAATAAGACACTTGTTTGTTATTTTCTTGACAAGCTGACGCCCTTTTGGGATCCAAAAGCGACTTCGAATTTGAGCTAAGGTCGTTGCTACTCCTCCATGCATCATTTTAACATGTGCACTTTCTACTATCAAATTCGTTAGCCAGGAGTCTCTTGAAAGAATCGCCGGATGTTTTTCATCATGTGACAAACTAGAATGTTCTAATCTTCTATCTGCTCTCAGTATCCCATTCTGGTCTAAAAATGGGTTAAAAAGATATAAGGATGATTTCTTTTCGACTTTATTCGCTTTCTTCAGAGACTCAATTTCTTTGGTATAAAAACGTTCTTGTTCAGATCGAATCCAATAATTTTCGGCATCATCTATTTCTTCAGTCGTTAATGGACCTGTCACATGGTTTGTTTTCCTAATTTTACCGATGAATCTCTTTATCCAACCAGTTATTCTCAACAATTTTCTTAAATTACTATATTTTGAGATGTCTATAAGCCTTTCTTCAACTACTGTGCACACAAATTCGTAAATATCATTAATGTTCTTGCGGTATTCTAATTCTTCTTCAGTGACAGGTTTCTCTTCATTCTGTCGAGGCCACAATTCAGATGACATTCTAAGCCATCCTGGTCCTTGAAACCAGATAGGATTGCTTTTCAGCTCTGGAAGTTTAGCTCCTCTCGAAGCCAAATCGGTGGGATTACATTTACCGGGGCAATAATGCCAATTTTCTGGTAATGTTAAATTTTGTATTTCCTGCATACGATTTTTAACGAAAAGCTTAAATTTCTTTGCTCAGTCTTTTATCCAGAAAAGTGTGATTTTCGAATCAGTCCAGAAAAAACAAGAAAGTTGTAACTTCAAAACTTTAGTGATGCTAGTGCCCAGTTTAGCTGATAAAAGAGCTCCCATTAGTTCCAACCTAGGTAAGGTGAGCGGTTTTAAAGGCGCTACTCTAGTCTTTGAAGCAACAAAAACCGTAAATACTCGTTCATTGCTAGAAATTATACGCAGATACGCTACTGTACCATACGCCTTTTTGCTAGCGTCAGAAAAACAGTGCAGTTCAATTCTTTCCACATCACTATTACCGATTGCAGAAAAATAATATCGTGGAATACCGATTTCGTCCAAATTGGAAACTTTGCACCATGTTTTCCATACAGAACATAAATTTTCTGGTAGTTCATCATTCCAATCTAAAGCAAGTGTCCAAATTTTCTGCAATAAGATTTTGACTCTAAGTACAAACGGTGATAATAGACCTATAGGATCAAAAATTCGTCCTATTGCTTGTAGGAGAAAACGTTTAATATTAACTTGTTTTGATAGAAATGTTATCAAATTTTTTACATCAAAGTAAATTATGTCACTTTGATTGTCCCAAGCGACTCCTAACACTTTCAATGGAGGATTTCTAGCTTCCGAAACATGACTAGATTCCTCGGATTCAATACCTTCTTTAATCCATAATTCGTGCAGTTCTTGAGAATTGGTGTGCCATTTATGTAGAATCATACTAGCATCTCTAAAAATGTTAACGCATTCTAAACTGGTATTGAAAGCAAGTTCAATGTTTTGGTGTCCTCCAATGATGTCATCTACATTTAGAAATTCGTAAGTGGCAGGGTAGGTTTTCTCATATTGTTTCAAATAGTGTTTAATGGTTGCAGCCAGTAAAAACGGACTGCTATTTACGCCAAATAACACACGTGTGAACCGATAAGTTACAAAATTTTGTGGATCATCGAATGGGTTTTTAGTAAACAGAAAACGCGTTACATCTCTGTCCTTCTCATCTACTTCTATCTGAAGAAAAGCCTGCTTTATGTCACTTGTAAATGCTACAGGATGAAGCCTGAAGGCCAACATAAGTTCAAGAATGTCAGGATACAAATTTATATACTTTTATTTTTTTCATTTAGTTCTTTCTCAGCGCGAAAGCCTATTGAACGGTTATGTCGACCTTTGCACTTGGAGCAGACGAGATCGCTTCGACACTGCCCTAGGCGGTGGTTTAATTTCAGGCAAAGGTAACATCTGGCATGTTTACGTAATAAGTTTCTCTTCTCATCAACTGTCAATGATTCACAGTCTTCAGTAACATGTTTGGATGTATTACAAAACAGACAGCAATTAGTAGTTTTGTTTTCTTTAACCGGCGCCACCAGCTGCTGAGTGGAATGGACGATACTCCCCTTCCCTCCCTTATCTTTATAAACACAGGAAGTGATTTCTGATTTATGAGTGGAGAACAAAAGATGGTTTCTCTCACGACTTTCCAGTTCTGAACGAACAAACTGTAATAATTCGTCAACATTAAAAAATATGACGAATTCGTTTTACGATTGAATTCTAAGGTTATATCAGACGGCAGAGTTTTCATTATGGCTGGAATCAATATATAACTGTATTTATCCGGTGTGACTTCTAATGATTTCAAGCTGCGTATTTGAGTTTCTATCGTGTCATAAAGTTTGCGAAGTTTTACAGTGTCACTGGATTTGGTTACTGGGGTAAGATTCAGGAGTTTTTGCATGTGTGAGTTTATAATTATATCTTTTCTGCCAAACCTGTTTTTAAGTATTTCGACAACTTCATCGTAATTTGGTTCCGAAATGCAAAATCCTTCTATCGCGTTTGAAGCGTTGCTGCATAAGTACGATTTTAAATAATTAAATTTTTCGATCTTTGTTAAAGATTCATTATCATGGATAGCTACCTTGAAAGAGATCCAGAAACTTGTCCACTGGGTATAATCTCCATAGAATTTAGCGATGGTTAACTTTGGCAGACGCGCACATTTATTGCTTTCGATTTTAGAATTAGTTTCGTTAAGAATGTTTTCATTATCCAAATTTGTTACTTTATTTAATTGTTTCAATTTTTTATTTGCTCTGAATTGCCATAACTGAATTTTCTCTTCGTATTCGATACAAGATAGAATTTCTGTTTCAAACTCTTCCGCCTCTGATTTCAAGTCACGCTCTATCTGAGCATCTAACTCACTCAGAGCTTTTGATTTCGCGATTAATTGATCTAAATTTTCTTCTAATGTACTTGTATCAATTTCTTCTTTATTCAACTCCGATTCGATTTTTTTTAGAATCTTGGACACGGTGGTCCTGATAACTTTGCGTTTCGATTTTAATTTAACAACAGACTTTTCTGCCATTGTTACTCTAAAAATTAGAAAATTTAGTCTTACCTTTTGCTGACTTCGCACACTTGCAAGGTGCTAAATCCAATTCTTGACGGCCTAATGCACCAGCGGTTTCAAAATATTCTAAGATCTATAAATCGACATCGATCACTTTTAAAACGTAACTTTTAATATGTACAATATTTACAGATCATTAATCAAAATATGGTGGTTCAGTTGACAAATAAATCTATATGCTTTCATAATCGAAATCAAATAGGAACCGAAGTGTTCCTAATCAAATAGAGTACGAAACATCAGACATCCATCTATCGAACTGCCGGTGGTGAGTCTATGGAAATTCAGAAGGCACGTCGCGTCGCATTAACACGCAACGCTAGCGCCATCTATCAATTAATCAAAATAACTTCCACAGCCTCTATGACGTGTACAATACCGTGGTCAGCAGTCGGTTTGCCAGTTACTGAGCGGATGACGTTAGGCTCAAGTAGTTTGTGGAAAGGAGAATTACCGGAAATTAATTTAATTCCAAAATTAGTGGGATTTCCAATGCTACCTACCGCAGACAATTGTGTGATGGAGTCGAGTAAGCGTCGATTTTTAATGTCGACCAACAAAGGAAATTTTTGCAGAAAGTCTGCACCAATTATTGGGTGCGAAACTGCAGCGATGACAAATGGCCATTGAAATTTGCGACGCAATCCTAGATCTAAAGACATTAATATTTCTCCATATGTTGCAATTTTTGACCCGTTAGCTGCAAATAAGTTAAATTTTCCAGGCGGCCGTTTGGATTCGGCAAAAGAGGGAGGTACAACCGAAATGCCAGCACCTTTATCAACAAGAAAACGTCTGCCTGATGGTTTGTCGGTTACGAACAATCGACTAACGCATGGGCCGTTGTCACTCATGGCTTCGAGTGTCGGCCCCTTCAGTTGAAAGAGGTCTGAAATTTGCATGGAGGTGTACACTTGCGCGCTTTATCACCGAATCGGCTGTGATAGAAACAAATGTCTGATTGAGTACCAGAATGAGCGCGTTGGTATTCCCTATTATTTCGGTTCCGGGACTTTGATCTACCGCACGGATGATACTGAGATCGTGTCTGTAAGGCTGCAATGATAATTCCTGGATTTGTTGTTGAAGAGATGAAATATCAGCATTGGGATGCTGAACTTGACTGATTGCTTGTGGTTGGAGAACATCATAAATTTTGTCTGCCATTTGGGCCAGTTGGGGTAGGTTCTCGTTACTGGAGGCAAGAATAGTTTGGATATTGTTCGGGAGACGATTGAGCCACAATGATTGTAAAACATTAGACTTAAAATTGTCACCAGCAAGCTCCTGCATTTTTGACAATAACTGGGATGGGCGCATATCACCAAGTTGCAAATCTTGTAATAACTGCTTTAGTTTGGTGTTTTCAGACTCCTCATAAATTGAAATTAGTTTATTTTTCAATTCCTCGTATTTATTATCCGAGGGGGGCTTTAGAACAATCTTGCGTACTGACTGAAGAACCTCAGTGTCGAGGGCGGAAATTGCAGTGTAAAATTTCGTGTCGTCGCGTGTTATACCCCCCGAGCTTGAATTGTGCATCTAATTAAAAAAAAACCAAAGGTTGGGGTCACTACGGCAAAATGGGGCAGGTTTCACAGCAACGCGAGCCATTTGTTTGTCATCAGTGGCTAGAGGATCGCTAGTAGCCATAATAAATATGAATAAATACAGATAACCAAAAAAATATAGTTCAAGAATACTGTTGCAGTACACGTGAAGAAACACAAAATAATTAATGTAATGACCTGGGTTCTGATGATCTAGAACATGAGAAATATAGGAAAAAACTCACCCGCTTGACGAATACATACGAATCCATGTGCGGAATAAAAGGTAGAAAATATCACCTTGATGTACAGAAATTATCCACTCGCTTGATGTTGGAACACTATCACTAATGGAAGATGAAGGTAATCCGCATGCTTGAAAGATGATCACAAATGGAAACATGAAGGTAATCCACGTGGCTGTAATATGATGAAACTGATGCACGATCCAATAGACACGATAAGTAATCCAATACACATAAGTTAAAAATATTGGTTCAGCTGCATTTCGCACATTATTACAAGGTCTTGTTTAAGCACAAAATTTCTGCTGTACTATAAATTTCGACGATTCATTTGGCTTAAGCCTCACCGTCCTGAAGTCACCATTTGTTGCACGTGGTTGCGGCTGTGTGCAACAACAAACTATGCGTATTGGAATTTGCCAGTGCTTTTAAGGACGAATTCATAACATGCCATAAGAGCCAATTTTTTGATAACAAAAACATTTAGTCACATCACAATATTAAAACTTAATTACTACAGTCGACAGACAATCACGTTGGAGGAAAGCGAGCGACCAACCGCACCGACGACGAGACAAGACAGACAGACAAAGTAGACAGATGTCTTGTTTTGCACCCGCTAAGTCTTTCTGCACCGATGGGCGAAAAATCAAGCATAGGTGCGAAGGAAAGGTATATAGAAAGAGGGGCAATTTCGTATTTGAGGAGAGTAAAAAGGAACTTCGTACATCTTGTACGAGTTCAAAAGGCCAGGAAGAAAAGATGGGACAAAATAAAATTTAAAATAAATGACCCAAAAATAATAGAGGGAAAAAGAAAAAAAAAAAAAAAGGGGGGGGCCTATAGAAGAAAAGGAAAAGAAGTAGAAAATATCCTAAAATACGATTGTGTCCATGAGTGTAGTTAAAAGGAGAAGAAACTGTCTTCATTTACAATAAATAGTGTCTCACAGGTGTGTTTGTGTAGTGAGTGTGTTTGGTAATGGTGAATAGATGTGTTACTGGGGAAAAAACAAATATTGACGGTGTTAAAATGCTTCGTGTCAAGGTATTTAGCATGGAATATAAAGTAATATGTACGCTTGCATCCTGAGATATCAACAAAGGTCATCAAACAAAAGTATATATTAATTTAACCAAAGTAACTTATGCTACTTTCATTCTCAACATTTTCATACATTTTTCAAAAAGCAGCAGCAGACTAACAACATAGAACCATATACAACACAAGACCACAACCGCATACACCCAAAAAAGTAAATAAATAAATAAATAAATAAAATAAAATATATATATATGTGTGTGTGTAAATTACTGAGTATATGTATTAAAAACACAAATTAAACAGTATTTATTAATTTAACTATCATAATTTATTACAAGATTAATTATTTTACTATCATAATTTATTACTAGTTAAATAATGTTAATATAACACAATGAGGCACACTGTTATTTATATAAGCTCATAGTTCTAAAAATTCATTTAAGGCGGTGAAGAATAAACCATCCCTTACATATGGACATTTAACAGATAGCAAAGAACAGTATGAGAAAAAATCGGTGAGGTATAATATTATTTAAAGGCGAAACTATATTCAACCGATCTAGAAAGAAAAGAGAATCCAGAAGATCCGAGAGGGAAATAGCGCGATGCCCAAATTTTCCCTCTCTCGAGATTCCTTAAGGGCTTTGTAAGTGTTGACAGACGTGAACTGATAACGCTGGCGTCTGTTTCGAGTTGATACACAAAGGAAGCCACAAGCAATGGCAATTTCAAGTATTTTTTAATGCTTTAAACTGATGAAAAATTAAGATTTATTGATTTAAAGGCACTTATTTATAGAAATTTGATTTAGTTTAGATGAAAGAAAAGTACTTATCTTAAAATTCCAGGCTTTTGGAGTATATCCTTACATTGTCCGCTGTTTTATTCTCGTCAACATCGGAGCCGAAATTCATTGGAATGATATAGGTTTTGTAGGGAAAAAATAAACATTTTTCAAAGAAATTTAATTGATAATCACCAAGAGGAAAGGAAAAATTTTCACTTTTTTACGGAGCGCAGCGATCGTGCTGCCGCTTGCCTCGGGAATTCGTTGTTCCACAGTCAGTCGACCTTCGGAAGTTTCTGTTTCCCTCACCGACGACGAGACATGACTGTGTGTCGCCGAAATCACCTTCGGTTACAGTTAGTAATAACGGCGCGCGGTTGGCGAGTACAACACATGTTTACAGAGTCGCCACAGTTAACTATCACAAATTCTGCAAAAATGTGCCTTGTGGTATATAAAAAATTTCTTCAAATTTTGTACATGCCAAACAGGTATTATACTTCCTTTTGTAACCTAGTTTTGACTAGCCTATATCAAATAATATAACAAAACGGTTTGCATCACACAGGCAATTATTCTCTTCAAAATTTGTTGCAGTATACATGAACTATCTTCTTTGTAAATACTTCTGTTTGATAGTACATAACGTAAACTTGGAAAGATTTGTTATGTACTGCTAAGCATTTGCTGTATTTAATATTACTATTACATTAATGTTTATAGAATATAAACTCTGAAGGGAAATATGATACCTCGTGTTTTAAAGAAATTATTCTGTACTTTTCTATTAATGCAATTGGTACAGTCTATAAACAAGCTATTCTTTTTTCTAAAATTACAATTTTAAGTTTTTAAATTATTGAATATAGTTCTGTTTGGATCATAATTATACTTACAAATTAACACTGCATTATTTAGATTATAACAAAGGACTAAACAGCTATTTGCCTAAGAGGAAGAATGCCTTTGTGGAATACTTTTTATAAGAAAAGTTCTTCGCTTCCATGTTACATATAGGAAAAAAAAAAAAAAAAAAAAAAAAAAAAAAAAAAAACCACAAAATCTCTCATACAGTCAATCCATTTACTGGGATTTGAAAGTGGGTTGAACTAACAACACTCCTCAGTTTTACCAATTGCCTATTGTGAGCCATTTCAGTCGCAGGAAAATATTGTTAATACACATTAAATATGGGTCTCACCAGTCATTGGGAAGTTATGACCACTGAACACTAGTAGTTCAACCCAGGTTTGAACACACTCAAATGAGCTAGCTGCATGGTTGTTTTCCTCCATGTGTAACATGAATATGAGCTAGTTTCCCTTAGGAAGGTCTCTACAAAGGTATCCCTGTCCTTAGCAATGTAACCCTTGTGTACTTGTGCCATATATATATATATAAAAAAAAAAAAAAAAAAAAAAAAAAAAAAAAAAAAAAACCTAATTACAGTTCTGGTAAATCACACATTTTAAGGTATTTTTTAAAAATTTCTTGAACTATAGAGAAAATTACTCATTATCTGTAATATGTGTTATTGACCGTTTCACATTCCTAGACATCCATACTCTGTAAGGTCATTAGGCTATTAACTGTAATAACTAATTTGCATCATTGGAAATACTTATTACATCTCTTGCAACGATTCATCCACTGCCACTTATGTCTCTATATTCTCCTTTTTCAATATAACACACATATACAAGGCCCACCAGCGGCCGAGCGGTAAAGACACTAAACACTGGTAGTTCGGTCCGAGGTTCGAATCCCGCGAACGGGCTGGCTGCATGGGCGTTTTCGTGGTTTTCCCCATGTGTAACGTGTATACGAGCCAGTTACCCTTAGAAAGTCCTCCACGAAGGCATCCCTCCCTTTAGGCAGATAGCCCTCGTGTGCTTTGCCATAATTGAATAATCCAATCCAACACACATATACATCTAAGTTTTTGTGCTTTTGTTCTAACCATATACACAGTCATCTGTTTTCAGGTAAGGAAACATCTGAGAATGTTACAAACTTGGTATTAAAATTCTAAAATCAGAAAGAAGAAAAAGGTGCATGATGTCTTTAAAGCAAGCCACATTACAGTCTATTCATGCAAAAGGCTAAATATGAGATTTTGCCGAAACAATCAAAACTACACTATGCTGTCCACCACTAGGCTAAAACATTAAAATTCCCATTGGAGGGATCATAATCTGCAGTCATGCTACTGAAAAACCATCTGGGAAAATGCTATACATATGCCCGGGTTGAACAATAAATATTTTTTGGTGACATCATGGGTTCCCACATAAATGCTTTTTGGCGACATGATGCGTTGCTTCATCAATATATTCTCATGGGATTATCGGTGGAGGTGTACCCCCGAAAAAAAATCAACTGGCAAAATATTAGGTACTGTTCTATTATCGGGACCGGATTAACAAATGTATGCATGCACACATATATGTGTATGTGTATACACATACATTCATACTTAAATATATGAACACATACATACATATATACATGCATAACATATCTACATTTCTGAATTAGGTCCTGATAAAAGAACAGTGCCAAATATTATACAGAAATAGATAAATTATGTGTTTAATAGGCAATAAAGTGGCTATTAAAATAACGCCCTCACCAACCAGTTAAAAACCCTTTATCTACTTAAACACAGCCTCTTTCTGCTCAGACATTTATAGATTTAGAAATTTCCTGTGAGGATACATCAGTAAGTTTTTAAGTCCTTGCTACATAATGTCATAAACATTATAATATAACGTTTATGACATTATGTAGCATAGAGTTTTATGACATTAACTAAAACATACGTAATACAGAGTAATGACACATTTCTATATTTTAAAAAGAAATTAAAAGACATTCATAATTGGAGGACATCAAAATAAAAACATACTGATATGGCAATGAAATGAACTGAATTATAAACAGAACCTTAGTTTTAAAAATGTTACAATACTTCTTTATTGCAGCTTCAATTTTTTTAAACATCAAACTGGCATCAGAATTATTGCCAAGTTCATGTCTCATGTAGACTTTGTTGCTGTCCTGCTTCCTCAATTGCTTTTAATATGGCATAAGAAGCATTCCAAGGTCTCAAAGATTTTTGCTATATTAACTCTGCAAAGTAAGATTCATGATGAAACATGCCTCTTCGATTTTTATTCCACCACTAAGCGGAGCTCCACAGTCTTTCTATATTTTTATATGAGCAGCTGTTGTTAGATTAAGAAAATGAAATTTATTGTCCACAGAAAAATGTCTGTTAAGCTGGTATTTACTAGTTCCTGTCTTTTATATTCTCACCAGAAGTTTGAATAAATTGTCACTCCCTCTTGTAGACGGTCGACAAGTTTTGGCATGAATGTGGATGGCTGTCTATTTAGAAACTGAGCGAGAAAGAATTTTTCACTTTTTTGGCATAACTTGTCATATATACAGCATTGTGGAAGAATCGTGCCAGTTTTGGTTTTTTGCTGTACAAACTGATTTTCCGCTATGTTCAAAATTTTTTCAGGGCCACCTAATCACATATTTGGTTGGCGGATCATATACAGAGAATACATCTCTCTCGTAAAAATGTTTCAGTGAATAGTCACATTTTTCTAGTGTTTCTTCCATTTTATGCTGTTACAAATAGTATTCTAAAACCACTAAACCAGCTGTTAAAACATATACTTTTCTTTCATATGCAAATTTTCAAGCTGCACCTCTAAATGCTTTCAATGATGTCAAAATACGTGCATTTCTTGAAAGAAACATATAGCAAACATCTTCCTTACTTCTCAGTAAATTAAGAATTTTAAGATTAAAATATAAATAAAATTCATTAACATGTAGAATACTGAGAGATCTTCTTGTGATGAGAGAATTCTGAGTGATTATGAATTATTAATATTTGCATGGTAAGTGTAACTTCTTGTGTAGTTTGTTGAATTTAATTACTTCTGTACTTTAAAAGAAGACTCAACTAATGAGTATATCTCAAGGATTCAAAACTTTTTATTATTACCATTTTAAACAGTTCACATGACATTCAGCTAGCACAGTAACACGTGTATCGCAAGAACGGAATCGCATAGCATTAGCGCCATTAAAGTTAAAGTTATTTTAAATATACATCACATCCCTTCCTCCAGTTTATAAACAATAATAAAAATACCAAATAATATCAATGCAAGTATATTTGCAATATGACATACAATAACAAAAAAGTTACATAAAAATGATATATGCAATACGTTACATCATTTTATTCCATGACAAAGTCTCTGTATCTTGAAGGTTGTCTAATCAACCGTCTGTAATATTTAATAATTTGTAAATGGTAACATTTAATATTTAGTAACTTGTAATTGGCAACACTTTGGATAGAGATTGAAAAATAGAACTATGCTGGTATTGCAGTTCTCTGTGATTATACATTCTAAGATTGTAAATAAATAGTTTCTAAAAATTAAAAGTGTACCCTCATAATTTTATATGGTGTCAGGAGTGTTTTGCTTTCAAAATGGAAAGTTTAAAACCACCAGAGCCGATGAAATTTGATGGAAATCTGGCTTCGAATTGGCAGAGATGGCTGCAATCATTTGAAATATATGAAGTAGCTAGTGGATTACATAATAAAGAAGAGAAGGTACGAGTTAATACTTTTCTTCATGTAATAGGAATTCGTGGTCTTGAAATATATAATACATTTCCTATAGAAGAGGGTAAAGAAATTAAATTAAGTGAAATTAAAACAAAATTTACAGAATATTGTATTCCTAAGAAAAATATTACATATGAAAGACATTTATTCTTTACTAGAAATCAAACCGCGTCAGAAACCATAGATGAATACGTAACTGATCTTCGAAATAAAGCTAGAACATGCGAGTTTGCACAATTAACGGATAGTTTAATAAAGGATAAAATTGTTTGTGGTATTAAAGATGATATAGTGAGAGCAAGATTGTTACATGAAACAGAATTAACATTAGAAAAAGCTCTTGATATATGCAGATCTGCTGAAATAAGTGCACATCAAATGAAAATCATAAAGGATGAGGAAACTGCTGTAAACTTAGTGAAAAAGAAACTAAGTAAATATAATAAGAATACCTACAAAGAGGTAAATACCAATAAACAAAAGACAAAAGTTTGTTCTAAATGTGGAACATCTCATGAGTATCGAATGTGTCCAGCATATGGAAAAATCTGTCATAAATGTAAAAAGGCAAATCATTTCGCGAGTCAGTGTAAAAGCTATATAATAAAAAATGAAGCAGTCAAGGTAAACAAAAAAGATAGACAAATTAAATTAATAAATCATGACTCTGAGAAAGAGTTAGAATTTTATGTTGGCACATTAAACCTTAATTCAGATAACAAGGAAGAGAAATGGACTGTTGACGTTAATGTAAATAAAAGTAAACTAAATTTGCAGTTAGATACTGGAGCAATGTGCAATGTTATTTCTAAAAGCAAACTGAAATTGCTAAATGTTCCGATACAGAAGTCTGAAATTAAAAGATTAGTTACATTCTCTGGGAATAAAATGGATACTTTAGGAAAAGTAGTACTTAACTGCCAATATGGAAAAAATAATTATGTTGTGGAATTCCAAGTTATTGACAAAGAAGTACCTTCTATATTAGGATTAAAATCATGTTTGCAACTAGGTTTGATTCAGAAAGTAATGTCTGTTTACACTGAAGACTTACTGGAGGAATACAAAGATGTATTTGAAGGCTTAGGTTGTTTGAATGGAGAATATAAAATCCAGTTAAAACAAGATGTAACGCCAGTCATTCATCCTCCAAGAAAAATACCCATAGCTATACGTGATAAAGTTAAGAAAGAATTACAAAGAATGGAAAATTTAAATGTTATTGAGAAAGTAAGAGAACCAACTGAATGGGTAAATTCAATGGTTACAGTTGTCAAACCGAACAAAATAAGAATATGTTTAGATCCTAGAGATTTAAATAAAGCTATAAAACGAGAACATTATCCGATGTTAACCATTGACGAAGTTGTCACTAGAATGCCTAACGCAAAAATATTTTCTGTTTTAGATGCTAATAGTGCTTTTTGGCAAATCCAGCTTGACGAAGAAAGTAGTAATTTGTGTACATTCAATACACCTTTTGGCAGATACAAATTTAAAAGATTACCTTTTGGCATATGTTCAGCTCCAGAAATTTGCCAAAGAAAATTAAGCCAAATAATAGAAGGTCTAGATGGTGTTGAATGTATTATAGATGATATCTTAATATGGGGATCTAATGAAAAGGAACATGAGCTACGACTTAAAAAAGTACTCCAGAGAGCACGAGAAAATAATTTGAAGTTCAATAAGGCTAAATGTAAAATAAAAGTTAATCGTGTGAATTATATAGGACACGAGTTAAGTGAAAATGGACTAAAACCTGATTTTTCTAAAGTGGAAGCAATTGTTAAAATGCCAGAACCTACAGATGTGCCTTCGCTACAAAGATTTTTGGGAATGATTAATTATTTAGCCAAATTTATTCCTAACTTAACTACTATTACTGCACCATTAAGACAGTTACTTGAGAAAAATGTCCTCTGGCACTGGACTGAAAAGCATCAAAAAGCTTTCGAAACACTTAAAGAACTGATTGCAAAAGCACCCGTATTAAAATTCTATGATGTTAATAAGGATGTAACTCTTTCAGTAGATGCAAGTTCTGAAGGATTAGGTGCTGTTTTACTACAAGAAAACCAACCAATTGCTTATGCTTCCAGAGCTCTAACAAAAAATCAGAAAAATTATGCTCAGATAGAAAAAGAGCTTTTAGCTATTACTTTTGGATGTTCTAAATTTCATCAATATATATATGGCAAACGTATTACAGTTGAAACTGATCATCGACCATTAGAAAGCATAACTAAGAAACCTCTTTTTAAAGCACCACAGCGATTGCAAAGAATGCTGTTAAATTTACAGAAATATGATCTAGATGTACGATACAAAAAGGGGAAACACTTATTAATAGCAGACACTTTGAGTAGAGCATATTTGAATACAACAGAAGAAGATAATGATGAAGATACAGAAATTTGTACACTGATTCCAGCATCTGATG
Organism: Stegodyphus dumicola; assembly: GCF_044657685.1. NCBI lineage: Eukaryota > Metazoa > Arthropoda > Arachnida > Araneae > Eresidae > Stegodyphus > Stegodyphus dumicola. Next base: position 159,922,049 of record NC_140778.1, read on the forward strand.
ACAAAATTTATGAATTAAAGAAAGAAAGTGAATGTGATGCTACACTACAGTGCTTAAAGAAATATATTCTGAGAGGCTGGCCAGAAAGGAAACATCAGGTAGAATCTCAAGTCAAAGTATTTTGGGACTACAGAGATGAGTTGACAATGGAAAATGATTTATTTTTCAAAGGAGGAAGGGTAATTATTCCTTTATCTATGCAAAAGGAAATGTTAAATTTAATTCATGAGGGTCATTTTGGTATAGAAAAATGTAAGAAAAGAGCTAGAGATGTTTTGTTTTGGCCATTTATGAACAAGCAGATAGAAGATAAAATTTCAAAATGTTCTATATGTAATGAATACCAGAACAAAAACATAAGAGAGCCTATGATACCACATGAAATTCCCAATTTACCTTGGTATAAAGTTGCGACAGATTTATTTGAGATTAACAAAGATGTATATTTATTAATTGTAGATTACTATTCCAACTTTTTTGAAATCTGCAAACTACCGGATACTCGAAGTCAGACAGTGATCAGTTACATGAAATCTCATTTTGCAAGATACGGTATACCATTGATAGTGATATCTGATAATGGACCTCAGTTTGCAAGTAAAGAATTTTCAGAATTTGAAAAGAAATACCAATTTAAACATATAACAAGCAGTCCATACCATCCACAGTCGAACGGATTAGCAGAGCGTTCAGTACAAACGGCGAAGAAATTGTTAAAGAAAGCTCAAGCAGATCATGCTGATCCTTATTTAGCATTGTTAGCTCATAGGAACACTCCAACTAATGAGATGCTAGGATCACCAGCTCAACGACTTATGAGTAGAAGAACAAGAACGATTCTTCCTACATCTGAAGAATTACTTAAACCTCAAGTTGTGAGAAATGTAAAAGAAAAAATCAACCAAGAAAGAACTAAACAGAAGTCATATTATGATCGTCATACAAAAACATTACCATTGCTAAATAAAGGAGATTGTGTTCGGGTATATCAAGATAATCGCTGGAAACCAGCAGTTGTAGAAGAAGTGCATAAGACGCCTAGATCATATATACTTAGATCAGGTGGATCAGTATTGAGAAGAAATAGAAAAGATATTAGAGGAAACAGTTTAGCTGTTGATGAGAATATCAGAGGAACAGAACAAGGAGTTAATACACAGAAAACAGATGTAAAAGGATATGATTCCAGATATTCTCAAGGGCAAAGTTTAGAAGATCAACTACCAAACTCTGCTAACTCAGAAACAAGGAACGGTGAGCTAAGAACTAGAAGTGGGAGACTGATTAGAAAGCCGGCCAGGTATTTGGACTGATTTTAGACTGTTAAAACTTTTGAACTTTTTAAAAAAACGGAAGATGTAATATTTAATAATTTGTAAATGGTAACATTTAATATTTAGTAACTTGTAATTGGCAACACTTTGGATAGAGATTGAAAAATAGAACTATGCTGGTATTGCAGTTCTCTGTGATTATACATTCTAAGATTGTAAATAAATAGTTTCTAAAAATTAAAAGTGTACCCTCATAATTTTATACCATCCACTTCTTGTTATTGTACTATTGGATAGATTATTCTGTTGATTTCCTATATTAACAGGCACAGAAACATTCTCAGGGCTTCCATTTGAATTTTCCTCTTTATCTTATACTATACCATTATAATCATTATTAACTTTGTAAGGTGATTTTGAAAATTTTATATGGCGTTTGTTTCTTCGCAATATTTCCCTATTTGAATTTCTTACAATATAGGATCTAGAAGCTTTATGTTTTGAAATTATTTCACCTTTATCTCATTGTCCAGTTCTAAAGTTGAACAAGGTTATACTAGCTCCAGGTTTTAACTCAGGCAGTTTCTGTGCGGTTCTATCATAATAATATTTTTGCCTAGTTTGAAGTGCACGAAATTTAGAATAAGGTTTGTTTATCTTAGTATTTAACAATTTATTACTGATATATAATTTTGTTCTTAATCTTCTATTAAGTAACAGTTGTGCAGGAGACAAATTTATTCCACTAATTGGGATATTTCGATATTCCATTAAGCCTACACTTATATCTTGCACTTTCCTCATGATATTTTTCACTATTCCTACAGATTTTTCAGCCAACCCATTACTTTGTGGATATCTGGGGCTACTAAATTTAAGTTCGAAATCCCAATCTTCAGCAAATTTCTTAAATAAGTAGCTATTACAGGGATTATTGTAGCAAATGACTTCATTTGCAATACCATACCTGGCAAAGATGCATTTTAACATATTTTATTATATATCTATATATATCATAATTTCATTTGCTGTCTTATCTTTTATGCTAGAAACTTCAATACATTTAGAGTAATAATCAATAACTACTAAGTAATTTTGATTACCAAATTGCAAGATATCAAGGGCAATTTTTTCGAATGGTTTAGTTGGAATTTCATGTTGCATTAGAGGTTCTTTTTGATTTCTATTTCTGAATTTTTCACATATTTCACATTTGGAAACAAGCTGCTCAATGTCATTTGTCATACCTGGCCAGTAAAAAATTTCATGGGCTCTACTTTTACATTTCTGAATTCCAAAGTGCGCTTCATGAATTAATTGCAACATATCTTTTCTCACCATTAGGTACAACTAATTTTTCATTAACAAATAACAAGTTGTCATTAATATAAAGATCATTTTTAACTTTAAAGTATGTTTTTACACTACTATCTACTTTTTTGTAACATTTAGGCCAACCCTCTCTAATATATTTCATAACTATTTGCAAATCTGGATCTGATTCAGTTTCTTTTCTAAATTGCACCACTCTTCTTTCACTCATAGGCAAATATTTCGAAATAATGTGAACAACATTTAGCATTTCAGGATCATCACTGATAGTTTCATTCACAGGATATGCACGTGACAAAGTGTCAGCAAAAAGCATTTGATTACCTGGAACATAATTTATCTCAAAATCATACTTTAGTAACTTTAAGATCATCCTTTGCATTCTAGACGAAATTTTATGCAATGGTTTCTTAACAATTGCCATTAACGGTTTATGATCACTTTGTACTGTGACTTTCCGTCCATAAACAAAATTGTGGTACTTTTCAAAAGAAAATACTATGGCCAATAGCTCTTTTTGGATCTGTGCATAGTTTTTTTCACTGTTAGTTAGGCTGCCAGACACAAATGATACAGGCTTACCCTTTTGAATTAGACACGATCCTAGGCCATCCTTCGAAGTGGTAATTTCACTCTATAATTATATCCTCATTACCACTGAAAACTTTTAAAATTGGAGCTTTGGTTAGCAGTTGTTTGATGTTAAATGACTCTTCCTGAGTTTCTCCCCAATTAAATTCTACCTTTTCTTGAATGATTTCTCTTAAAGGAGCAGTACCTTTAGATACATTAGGTATGAATTTTAACAAAAAATTCAACATTCCTAACAACCTCCTTCTAAGGGCGGAGCACGTAGTAAATAAAAAAAAGAATAACAACCTCCTTACTTCAGTTTTTGATTTTGGTGTTGGCATACAATAATTGCTTTAATATGACTAGGATCGGCTTTTGCACCTGACTCAGAAATAATTTGGCCTACATATTTGACTTCCGGTACCCTACATTGTAATTTATCAGGATTAAATTTTATATTTAGAGACCTAGCTCTTTCAAGAACCTAATTATATCATGAGAGATAATTATATCATGAGTAACCTCATCAGATCCTGCAATATGATATCATCAAAATAAACTTCCACACCCTCAATATCACCAAATAATTTTTGGTTTCTTTTCTGAAATATTTCTGGGGCGGAGGATATTCCAAACGGCATTTTATTAAATTTATATCTTCCATAAGGAGTATTATATGTACATAGTTCAGAACTAGCTTCATCATCATGTCAGCTAGGTAATGGAGCCCCTGTTCTCTGGTTAACAGTGGTACATGCCAAAATCCATCTTTTAAATCTACAACTGAAAATACTTTTTTACCTTCTAACCTACTAATTATATCATCTGGAGAAGGAATTTATCTAGATCTCTAGGATCCAAGCATAATCTCAGACTCCCATTAGGTTTTTCAACTATGACCAAACTTTGAACCCAATCAGTTGGTTTATTTACTTTCGATACTATCCCTTCTCTTTCAAGTTTATCTAAAGTATCTTTTAATTTAGGCTGTAAAGCCTGAGGAACACGTCTTGGGGGGTGTATTACTGGTATTGCATCATCTTTAATGGTTATATGATATGGTTCGTCAGGAAATTGCCCTGTACCTGTAAATACATCTTTATACTGAGCAATTAAATCATTTTTATTAATGATATTGCACTTTAAGGAATCAATCCTTTCAATTAGCTTTAATGCAGAACAAGCTGTTAACCCTAATATAGGCTTAGATCTTACATCAAGAACATAAAACTGTAAAGGTACATTCTTAAGCCTTTCAGTTGAACAATTAATTATAAGAGTACCTTCTGGTTTTAACTTAAAATTACCATATGCAGTTAAGAACAAATCAGTTTCATTAAGTTTAGGCTTAAGTTTAAAATTATTTAAAAAATACAAAGGCAAAATATTTACTTCTGCACCAGTATCTAACTTAAAATCAACCTTGAAATACTTATTATTTACATACATTGTAATACTTTTCACCCATGTTTCACTTACTTTGTGAATATCCTTATTTACTTCATCAATAGAATTTGTTAGATCTTTGATTGATTTTGCACTTATTTTAAATTCACTATGCCCGTTTACTGGTGGATTCATCATTACAGAGTCAACAAATACACTATGTTCATTATATATTCTAAGTTCATTATTTGGTATTTCAACTTCATAAATGTTCATGGAATACCTCGCAGCAAAATGGTTCTTTACTTTGCATTTCGCACATGTCTTTCCGAAAGCTGGACAGTCCCGATATTTGTGCCTTCTTCCGCACTTCTTGCAGTCATATTTTAGTGCTGATTGCTTCTGCTGCGACGATAATTTCGGTGGCACTGACTGTTTTGATTGATGCTGCTGTTTTCTAAATTTCTTCACGCTGTTCACAGTCGCTGGATCATCTTTCATGTTCCGGAGTTGCTCTTTCCTTGTTTCAGCGGCACGGACTATTTCTATAGCTTTTTCTAATCCTAGGTTAGACTCTCGAAGCAAACGTTCGGTCAGACTCCTATCCCGAATGCCTAATACAATACGGTCGCGAATCAATCCATTTTCTTCTTCAGCAAACTCACAAGTTGAAGCTAAAGTCTTTAACTAAGCGACATAACATTCAATTGTTTGTCCTTCTTGCTGGCTACACGAAAAGAATTTGTAACGTTCATATACGACATTCTGCCGTGGGGAAAAATAATCTTCAAAAGACTTCAAGACCTCTTCGTATTTCTCTTTATTCTCAGGTGGCTCAAATCGAAATGTGTTAAAAATTTCGACTCCTTCACTACCGAGTAAATTCAAAAGGATTGCAATTTTAGTCTTATCTGGCTTGACATATTTTTCCGTTTCAAGTAAATAGTTTTCTAGCTCTTGCTTCCATTTTTCTTTAACATGTCCGGCGGAGAATGTTAGCGGAGCAGGTGGTCTGAAATCCATTTTGCTCCTGACACCATGTAACTTCTTGTGGAGTTTGTTGAATTTAATTACTTCTGTACTTTAAAAGAAGACTTAACTAATGAGTATATCTCCAGGATTCAAAACTTTTTATTATTACCATTTTAAACAGTTCACATGACATTCAGCTAGCACAGTAACACGTGCATCACAACAACGGAATCGCATAGCATGAGCGCCATTAAAGTTATTTTAAATATACATCACAGTAAGAAATATGATCACATGATCTCCTCGAAGCACTTGTCATTATAAGCAAACTGTAAATCATCATTGTTGGGGCTGCCAGATGTTTCAGAATAGTTTAAATTCGTGATTTATCAAAAATCTTGACACTTTTAAAAAACAAGATCCATAATAATAAGGAAGAAACAATATCACATCCTTACCAAAGCTTGGTTTAATTTATTTGATTATAGCGTGTGAGCAGTGGCGACTCGTAATAAGCACTGTGGAACTGCAGCATCCCTATTACCACTTATTATTATTTTTAATATTTAATATAGTGTGCCCTTTAGTCTTTAATTCTTTCTTTATACTTTTACAATACATAATCCGTAAACTTAACGTCAGTTGCCATCCCCTACTTTCAGAGGCGTAACTAGGGATTTCAACGCCCGGAGAGAACTGAAGAATTATCGCCCCTTTCCTGTGTGCCAAGAATGGAAAACATTTCATTTTAAAATTTCCTAACATTAATTTTGCGCCCCGTGGATGCTGCGCCCAGGAACAGATGTCCCCCTTTCCCCACCCTAGCTACGCCACTGCCTTACTTTGTGCAAAAGGTACGAAATTCTTTGTTTGGAACTGCGCGCTTTACAGTTCCAGAGCCGTGGTGCTTGGCTTTTCTGCGCATACGCGCACAGAAAACAACACGCGAGCCGGGTTGCGAGAAGAGCACTGTCGCTCTTGCAGTGCCGAAATTCTGGCATGTTGTTGGAAACGTGATTTCTTTTTACTCCGCGCGTGTGGTACTCCTTCACTCATCATACGGACCATAAACAGAGTTCATGAAAATTTGCAACCTTTAAAAAATTGCCTTACTGATATTCAATCAGCATCAAATGCAGATCAAACTATTGCAAAAGCAACAGGAATTTTAAAAAAAAAAACTATATGATGATAATTTCAAGTTTTGGTTAGAGCTTTTTTATCAGATGCCTCATGTTGAAATAATATACAACTAAATGCAATCCAGAGAAATTAGTGTGTTGTTTAAAGTTAACGAATATATAACAAATTTCAAAACTGCTATTTTAGAATTAAGAAACTCAAAGTACTGTAAGAGTTTTTCAAAGACACTGATGGCAGAAGCTAAGGAAATACTATGTGATTTTATACTATGTATTGATATAATGCACAGATATTCTTCCACTAAACACTTAGCAGCTGCTAAATTGTTTAACAAGAAATCCTTCGCTAGTTTTAGGAATGAACATTCTACAGAAGAAATAATACTGACCCCTGAAGCATATTTAATGATTGACAAAGAAAAGCTTGAAACTGAACTGAAAGTATTCTATTGTAGGTCTGATATCCATGAATACTGCAAATTAATTGAGCTACTGAAATGTATCTTCGAAAATAATCTAGATGATGTTCTTAGTGAAATTACGAAACAGATAAAAAATTCTCTTGAGAGTTGCCATGACTACATCAGAGGCAGAACGCTGCTTTTCAACATTTAAAAGAATGAAAACTTTTTTAAGAAGCACTAGGAATTCGAAAAGACTAAATGCGCTTGCATTGATTTCAATAAAGAAAAATTTCCTCAGTTGTCATCCAGAGATCAAGGAGAAAATTGTTGATCTTTTCTCGCAAATTAAAACGAGAAGAATGGATTTCATTTTTAAATCAATAGACAAAGATTGAACTGTAACAATTTCGGTCAAAGTAATTAAGAAATGTTTAATTTTTTTCTTGTAAGATTTCATGAAGTTTCAAAATAAATTTTCTTTTTATACATATTTATTTCCTTTTCGACAATTTTAAAACAAAGGTTAAATTTTTTTGGAACAGCACTCCCACTAATTTTAGCCACAAGCCTGCGCGTAAGGGCTATCAACCTAAAACGATGGATGTCTTTATGAAGGACTTTCTGGAGGAAACTGGCTCGTATCTGCACTAGAAAAGCCTGGAATCCACCTTTGAAGTCATTTTTAAGCCTTAAATTGACATTACCTTTTTATGAAAATACCTTGGCAGCTTCACAAGGGCTCATTCATATTAAAATTTGAGTGCATTTCGCAGGATGAAAAATTGTTACTTAAATTTACTGTATGTGCAATATATTTTCCAAAACTATTCAGAACAAAATTATATACACATTAAAAATTCTGAACATGCAAAAACTAAAAAAAAAAAAAAAATCTTCCAGTAGATCTTTTGTTTAAATATATTACATGATAGTTTTTCCATCCAAAGATTGTGTAAATATTTTATATTTAAACCAGATTCCTTTCAGATATACAATAAAATAATACAAGTTGTCACATTTATTACAAAATGTTCGTAATTTTAAATTAATTAATTATTCATTTGAATAATATATAGAGAAACAAATATTAATTTTTTTCTAATACAATGACGAAATTAAATCACAAAACACTAATTATTACATGAAATGCACTGCAAATATTAAAAGAATTAATTTAAAGCTGAAATCTCATATATTTCGCAGTGATTTAAAATAAACACAAGAGTATATTGGAAAGCTATACATGCTAAAATGTTAATATTTGGTATGTATTTAGTTAGCATCTGTAGTATTTTCAGAAAAATGTTCTCTACTGAAATTCATATTGCACAAGCATGTTTCAATTTATGCGCAGAAATTTACTGAGCGTAAGGGGCGTATCTTTGACGTGACATCATCTTTCACGTAGTTCAGATGTCACGTGACCTCCCTGCGCGTTTGGGGATTTAGCGCTGACCGATGTTCGTCGGGCAACCAAGGCCAACTTCTACTCAACTCAACTCTAAGTTGTCCTTGGGCCAACCGACGAAGGTTACTATGCTGAAAAGCAACTTCAATGCTAGCGTGAGACGCTACTGTTTGTAGTCGCATAATTGTAACGGACTTCTTGGTAGGAAAATCCGCTGCTCCTTCTTCAGAAAGTATATTCGTAGAAAACATCGATCATGGTATGTTTTACATTTAATTAGCAAAAAAATATAATTATATATAGAAACTGGCTATCGAATGCAGTTTTGGCTAAAGTGCCGAATCGCCCACTTATTTGTTTGGCGCTTTTGGATTTTTATCAATTTTCTTTGACTTTTTAAGTGAAAATAAGTCGATATGTACATGGATAAAGTCAAGGAAGTGCACAAAGCAATTTTTGTGCAATTCTGGGATTTTTTTTAAGTGAAAATTGGTCGATGTGCACATGGATACCGAGTACAGTCAAAAGTCGTTAATCCGGACTCGTCGGGACTTCGGCGATTCCGGATTATAGATCATCAGTTTAAATTTCGTAAGATGGCATGCAGAAATTCTAAAATTAAAAATATGAAACCGTAATTTATGAAATAAAGAACAATTATGATCTAAAAGGTATCAAAATTTACAAAAAAAAAAAAAAAAGCTTCATATTTATTTGTTTACTTTATTAAACATTTCTTTCAATGTAAGTTGTTTCGTTTTATGTGATAATACTTTCTCTTTGATTCTATAAACAGACATAATTTCTTGTTCAGTTACAAAGTTCCGCTGTTCAAGTCCCGTTAATTGCTGTGCCGAAAATACCGACTAACTTGTCAATCGAAATTTTTTCGTTTTCACTAACCTCTCTGTCACATTCTTCATGTCTTTATCCATTTTTTGCAGCAATTCCACTTTTTGTTTGTTGGACATCGAAACATACTTTCGTTTTGTAGATCCTTTGGAAATTCCAGCATCGGAAATTCTATTTGACATAATCGAAAGTTCAAGTTTACTTTTATAAAATTGCTCTTACAGTCTGCAAAAAATAATAAGCGCGATCCAATTCGAAGATTAAGGAACAACGCAATCATTAACATTAACTGAAATAGATAATTAGATAATTTTAGCGTACACCGTCCGTTATACATTAAACGCGCAGGCGAAAACGTATTCTGCACTTGCGCACACGCATATGCGCAGTAGTCAAGTCTTATGCGCACGCGTAAAACGCTTGTGCGCATGTGCCAACGCGGCGCATGCGCAGAAAGTTTTTAGCTTTGAGGTCCTGATTATAGATCATTCCGGATTATGGGTGTCCGAATTAACGACTTTTGACTGTATATGCAATTCTTAAAAATGCGCCAAGCAGTGGGCGATTCTGCACTTTCTCCCAGTTTTCAACCATGAGTTTTGCTATTGCTTGATATTAATGCTTAATAATATTTATGCCTTCTGTGTAAAGTGTACTTACCTTTCATAGAATTAATAAACCTTCAAGGTTTAATCCTAGCATCCGGTGCACTCGGGATTTGGCTACTTTTATGATGAGCAGTAAAAACAGGACATGTATGATGAGTAGTAAACGGGTCATTCAGTGAATATGTATAGTTATACGTATTATATACTATGTATATAGTGAAAGTATATAATGTATAGAATATACATATATGTTCTTTGGGTATTTTTTAGTGTTGGCGATAATTTTCAAAATCACGCCAAGGCTGCACCGTATACTAGGATTTTAGGCTAATGGTTGGTAACAGGTAGTTTGGCGACATTTTGATAAGGCGATAAAGGTTACTAGCTAGGACTTTAGCAGTGTACATGGATAAAGTCAAGAGTGTGCGCAATGCCGTTTTTGTGCATTTCTGAGATTTTTTTTTTAAGTTAAAATAGGTCGACGTGTACATGGATACCGTGTATGTGGAATTCTTAAAAAGGCGCCAAGCAGTTTGCGATTCTGCACTTTCTACCTAATCTTCGTCATGATTAAGCATTTTTGTTTCATAAAAGTTCTAGTATAAGCGTAATTAGGCTAGCAGATTGTTGGAAAAAATGTTGAGTAAAAAAAAAAAAATACCTTTACTTTGTGAAAACAAAATGGCGTCCAAAATAAAATAAGCAGTTTGCTGTAGCAGGGTTGGTCGCCAAAAAATTGCCAAGTTACTATAATCCGAAGATTAACCGGATTTTACCAAAAAGGACCCAAAGAACGTTAGCCGAATCCCGTGTGCACCGGATACTAGGATTTGGTATATTATTCTTCTCTTATTTATTTTTTTTTTTTTTTCTGAATTTTTTAACAACGAATAGATAGAAATATTTTCGTAGATAGATGCCGGTTCTCGGTTCTAGATGAAAGGAGGGGTGAAAGCGAATTTGTAACACGGCTGTTCACGTTGAGTTCTTAATTATTAACAGCTCTAAGAACCATGAGGTTTCCAACATCTAAAATAATTTGATTTTGTAAACCACAAAAATGTGCATGTGCATTTCAAATAATTAATTCTTTTAATTTTTATTATTGGTTATTGTCATCTAAAATTATGAGAATAAATCAATTTTTATGGCATAAAATTTTAACAAGATAATTTAATATTAATGCTTTTCTAAACAATAACCTTTCAGAGGATGGCAGGTGTGACATAAATAGATGATTAAATTGAAATAAAAAAAATATTGACAGAATAGTTTGATGCATCACCATGGTCATCAAAATTAGCAAACCACTGCTGGTGTAAGGAATATATTGTTTTCTGTGTTAACTGGAATTTAAGACAAATTTTTTTCATATATCACGTTTAACTGGTTAATTTCAGTATATTAATACTAATTTATATTTTTTAAGTGAACTTTTATTTCCGTTATAAATGCTTATATATTGTGCTTAATTGGCCAACGTGCATAATAATATATTCTTTTCTGTGCTAACTTGAGTTTAATACAAATTTATTTTCGTATATCATGTTTATCTACATGCTTATTATCTATGAATTTTTACTACCATATGCTTAATATATTGTTTTTCTGCTAACTTGAATTTACATGCACTAAAAATCGCGTTGACGGCTCGGCCCATCATCGATGAAACGCGAGCTTGGCGAGTAAAAATGCAACGGTGCCAACGGGGTCTCTGCGGATGAACTTGCATGTGTATTCAAATGTATGCATGAAACAACCACGTGGGCCGGAATATGTCCTACAGACCACACGATTTACCACATGTTCTGAAATATATCCTACAGACCACAAGGTTATTTAAGGTGTTTAAAAAAAGTGAAGCATAAATGTGCATGCTTATTCGTAGTGTTCGAACGTATTTTCAAAAACTTGGTTGCATCAAATAACCAAGTTTTCAAAAATACGTTCTACAGACCACGAGGTCTAGTGTAAATTATTATTGCTAGCAGCAGCCTAATATATGTAATTAAGGTACAACTCTGATATATTCCCTAATTTCACCAAATGTGTCTATTTGTGTTCTGCGCTGGTTTTTGGCGCGATTGCGGGTTCTATGGCAACCCTGTTCACGTTGAAAAATCTTTCGCTGGAGCTCTTTGATTCGCGTCTGAGAAGATGGGAGGTAAAGATAAAATGGTAGAAGTTGTTGAATTGAAGTTCGGCAAAAGGAAATATCATTGTGGCCATCCTGTTGAGAGGTAGTGGGTATTTGGAGGTGTCAAAAGAGAGTCTGGGAGGTTCTTTTTAATGGCTGTGCATGATAGAAGTAGGGATTTGTGATTTTATTTATTTGTGAACCATAGTATGAATTTTCTGGATAGTGTGTCTGGCTGTCATGTAAATACGATAGTGATTACGTGGCGGCATGTTAAAGGCGGTATGAAATTTGTATTTCTGTATTTGTATTTCTGGTATGAAATTTTCTGTGAAATTTGTATTTTGTCTTTCGAAAACGCATTAATTCATGACTCTAGCGAAAGAAAACGCATAATTAAAGTGCATTTTATTTTATTCTTGTTCTTATTTTGCAGAATGTTATGTTCATTGGTTCTTTAGTATGAATTTGTCGTTATTGTTGTCTTTTTGAATTGTTTGAAATTTATTTTAGTTTTGTTGTTTAGTGTCTAGACTGTGCAATTCGTAGATGTTTTTTAAAGTTGAAACAGAACGCTGTGTACATGGTACACGTATTATTTGAAATTTATTGTTATGTTATTTTATTAAAGCAAGGTGTGCATAGATCGTAGATTCGTTCCTTGCCTAAATAGTGCAATTCGTAGATTTTTTTTTAAGTTTAAACAGGATGCTGTGTACATGGTATTCTTTGAAATTTATTGTTGTTATGTTAATTTATTAAAGTGAGGTGTGCATAGTTTGTAGAATCGTTCGTTGCCTACATTGTGCCATTCGTAGATGTTTTTTTAAGTTAAAACATGTCGCTGTGTACATGGATTCTTGTCAAATATTTTTGGTTAGAAACTTTACGTTTTTGCTATCTAAATTTTTTGTTTTTGTTTCGGATTTTTAGCTTAAATTGTGTGTTCAAAATGTAGTTTTTACATGTGCGAAAACCGCGTTTTTGGAGATATTTTAGGCTTAAAGTTCGAAATGTAGACAAAAAATTTAGATAGTAATATGGCAGCATGAAGTTTCTCGCCAAAAATATTTAGCGAGAAATTTGGCGACTTGAAAGCGCATATCAGAGTAGTTTCGTAATTAATTTTCATGAGTAATATATTTGTTATTGACAATATCATTTGAAAATAAATGGTGAAAATTTTTTACCATACTCATAATCGGTATCAATAATTTTGAATTACACACTTATAACATTTTGCTTATTCCAAAAATTATGTGTCTTAAATGAGGCTGTTTCGAAATTTTTTCGCTGTCTTGATTAGTGATATTCTTTAATATTATTTTCACTGTTTAAGTGAAAGTATCCAAAATCTTTTTTAATTTCTTTATAGTTCTGAATACCGTTTCTTCGTTAAATAATGACTAAAATTTAGTTACATGTAACAGTTAAATTCCGTTTCGGTTAAAATTTTATCTTTTTACATTATTTTAATGTCTTTAAAATAAACGGTCTTGATATTCTGTCCCATCGGTAGAAATTCTGGACTCATTCCCACTGTCTAAATTTCTACATGCCAAGAATACTACATTCTACGACTGCAATTTATATACAATTTTACTAGAAGAGAATTTGGGGTGAATCTTCAGATTATGGTAACTTGGCGATTTTTTGGCAACCAACCCTGCTACAGCAACTTGCTAGTTTTTTTTTTTTTTTTTTATGCCATTTTGTTTTCACGAAGTAAAGGCTTTTTTTTTACTCAACATTTTTTCCAACAATCTGCTAGCCGAATTACTCTTATGCTAGAACTTTTATGGAACAAAAGTGCTTAATCATGACGAAGATTAGGTGTGAAATTGGGAGAAAGTGCAGAATCGCCCACTGCTTCGCGCATTTTTAAGAATTGCACATACGCGATATCCATGTACATGTCGACCTATTTTCACTTAAAAAAATCCCAGAATTGCACAAAAATGGCACTGCGCACGCGTTTGACTTTAGCCATGTACATATTGACCTATTTTCACTCTAAAAGTCAAAGAAAATTGACAAAAATCCAATTCTTCTTACTCTTGTAAAAAGCGCCAAACAAATAAGTGGGCGATTCTGCACTTTAGCAGCGAAATTGTTTTTAAGTGCTTATTAGCTAAAATCACGATCGGAATTTTCCGGAAAATGTCGCATGACATGTCTCGTGATCTCTCATTTCTCTGAGACAAAATAATCTGTGATTCGAACTGTGTGCTTCTCAGATTATTGCTAAAGTCCTACCTAGTAACCTTTATCGCCTTATCAAAATGTCGCCAAGCTACTTGTTATCATATTCCAAAGATTAGCCGAATTTGGTTTAAAATATATGAGAGACTTTTCAGTCATCCTAGTAATTTCGTATGTTATTTCAACGGTATTTATCGACATACTTGAAACATGTGCAATTATTTGATAAGAACAAAATTGTTCATGACACGGTTCTGCATTTTTTACTAGTACTAGTAACCTAGTGCCTGAGTACTAGGCTTGTAACAATCTTCTCCATTAAGCAGCAATTCGTTTTATTTTGCTAGTCATAGATGCTTGTTAGAAGAGTGTAAAATAATTTTGAACTGAAATATATGCTGGAATGTGGTCTGAAATATGCCGGTAGAATGCATGTGGACTGAAGTTAATTGCTGTTACCAGTGTTATGTGTTAATTCAAGGTAAATACAAAGTATTTAACGATTTTACAAGTGAATTTTACACAGTTTTTGAACACTACTATGCAAAAGAGTGCACTTTTCACAAAGCTGTACTTTTATCCCTAATTTCTCAACATTAATAACCAATAAAACATTTTTGGTGCATAATCTGTAAGTTTTGTAAAGAAAACTTTTGTCAGTATTAAGTAGTATAAAGTTAACTTATGACAGTTACTTCATTCTAGTTAATCTAATTTTATTTATTATTTAATAATATTTTCCTATGGAGCTACTGCGAAATTCATTACCGTTCTGTAGAACGATAGGCTTTTCACTTTTAAGAAACCATCTAGTGTACAAAGGTTTTCCTTAAAATTAACTATCACATTTTGTGAAATTTTGTAACTTAATATGAGAAAACAATCAAGTTATAAATCTCTTGAAAAAAAAGTATTTAAAAAATAAAGCAAATAATAAATGAGCACTCATCTAAAATACCAGTTAAAAGTTCTAGAAATTTGCTATATTAAGAGCGAAGAAATATTTTAACTTTACACTAGACAACAGGTCTTTTGATTTTTCGATAGACAGCCTCGCGCACTGGAGATAAGAATGTTTTATCCCTTAGTAATTATTAAAAATGAGTAATTATTAATTAGTGTTGCAACTTCTCGCCTTCAATCCCCTGAGTTTGTTAATAACAAAATTCATTAAAGTTTTACAAAATGTGAAATTTGAAATTCAAATTTTCGGTTTCCAGGTGCACATGTTCGGGTGGAGGATTTCGTTATTCCAAATTTGATGACTCTAGGTACCATTGTTTTTTCAAAATGCGAGAAACATACATACATTCACGCAGATACTTCATTATTTAGTTTCTTTAAATATAATACAAGGCGGTAATATTTGGTGGAAACAAATTGAAAAGTGATACATGCCACTTAAGTGATTCAACGCGTTTTCGGGACTAATAGCACGTCTGGGCTACGCTCCTTTGCACTAAAAGTTATATTAAGCTATGGTAGCAAGGTAAAAAGAAAATAAGTATTTTAAACTCTATTCCGTTTGTTTCGAGATAAAAGTGACCGATTTCTTGGATTTTAATTTGGTCACAATTATCTTACCCAGCCGTTGCAGACATAAGGACAGCATTAAAAGAAGTTTTCTTTTTGTTGAATTTTTTAACAGCCATTCTAAAGGTTATTCTATTCTGATATTATTAAAAAATACTTAAAACAGTTTAAATATATTTTATTGCTTTTTTCCTTTTATTATACGTTGTGTTTAATCTTTTGTTTCATAATATATCTTTAAAATAAGTGATTGATATATACATATGTTCCTTAGTGTTATACATAAGGAACACTAATTAATTCTACATATGTAGAATTAATTAGAATGCGGGTCAGATTAATGCCATACACCCTCGCTAACAGGTATGATAATGTAATCAAGAATAAGAAAAGAAAGGATCGAAGTCTGTAGAAAGAGGAAATTTTATGATACCGGTACATATAGGATGAAATATCAAATAAAAATACGCTGGGAAATAAATGTAAAATAAAGTTAATGGACAACTGTACCACACACAAACTTATAGCAGGAATTCAAAGCAATTAAAAAATACAATAAATATGAATGAAAAGAGAATAAGGCGTATTCTCGCTTAAAATATGTTTAATTTTTATCTGAATAGCAAATCGGTAAATCTTAATTCAAAAAGCATTAAATGTTATCTTTTGACCTATGAATATCATTTAAACATTTATTTTTTGTATATGGAAATAAATTTCCATTAAAGTTCTTATCCTCAAAACACTTAACATAGCACTGTGCAGTTACTCTAAGCAACGGAGGTTACCATGCTTCATTATGGAAAAAAGGAGGCTATTGCGCATAAGGGAAGTAAAAATCATTTGTCAGGATGAAAAAAAAAAAAAAATTATTATTCAGTTTAATTGACCAGAGAGATTTCATACACATCTTTTAATAAATAATTTTTAAAGGTTACTATATTTTACAATTTTGATGACTACAGTTTTTCCTTTACTGCGTTTATCCTGATATCTATGTATTTATTTCTAGACGATTTTTTTAAAAAAAAATTTCCCTATTAGTGAACATACAATTTGTCTTTCTACTATTTTTTTATATGAAAGCTATTTTGTTTGCTATTTTTATATATTTTCAATATTCAGAAAGATTTAAGTTTAAATCCATATAACATAACATTCAAAATAGTTTAAAAAATAATGCATGAATTTTTTAGGTACATTTCTTCTGAATTTTTTGCACTTTTCCTTGGGAGATTGCAGGGTTCGTACGGTCCTTAAAAGTCCTTAATTTTTTCAAAAATGATTTTTGGCCCTTAAAAGTCCTTAATTTTGGCCAAAATGAATAAACGGTCCCTAATTTTGCTCATTTGACATTTCTTATCATTTCTAATGATTGCCATTCTAAGTGTGAATTACGATTTCTCATGAATATGGAATTAAAATTACACGGCTCTTAACCAATCTGTTGGCGGATTTGCGTTGCAAATGATAATAAAATAAAAATGAAAAAATAAATAAATAAATAAATAAAAAAGCAATTAGCTACCCGAACGAAAGTATCGGTGTCTGATTGGCTATTCACCCAATCTTTCGAAACAGGTGTTATCCATAAATTTAGGCAGATTGTGACGAAAGCGTGAAGCCGGAAGTTGTTTAAGAGGCGAAAGTGATGATGAAGGTGCTCGAGAAAAAAAAAAGGGGGGGGGGATTCTGAAAATATTTGCCAAAATTAGAGCAATCCCAACCTAGAAGGCCACAACCTTTCCGACGCCAATAGGAACGAGATGCCTGGAAAGTGCATTTTCAATAAACTGTGGCTTCATCAAGGTGACTACAAAGACTGGATATTGATGGATGGCAGTCCTTAAATGTGGTCTTTGTCTGAAACAAATTGAAATTTCTAGAATGGGAGAGTCAGCGCTGAAAATTCACATGAAAATTAAGTTTCGTTTTATCATTTCAATTTGTTTTCACACGGTTTTGCTTAGCTTAATTTCTGTGTTTGTTTCAATTAAGCCATAAATTAATTTTTTATCACCTTCTACGAAGTTTATTCTCTTTTGCACATACTAATATGTATGGGATATCGGGATTATGAGTTTATTTCTGCAAAGGGTCTGTTATCGATTTCGCGGGAAATCTGATGGCTCCATTTCGATTTTAGGTCGCCAAGGGCAAATTCGGTAACGCTAGCCGAGAAAATGTGAAGTTCGGAAATACGTTTTGAAGCTTCAATAGACAATTAAGTATTTGGTTTAAACCTATGTTGTTGATAGTAATGCATAATTTTTGCTAATGGCGATACAATTATTAGTTGAAAATAACTAATTAAAAATTTTTTAAATATTTTTAAAGCTGAAAACAACTAATTGAAACTAATTTTCCTGAATTAACTAGACGCACAATTAACTTTCATGAATTACTAAAGTTATTGGGTAGAAGTTTAACTGAAAATATACATTCCGTATTATATATATATATATATATTATATATATATTTATACAGTACAAAGTCCAAGGTCTGGACTCGTCGGGACTTGGCGATCCCAGATTTGAGATTTTTCCGGATATTAGATAATTTTAAATTACTAAGATGGCACGTAGAAATTAGAAAATTGAAAATATGAAATCGTGATTTATGAAATAACGAAGCATTTATGATTTAAAGGGTATCAAAATTTATAAAAGAAAAGAGCTTAATATTTATATGTTTACTTTATTAAATATTTCTTTCAATGTGAGTTGTTTGATTTGTTTTCTCTGCTAATACTTTAGACTAATACAATAGACATATAATTTCTTGTTCAGTTATTAAGTTCCATTGTTCAAGTCCTGTAATTGCTGTGTCAAGAATTCCGAATAACTTGTCAATCAAAATTTTTTCTCGTTCAGTAACCTCTCTATTACTTTCTTCACTATCGGTAGCTGTATTTTCTGGATTTAGAACCATACTACAGATTTCGCCCTCCGTTAATTGATTGATGATTGGGCATTGTCATCGCAATGAAAAACTTCTGTTTAACTTCGCTAAATTCTGCCGCCTGGTGCGGCCATGCGAGCTCTGGCGCTGGTTCTGGCTTTATGTGAATAACAAATCAGTTATTCTTAATTCAAATAGCACTAAATATAATCGTTTGTCCTATGAGTATCATTAACAAAATCTATTTTTAGCGTAAGGAAAGAAATTTCTGCTAAATCTTCCCTTGTCAACATTTTAGCGCATTAAACTTAAATCTGTAATCGGATAATACTCTGTTATTTGGCGTCGCTGCATGATTCTTCACTCAAGTTGTCATCCGTTGATAAACATGCGGTGATGAAAGCAAAATACAATAAATAATGATTCGCGATTTCGGCATCAAGGATATAAAATATTAGTTGGTGTAAAATTAACAAATGTTTCGGTTTGAGATTATGCCAAGCAGATATGCAGCTATGGAGTCAAGTTACTAATCACACAAATTTATACTAAAATAATTATTTCTTCAATAATGAGACATTTTATTTAGCGCCAAACTGAGATTAAGAATCGGGATTTCCGACATGTTTTTTTATGATGAGGAAAAAAATCTAATGCGCGTGCATAAAGCATACCCCTTCCCTTCAAAAAAGCCTTAAAAAATTGGTTGGTGGTGGCTTTGAGGTCCGGATTTTAGATCATTCCAGATATTGCATGTCCAGATCTCGGACTTTGTACTGTATATATATATATATATACATCTTTCAAAATATAACTTACCAGTATGGATTCACTCTTTTAAAATAATTCTACTTATAATAAGAAGGAGATAATATAATCAGATATAATATATAAGGAGATAATATAATCAATTAATCAATATTGCTTAGGAAATAAATTATATATATATATATATATAGTAAAAAATGTATATTTTCACTATTCAAGTATTCACTGTGACAAGTAATCTTATCTTGTCACATGAACAGGCTTCTGTGGAAAGGGGCTTCTCTGTAAATAAAGCAATTGAAATTGAAAATTTAAGTGACTCATCATACATTTTTCAACGCACAGTATTTGATTACATAAAATTTTCTGGAGGTGTTCTTAATATCAAAATTAATAAAGAAATGAGATCAGCAGCAGCTTCTGCAAGAAGTGGAGTTCGTTATTTAGAAGTTCAGTATTTAGAAGAACAAAAATCTTTAACTAAATCTGAAAATTCAAAGAGGAAAAGAAATATTATTGAGGAAGAAATTGATTATATGAAGCAGAAGAACAAATTTCTTCAAAGGGACATTAAAGATGTTAATGAAGAAGTAGATGCTTTAGCAGATGAAGCTGAGACCAGCAGGAACATTGATTTGTTTATCAAAGCAAATGAACTTAGAAGAATAGTTAAAGAAAAGGAAATAGACATAAATAAATTAGATGTTAAAATAGCTGAAAAGATTTCAGGTTTAAAAAAAAGCACAAATGTTTTGTATCTTTTATTGTACAGTTTATTATTCTAGTATCTTTCAAAAAACCAAGGAAATACGTTGTATGTTTACAAATCAGTTATTTTAATCTGCAAAATATTCTTACATTGTGATTATAATAGTAGTCGACTGTGTTTAAATAAATATCAAATAAGTTAAATAATAATCATGTAAATCTCTAAAATAGTGACTGTTATTAGTGTAAAATACACTTATACATGTTTTTCAAGAAATTATGTCCCTAATTTAATGTTATCTACTTCATAACTTGTAGGGAGTTAGTTTAATTTTCAAAATTGTTTTATGGTAAGTATTAAATTGAATTTAAGAATAGTGCATAATACACACTTCTGTTAGTTTCTTAAAGTGAAATTACAAGCATGAAGTCGGTTGTATGGATAATTGCTTTATTCTATTCATTTTTTTGTTTGCTTATAGGTCCTTAATTTTGTCTTTGATGGTCCTTAAAAGTCCTTAATTTTCATGTAAGGAAATGTGTACGAACCCTGGAGGGGTGAGCTAATAGATCTCGAGTAAATTTATCTGTACATTAGGATATTGTTCTCCCCCTCCTTAATTAAGTGTTAATTGTACTTAGTAAGTAGCAGTGGTGTAGCAAGGAGAGACAACTGTCCCCAGGTGTAGTTTCCAAGGAGCACCAAAATTATATTATGAAATTTTAGATTGAAATGTTTTCCATTCTTTGCAAACAGGAGGGGATGCAAAATTTTTAGTTGTTCTCAGGCAATGAGAAACTTAACTACAGCTCGAGTAAGAAAATGTTGTGAAAAAAATTCCAAATTTGAGCTCCAGGTGCTCATAGTCGGGTAGATGACTACGTTATTCCAAACTAGATGATTCTAGGTACTGTTTCGTTTTCATAGTGCTAGAAACGTGCATGCATACATACATGCATATTCTTCATTATTTAATTTAAGTATAATACAGGGCGATAATATTTCATGGTAACAGTTTGAAACGTGATACAGCTATATTAGTGATTCTACGCGATATGTTGCTTTGAGACTAATAGCCTTTCTGGGCTAATGCCCCTTTGGGCTAAAAAAGACTTTTTATTTAAATCATATTAAGAAATCCTATTTGGGCCATTTCTAATTCCTGTTTGATTTCTTAATATATACATCATCATAGTTTCTCTGCTATTAAGGAGTAACGTAAATTTTGCAATTTGGAAAGAAATATCAGTTCCAGTATACTTTCATTTTAGGTTTTCAAGATGCTTAAAATGTGTTTAAGTTGTTTACTGTGTTGCATTATTATACAGACAAATACATTCATTTCGATTGTTTAACAATTAATATGCAAGAAGTTTGAGATATCTTTCTCTTTGGAATACATCCTTAACTTCCATCATAAACTTTCCGAAATTGTTTTTATTCTTAACCAGTTAAAGTGTTGTGAATTGAAATGAATTGATTCCGTTGCTAGATATATACATTAACACATACAATAAATGCGACTCTTTAAAATGAACTATGTTTTTACTATATCGATACTCAAGCGCTAGTTTACAAAACACGTACCCATCTCATTTACATTATAGCAAAGAATGCATACTAAAATATATCACTGATGAATTATTAAATCATTGCCACATGTTCTATTCAAATCTATCTATACAGTATATAAAAGGAAGAGTCTGACTGTGTTTCTTTCATTCGTACTGCACATAAGCTAATGGACCCAGGGCTTAGAAATTTGATACATAGGTGCATCTAGACAAAAGCCAGTGCACCTAGACAATGGCACGGAGCCATTGTCGCTGATATGTCACTGTTGCCATTTGTAGCTGATATCAGCACAGTTGCCACTCGAAAAATGAGGGCGATAATACTGTGCAGTTTAATGTTTCTCTTGGATTTGGCCGAGAGACTGCAAAGGTTAATTTATTTATTAGGATAATCAATATTTGTATTAAAGGATATTGCTATTGTAATTTTTTTACATGTAATACATTTGTATAGAATTTTTTTTTATAAAGTTGTTCTGCAGAGGAAAATTCTGCACAGTTTTTA